>NC_074670.1:85582946-85880446 GCF_029448725.1 Salvelinus fontinalis
ACACACATCACAACAAAAGACAACACGACATAATAAGAGACCTAAGACAACAACATAGCAAGGCAGCAACACATGACAACACAACATGGTAGCAACACATGACAACACAGCATGGTAGCAACACAACATAACAACAACATGGTAGCAACACAACATGGCAGCAGAACAAAACATGGTACAAACATTTTAGGGCACAGACAACAGCACAAAGGGCAAGAAGGTAGAGACAACAATACATCACACAAAGCAGCCACAACTGTCAGTGAAAGTGTCCATGATTGAGTCTTTGAATGAAGAGATTGAGATGAAACTGTCCCGTTTGAGTGTTTGTTGCAGCTCGTTCCAGTCGCTAGCTGCAGCGACCTGAAAAGAGGAGCGACCCAGGGATGTGTGTGTTTTAGCGTCCTTTAATTAACAGAATGTGACTGGCAGAACGGGTGTTGTATGTGGAGGATGAGGGCTGCAGTAGATATCTCAGATAGGGGGGGAGTGAGGCCTAAGAGGGTTTTATAAATAAGTGTCAACCAGTGGGTCTTGCGACGGGTATACAGAGATGACCAGTTTACAGAGGAGTATAGAGTGCAGTCATGTGTCCTATAAGGAGCATTGGTGGCAAATCTGATGGCCGAATGGTAAAGAACATCTAGCCGCTAGACAGCAACCTTACCTGCCGATCTATAAATCTAGCTAGATTAATAATCTGCTAGATTACGTGTCCGTAATCTAGCAAGGTTAGGATGGTCATCTGAATCAGGGACACATCCATAACCTGAGCGGAAACCAGATTGCATACTAGAGAGAATACTATAGACATACTCCCCCACGTAACATACTGCTTGACTAGTTGGGCCCAAGCTTGCTGTACAGCATTGAAACCCATTCAGTCTGTCTACAAACAGGCTCTCAAAGTGCTTGATAGGAAGCCCAATAGCCATCATCACTGTCACATCCTCAGAAAGCATGAGCTCCTGAGTTGGGAAAATCTTGTGCAATACACCGACGCATGTCTTGTATTCAAGATCCTAAATGGCCTGGCTCCCCCTCCACTCAGTATTTTTGTTAAACAGAAAACCCAAACATATGGCAGCAGATCCACAAGGTCTGCCATGAGAGGTGACTGTTAGTTCCCCTAAGGAAAAGCACCTTTAGTAAATCCGCTTTCTCTGTGAGAGCTTCCCATGTCTGGAATACACTGCCATCAGACACACATAACTGCATCACATATCACACTTTCACAAAATGCATGAATACATGGCTAAAGGTCAATCAGAATTGTGAACACAATCCCTAGCTGTGTATTTCCGCTTTCCATATGGTTTTTTGTCTGTAGCTTGTGAGGTGTGGAAACACTTTGTTGCTTTTATGGATTTTGTCTTGTTTCTTTTTGTGCTATGTTGCTCTGTCTGTATGCTACGTCTTGCTTGTCCTATGTTGCTATGTCTGTATGCTACGTCTTGCTTGTCCTATGTTTCTCTGCGTGTCCTCATTGCTCATTGATTGTCTATATTGTAATTGTTTTTAATAACCTGCCCAGGGACTGCGGTTGAAAATTAGCCGGCTGGCTAAAACCGGCACTTTTACAGAAACATTGATTAATGTGCACTGTCCCTGTAACAATAAACTCAAACACAAATATCAAGAAAGCCAGTCAGTTATTTATTGACGTGTTTTTCCAACACTTTTGATAAACAGGACAAAATAGAAATGTGCCTATAACAGTTAGGATCAGCTTGATCTCCCCCTTTAAATAAAGGACGAACTGTGGCTGCCTTCCAAGCGATGGGAACCTCCCCAGAGAGGAGAGACAGGTTAAAAAGGTCGGAGATAGGCTTGGCGATGATAGGGGCAGCAACCTTAAAGAAGAAAGGGTCTAAACCATGTTTTTTTAGGGTCAAGTTTAACGTCTCTGCGCTACGGATCATTTTTACGAGATCACTTTCCTAAACAACTGCTAGAATTGCAGGGCGCCAAATGGATAAATATTACCAAAAAATTATTGAGATGGAGTAACTCTGCAAGAACGCGGTCAAACCAGGAACCTGTTTTTAATTCTCATTTTCCTTATGGGGGAGTATTTGTTAACACATCAAATCAAATCAAATTGTTTGGGGACAGACTTGGTGGAGACAACCGAGCACTGAAGGTGATCCTTGGTAAAGATCACCACTCCACCACCTTTGGAAGATCTGTCTTACCGAAAAAGGTTATAACCAGAAATGTTAACATCAGTATTCAAAACACTCTTTCTTAACCACGTCTCAGTAATGACCAACACATCTGGATTGGAGCTGTGAACCCACACTTTCAATTGGTCCATTTAAGGTAATAAGCTTCTAGTGTTAACGTGCAGAAAACCCAGGCCTTTATTAGAGCAGAAATCAGTGAAGCAGATATCAGAGCACAAGTCAGAATTGGGGCTAGTAACAGTAGATGGGCCAGGGGTGTACATGCACATTTCCATATATCATCAGCAGTAACACAATCAAGGCACGGCAGAGGACAGGGAGAGTTCTGCAGGGCTGATTTATGACATCTGAATGTGCATCAGATGGCTACAAGATCATATTGTACAGCAATTTCATCAGGTAACATGAATACAAAGAGGTGGTTAGAATAAAAAGTCTATGTAATCAAATAAAAATATTATGTATTTATAAAGCCCTTCTTACATCAGCTGATATCTCAAAGTGCTGAACAGAAACCCAGCCTAAAACCCCAAACAGCAAGTAATGCAGGTATAGAATCACGGTGGCTAGGAAAAACTCCCTAGAAAGGCCAAAACCGAGGAAGAAACCAAGAGAGGAACCAGGCTATGAGGGGTGGCCAGTCCTCTTCTGGCTGTGCCGGGTGGAGATTATAACAGAACATGGCCAAGATGTTCAAATGTTCAAAAATGACCAGCAGGGTCAAATAATAGTAATCACAGTAGTTGTCGAGGGTGCAGCAAGTCAGCACCTCAGGAGTAAATGTCAGTTGGCTTTTCATAGCCGATCATTGAGAGTATCTCTACCGCACCTGCTGTCCCTAGAGAGTTGAAAACAGCAGGTCTGGGACAGGTAGCACGTCCGGTGAACAGGTCAGGGTTCCATAGCTGCAGGCAGAACAGTTGAAACTGGAGCAGCAGCACGGCCAGGTGGACTGGGGACAGCAAGGAGTCATCATGCCAGGTAGTCCTGGGGCATGGTCCTAGGGCTCAAGGCCTCCGAGAGAGAGAAAGAAAGAGAGAAAGAGAGCATTAGAGAGAGCCTACTTAAATTCACACAGGACACCGGATAAGACAGGAGAAATACTCCAGATATAACAGACTGACCCTACCCCCGACACATAAACTACTGCAGCATAAATACTGGAGGCTGAGACAGGAGGGGTCAGGAGACACTGTGGCCACATCCGATGATACGCCCGGACAGGGCCAAGCAGGCAGAATATAACCCCACCCACTTTTCCAAAGCACAACCCCCACACCACTAGAGGGATATCTTCAACCACCAACTTCAACCATCCTGAGATAAGGCCGAGTATAGCCCACAAAGATCTCCACCACGGCACAACCCATGGGGGGGGACGCTAACCCGGACAGGAAGACCACGTCAGTGACTCAACCCACTCAAGTGACGCACCCCTCCTAGGGACGGCATGGAAGAGCACCAGTAAGCCAGTGACTCAGCCCCTGTAATAGGGTTACAGGTATAGAATCCCAGTGGAGAGAGGGGAACCGGCCAGGCAGAGACAGCAAGGGCGGTTCGTTGCTCCAGAGCCTTTCCGTTCACCTTCACACTCCTGGGCCAGACTACACTCAATCATAGGACCTACTGAAGAGATGAGTCTTCAATAAAGACTTAAAGGTTGAGACTGCGTCTCTCACATGGGTAGGCAGACCATTCCATAAAAATGGAGCTCTATAGGAGAAAGCCCTGCCTCCAGCTGTTTGCTTAGAAATTCTAGGGACAGTAAGGAGGCCTGCGTCTTGTGACCGTAACGTACGTGTAGGTATGTACGGTAGGACCAAATCGGAAAGATAGGTAGGAGCAAGCCCATGTAATGCTTTGTAGGTAAGCAGTAAAACCTTGAAATCAGCCCTTGCCTTAACAGGAAGCCAGTGTAGGGAGGCTAGCACTGGAGTAATATAATCAAATTTTGGGGTTCTAGTCAGGATTCTAGCAGTCGTATTTAGCACTAACTGAAGTTTATTTAGTGCTTTATCCGGGTAACCGGAAAGTAGAGCATTGCAGTAGTCTAACCTAGAAGTAACAAAAGCATGGATACATTTTTCTGCATCATTTTTGGAGAGAAAGTTTCTGATTTTTGCAATGTTACGTAGATGGAAAAAAGCTGTCCTTGAAACAGTCTTGATATGTTCATCAAAAGAGAGATCAGTCATTGGAAGGCTAGAAGGGGTCATTGTAAGGCTAGAAGGATTCATTGGAATGCAAGAAGGGTTCATTGGAAGGCTAGAAGGGTTCATTGGAAGGCTAGAAGGGGTCATTGGAAGGCGAGAAGGGTTCATTGAAAGGCTAGATTGGGTCATTGGAAGGCGAGAAGGGTTCATTGGAAGGCTAGAAGAGGTCATTGGAAGGCTAGAAGGGTTCATTGGAAGGCATGAAGGGCTCATTGGAAGGAAAGAAGAGGTCATTGGAAAGCAAGAAGGGGTCATTGGAAGGCTAGAAGGGGTCATTGGAAGGCTAGAATGGTTCATTGGAAGGCAAGAAGGGGTCATTGGAAGGCTGGAAGGGGTCATTGGAAGGCTAGAAGGGGTCATTGGAAGTCAAGAAGGGTTCATTGGAAGGCAAGAAGAGTTAATTGGAAGGCAAGAAGGGTTCATTGGAAGGCAAGAAGGGGTCATTGGAAGGCTAGAAGGGGTCATTGGAAGGCTAGAAGGGGTCATTGGAAGGTTAGAAGGGGTCATGGGAAGGCTAGAAGGTGTCGTTGGGAGGCTAGAAGCGGTCATTGGAAGCCTAGAAGGATTCATTGGAAGGCTAGAAGGGTTCATTGGAAGGCTAGAAGCGGTCATTGGAAGGCGAGAAGAGTTCATTGGAAGGCTAGAAGGGTTCATTGGAAGGCTAGAAGGGGTCATTGGAAGGCAAGAAGGGTTCATTGGAAGCCAAGAAGTGGTCATTGGAAGGCTAGAAGGGTTCATTGGAAGGCAAGAAGGGGTCATTGGATGGCTAGAAGGGTTCACTGGAAGGCTTGAAGGGGTCATTGGAAGGCTAGAAGGATTCATTGGAATGCAAGAAGGGTTCATTGGAAGGCTAGAAGGGTTCATTGGAAGGCTAGAAGGGGTCATTGGAAGGCGAGAAGAGATCATTGGAAGGCTAGAAGGGGTCATTGGAAGGTTAGAAGAGGTCATTGGAAGGCTAGAAGGGGTCATTGGAAGGCTAGAAGGATTCATTGGAATGCAAGAAGGGTTCATTGGAAGGCTAGAAGGGTTCATTGGAAGGCTAGAAGGGGTCATTGGAAGGCGAGAAGGGTTCATTGGAAGGAAAGAAGAGGTCATTGGAAGGCTAGAAGGGTTCATTGGAAGGCTAGATTGGGTCATTGGAAGGCGAGAAGGGGTCATTGGAAGGCTAGAAGGGGTCATTGGAAGGCTAGAAGGGGTCATTGGAAGGCTAGAATGGTTCATTGGAAGGCAAGAAGAGGTCATTGGAAGGCTAGAATGGTTCATTGGAAGGCAAGAAGGGGTCATTGGAAGGCTGGAAGGGGTCATTGGAAGGCTAGAAGGGGTCATTGAAAGGATAGAAGTGTCCATTGGACAACAAGAAGGGATCATTGGAAGGCAAGAAGAGTTCATTGGAAGGAGAGAAGGGGTCATTGGAAGGCTAGAAGGGGTCATTGGAAGGCTAGAAGTGTTCATTGGAAGGCAAGAAGGGTTAATTGGAAGGCAAGAAGGGGTCATTGGAAGGCTTGAAGGGGTCATTGGAAGGATGGAAGGGTTCATTGGAAGGATAGAAGGGGTTCATTGGAAGGCTAGAACGGTTCATTGGAAGGCAAGAAGGGTTCATTGTAAGGCAAGAAGGGGTCATTGGAAGGCTTGAAGGGGTCATTGGAAGGCTGGAAGGGTTCATTGGAAGGCAATAAGGGTTCATTGGAAGGCAAAGAAGGGGTCATTGGAAGACTAGAAGGGGTCATTGGAAGGCAAGAAGGGGTCATTGGAAGGCTAGAAGGATTCATTGGAAGGCTAGAAGGGTTCATTGGAAGGCTAGAAGCGGTCATTGGAAGGCGAGAAGAGTTCATTGGAAGGCTAGAAGGGTTCATTGGAAGGCTAGAAGGGGTCATTGGAAGGCAAGAAGGGTTCATTGGAAGCCAAGAAGTGGTCATTGGAAGGCTAGAAGGGTTCATTGGAAGGCAAGAAGGGGTCATTGGATGGCTAGAAGGGTTCACTGGAAGGCTTGAAGGGGTCATTGGAAGGCTAGAAGGATTCATTGGAATGCAAGAAGGGTTCATTGGA
Organism: Salvelinus fontinalis; assembly: GCF_029448725.1. Taxonomy (NCBI): domain Eukaryota; kingdom Metazoa; phylum Chordata; class Actinopteri; order Salmoniformes; family Salmonidae; genus Salvelinus; species Salvelinus fontinalis. The sequence continues at coordinate 85,589,392 of NC_074670.1, forward strand.
AGGCTAGAAGGGTTCATTGGAAGGCTAGAAGGGGTCATTGGAAGGCGAGAAGAGATCATTGGAAGGCTAGAAGGGTTCATTGGAAGGATAGAAGGGGTCATTGGAAGGCGAGAAGGGTTCATTGGAAGGAAAGAAGAGGTCATTGGAAGGCTAGAAGGGTTCACTGGAAGGCAAGAAGGGGTCATTGGATGGCTAGAAGGGTTAATTGGAAGGCTAGAAGAGGTCATTGGAAGGCTAGAAGGGGTCATTGGAAGGCTAGAAGGATTCATTGGAATGCAAGAAGGGTTCATTGGAAGGCTAGAAGGGTTCATTGGAAGGCTAGAAGGGGTCATTGGAAGGCGAGAAGGGTTCATTGGAAGGAAAGAAGAGGTCATTGGAAGGCTAGAAGGGTTCATTGGAAGGCTGGAAGGGGTCATTGGAAGGCTAGAAGGGGTCATTGGAAGGATAGAAGTGTCCATTGGACAACAAGAAGGGATCATTGGAAGGCAAGAAGAGTTCATTGGAAGGAGAGAAGGGGTCATTGGAAGGCTAGAAGGGGTCATTGGAAGGCTAGAAGTGTTCATTGGAAGGCAAGAAGGGTTCATTGGAAGGCAAGAAGGGGTCATTGGAAGGCTTGAAGGGGTCATTGGAAGGATAGAAGGGTTCATTGGAAGGATAGAATGGGTTCATTGGAAGGCTAGAACGGTTCATTGGAAGGCAAGAAGGGTTCATTGTAAGGCAAGAAGGGGTCATTGGAAGGCTTGAAGGGGTCATTGGAAGGCTGGAAGGGTTCATTGGAAGGCAATAAGGGTTCATTGGAAGGCAAAGAAGGGGTCATTGGAAGACTAGAAGGGGTCATTGGAAGGCAAGAAGGGGTCATTGGAAGGCTAGAAGGGGTCATTGGAAGGCTAGAAGGGGTCATTGGAAGGCAAGAAGGCGTCATTGGAAGGCTAGAAGGGGTCATTGGAAGGCTAGAAGGGGTCATTGGAAGGTTAGAAGAGGTCATTGGAAGGCAAGAAGGGGTCATTGGAAGGCAAGAAGAGTTAATTGGAAGGCAAGAAGGGTTCATTGGAAGGCAAGAAGGGGTCATTGGAAGGCTAGAAGGGGTCATTGGAAGGCTAGAAGGGGTCATTGGAAGGTTAGAAGGGGTCATTGGAAGGCTAGAAGGTGTCATTGGAAGGCTAGAAGGGGTCATTGGAAGTCAAGAAGGGTTCATTGGAAGGCAAGAAGGGTTCATTGGAAGGCAAGAAGGGGTCATTGGAAGGCTAGAAGGGGTCATTGGAAGGCTAGAAGGGGTCATTGGAAGGTTAGAAGGGATCATTGGAAGGCTAGAAGGTGTCATTGGTAGGCTAAAAGGGGTCATTGGAAGTCAAGAAGGGTTCATTGGAAGGCAAGAAGGGGTCATTGGAAGGCTAGAAGGGTCATTGGAAGGCTAGAAGGGGTCATTGGAAGGCTAGAAGGGTTCATTGGAAGGCAAGAAGGGGTCATTGGATGGCTAGAAGGGTTAATTGGAAGGCTAGAAGAGGTCATTGGAAGGCTAGAAGGGGTCATTGGAAGCCTAGAAGGGGTCATTGGAAGCCTAGAGGGAATTTATTGGAAGGCTAGAAGGGTTCATTGGAAGGCTAGAAGCGGTCATTGGAAGGCGAGGAGAGTTCATTGGAAGGCTAGAAGGGTTCATTGGAAGGCTAGATTGGGTCATTGGAAGGCGAGAAGGGTTCATTGGAAGGAAAGAAGAGGTCAATGGAAGGCTAGAATGGTTCATTGGAAGGCAAGAAGAGGTCATTGGAAGGCAAGAGGGGGTCATTGGAAGGCTAGAAGGGGTCATTGGAAGGCTGGAATGGTTCATTGGAAGGCAAGAAGGGGTCATTGGAAGGCAAGAAGGGGTCATTGGAAGGCTAGAAGGGTTCATTGGAAGGCAAGAAGGGGTCATTGGAAGGCTGGAAGGGGTCATTGGAAGGCTAGAAGGGGTCATTGGAAGGATAGAAGTGTCCATTGGAAGGCAAGAAGGGTTCATTGGAAGAAAAGAAGAGTTCATTGGAAGGAGAGAAGGGGTCATTGGAAGGCTAGAAGGGGTCATTGGAAGGCTAGAAGGGTTCATTGTATGGCAAGAAGGGTTCATTGTAAGGCAAGAAGGGGTCATTGGAAGGCAAGAAGGGGTCATTGGAAGGCTTGAAGGGGTCATTGGAAGGCTAGAAGGGGTCATTGGAAGGCTGGAAGGGGTCATTGGAAGGCAAGAAGGGGTCATTGGATGGCTAGATGGGGTCATTGGAAGGCGAGAAGGGTTCATTGGAAGGCAAGAAGGGTTCATTGGAAGGCAAGAAGGGGTCATTAGAAGGGGTCATTGGAAGGCTAGAATGGTTCATTGGAGGGCAAGAAGGGTTCATTGGAAGGAAAGAAGGGGTCATTGGAAGGCAAGAAGGGGTCATTGGAAGGCAAAGAAGGGGTCATTGGATGGCTAGAAGGATTAATTGGAATGCTAGAAGAGGTCATTGGAAGGCTAGAAGGGGTCATTGGAATGCTAGACGGATTCATTGGAATGCAAGAAGGGTTCATTGGAAGGCTAGAAGGGTTCATTGGAATAATTGAACGGGTCATTGGAAGGCGAGAAGGGTTCATTGGAAGGAAAGAAGAGGTCATTGGAAGCCTAGAAGGGTTCATTGGAAGGCTAGATTGGGTCATTGGAAGGCGAGAAGGGTTCATTGGAAGGAAAGAATAGGTCATTGGAAGGCTAGAAGGGTACATTGGAACACAAGAAAGGTTCATTGGAAGGAAAGAAGAGGTCATTGGAAGTTAAGAAGGGGTCATTGGAAGGCTAGAAGGGGTCATTGGAAGGCTAGAAGGGTTCTTGGAAGGCAAGAAGGGGTCATTGGAAGGCTGGAAGGGGTCATTGGAAGGCTAGATGGGGTCATTGGAAGGATAGAAGTGTACATTGGAAGGCAAGAAGGGTTCATTGGAAGGCTAGAAGGGTTCATTGTAAGGATAGAAGGGGTCATTGGAAGGCAAGAAGGGTTTATTGTAAGGCAAGAAGGGGTCATTGGAAGGCAAGAAAGGGTCATTGGAAGGCAAGGAGGGGTCATTGGAAGGCTAGAATGTTTCATTGGAAGGCTAGAAGGGGTCATTGGAAGGCTAGAAGAGGTCCTTGGAAGGCTTGAAGGGGTCATTGGAAGGCTAGAAGGGGTCCTTGGAAGGCTAGAATGGTTCATTGGAGGGCAAGAAGGGGTCACTGGAAGGCTGGAAGGGATCATTGGAAGGCAAGAAGGGGTCATTGGAAGGCAAAGAAGGGGTCATTGGAAGGCAAGAAGGGGTCATTGGAAGGCAAGGAGGGGTCATTGGAAGGCTAGAAGGTTTCATTGGAAGGCTAGAAGGGGTCATTGGAAGGCTAGAAGGGGTCCTTGGAAGGCTAGAATGGTTCATTGGAGGGCAAGAAGGGGTCACTGGAAGGCTGGAAGGGATCATTGGAAGGCAAGAAGGGGTCATTGGAAAGCAAAGAAGGGGTCATTGGATGGCTAGAAGGGTTAATTGGAAGGCTAGAAGGGGTCATTGGAATGCAAGAAGGGTTATTTGGAAGGAAAGAAGAGGTCATTGGAAGGCTAGAAGGGTTCATTGGAAGGAAAGAAGAGGTCATTGGAAGGGTAGAAGGGTACATTGGAAGGATAGAATGGTACATTGGAAGGCAAGAAGGGGTCATTGGAAGGCTAGAAGGGTTCATTGGAAGGCAAGAAGGGGTCATTGGAAGGCTAGAATGGTACATTGGAAGGCAAGAAGGGGTCATTGGAAGGCTAGAAGGGTTCATTGGAAGGCAAGAAGGGGTCATTGGAAGGCTTTAAGGGTTCATTGGAAGGCAAGAAGGGGTCATTGGAAGGCTAGAAGGGTTCATTGGAAGGCAAGAAGGGGTCATTGGAAGGCTTTAAGGGGTCATTGGAAGGCAAGAAGGGGTCATTGGAAGGCTAGAAGGGTTCTTGGAAGGCAAGAAGGGGTCATTGGAAGGCTGGAAGGGGTCATTGGAAGGCTAGATGGGGTCATTGAAAGGATAGAAGTGTACATTGGAAGGCAAGAAGGGTTCATTGGAAGGCAAGAAGAGTTCATTGGAAGGAGAGAATGGGTCATTGGAAGGCAAGAAGGGGTCATAGGAAGGCTAGAAGTGTTCATTGTAAGGCAAGAATGGTTCATTGTAAGGCAAGAAGGGGTCATTGTAAGGCAAGAAGGGGTCATTGGAAGGCTAGAAGGGGTCATTGGAAGGCTAGAAGGGGTCATTGGAAGGCTAGAAGGGTTCATTGTAAGGATAGAAGGGGTCATTGGAAGGCAAGAAGGGTTTATTGTAAGGCAAGGAGGGGTCATTGGAAGGCTAGAAGGTTTCATTGGAAGGCTAGAAGGGGTCATTGGAAGGCTAGAAGAGGTCCTTGGAAGGCTTGAAGGGGTCATTGGAAGGCTAGAAGGGGTCCTTGGAAGGCTAGAATGGTTCATTGGAGGGCAAGAAGGGGTCACTGGAAGGCTGGAAGGGATCATTGGAAGGCAAGAAGGGGTCATTGGAAGGCAAAGAAGGGGTCATTGGATGGCTAGAAGGGTTAATTGGATGGCTAGAAGGGTTAATTGGAAGGCTAGAAGAGGTCATTGGAAGGCAAAGAAGGGGTCATTGGATGGCTAGAAAGGTTAATTGGAAGGCTAGAAGGGGTCATTGGAATGCAAGAAGGGTTATTTGGAAGGAAAGAAGAGGTCATTGGAAGGCTAGAAGGGTTCATTGGAAGGAAAGAAGAGGTCATTGGAAGGGTAGAAGGGTACATTGGAAGGCAAGAAAGGTTCATTGGAAGGAAAGGAGAGGTCATTGGAAGGCAAGAAGGGGTCATTGGAAGGCTAGAATGGTACATTGGAAGGCAAGAAGGGGTCATTGGAAGGCTAGAAGGGTTCATTGGAAGGCTAGAAGGGTTCATTGGAAGGCTAGAAGGGGTCATTGGAAGGCGAGAAGAGATCATTGGAAGGCTAGAAGGGTTCATTGGAAGGATAGAAGGGGTCATTGGAAGGCGAGAAGGGTTCATTGGAAGGAAAGAAGAGGTCATTGGAAGGCTAGAAGGGTTCACTGGAAGGCAAGAAGGGGTCATTGGATGGCTAGAAGGGTTAATTGGAAGGCTAGAAGAGGTCATTGGAAGGCTAGAAGGGGTCATTGGAAGGCTAGAAGGATTCATTGGAATGCAAGAAGGGTTCATTGGAAGGCTAGAAGGGTTCATTGGAAGGCTAGAAGGGGTCATTGGAAGGCGAGAAGGGTTCATTGGAAGGAAAGAAGAGGTCATTGGAAGGCTAGAAGGGTTCATTGGAAGGCTAGATTGGGTCATTGGAAGGCGAGAAGGGTTCATTGGAAGGCTAGAAGTGATCATTGGAAGGCTAGAAGGGTTCATTGGAAGGCATGAAGGGCTCATTGGAAGGCTGGAAGGGGTCATTGGAAGGATAGAAGGGTTCATTGGAAGGATAGAAGGGGTTCATTGGAAGGCTAGAACGGTTCATTGGACAACAAGAAGGGTTCATTGGAAGGCAAGAAGAGTTCATTGGAAGGAGAGAAGGGGTCATTGGAAGGCTAGAAGGGGTCATTGGAAGGCTAGAAGTGTTCATTGGAAGGCAAGAAGGGTTCATTGGAAGGCAAGAAGGGGTCATTGGAAGGCTTGAAGGGGTCATTGGAAGGATAGAAGGGTTCATTGGAAGGATAGAAGGGGTTCATTGGAAGGCTAGAACGGTTCATTGGAAGGCAAGAAGGGTTCATTGTAAGGCAAGAAGGGGTCATTGGAAGGCTTGAAGGGGTCATTGGAAGGCTGGAAGGGTTCATTGGAAGGCAATAAGGGTTCATTGGAAGGCAAAGAAGGGGTCATTGGAAGACTAGAAGGGGTCATTGGAAGGCAAGAAGGGGTCATTGGAAGGCTAGAAGGGGTCATTGGAAGGCTAGAAGGGGTCATTGGAAGGCAAGAAGGCGTCATTGGAAGGCTAGAAGGGGTCATTGGAAGGCTAGAAGGGGTCATTGGAAGGTTAGAAGAGGTCATTGGAAGGCAAGAAGGGGTCATTGGAAGGCAAGAAGAGTTAATTGGAAGGCAAGAAGGGTTCATTGGAAGGCAAGAAGGGGTCATTGGAAGGCTAGAAGGGGTCATTGGAAGGCTAGAAGGGGTCATTGGAAGGTTAGAAGGGGTCATTGGAAGGCTAGAAGGTGTCATTGGAAGGCTAGAAGGGGTCATTGGAAGTCAAGAAGGGTTCATTGGAAGGCAAGAATAGTTAATTGGAAGGCAAGAAGGGTTCATTGGAAGGCAAGAAGGGGTCATTGGAAGGCTAGAAGGGGTCATTGGAAGGCTAGAAGGGGTCATTGGAAGGTTAGAAGGGATCATTGGAAGGCTAGAAGGTGTCATTGGTAGGCTAAAAGGGGTCATTGGAAGTCAAGAAGGGTTCATTGGAAGGCAAGAAGGGGTCATTGGAAGGCTAGAATGGGTCATTGGAAGGCTAGAAGGGGTCATTGGAAGGCTAGAAGGGGTCATTGGAAGCCTAGAAGGGGTCATTGGAAGCCTAGAAGGATTTATTGGAAGGCTAGAAGGGTTCATTGGAAGGCTAGAAGCGTTCATTGGAAGGCGAGGAGAGTTCATTGGAAGGCTAGAAGGGTTCATTGGAAGGCTAGATTGGGTCATTGGAAGGCGAGAAGGGGTCATTGGAAGGCTAGAAGGGGTCATTGGAAGGCTGGAATGGTTCATTGGAAGGCAAGAAGGGGTCATTGGAAGGCAAGAAGGGGTCATTGGAAGGCTAGAAGGGTTCATTGGAAGGCAAGAAGGGGTCATTGGAAGGCTGGAAGGGGTCATTGGAAGGCTAGAAGGGGTCATTGGAAGGATAGAAGTGTCCATTGGAAGGCAAGAAGGGTTCATTGGAAGAAAAGAAGAGTTCATTGGAAGGAGAGAAGGGGTCATTGGAAGGCTAGAAGGGGTCATTGGAAGGCTAGAAGGGTTCATTGTATGGCAAGAAGGGTTCATTGTAAGGCAAGAAGGGGTCATTGGAAGGCAAGAAGGGGTCATTGGAAGGCTTGAAGGGGTCATTGGAAGGCTAGAAGGGGTCATTGGAAGGCTGGAAGGGGTCATTGGAAGGCAAGAAGGGGTCATTGGATGGCTAGATGGGGTCATTGGAAGGCGAGAAGGGTTCATTGGAAGGCAAGAAGGGTTCATTGGAAGGCAAGAAGGGGTCATTAGAAGGGGTCATTGGAAGGCTAGAATGGTTCATTGGAGGGCAAGAAGGGGTCATTGGAAGGCTGGAAGGGATAATTGGAAGGCAAGAAGGGTTCATTGGAAGGAAAGAAGGCGTCATTGGAAGGCTAGAAGGGGTCATTGGAAGGCTAGAAGGGGTCATTGGAAGGTTAGAAGAGGTCATTGGAAGGCAAGAAGGGGTCATTGGAAGGCAAGAAGAGTTAATTGGAAGGCAAGAAGGGTTCATTGGAAGGCAAGAAGGGGTCATTGGAAGGCTAGAAGGGGTCATTGGAAGGCTAGAAGGGGTCATTGGAAGGTTAGAAGGGGTCATTGGAAGGCTAGAAGGTGTCCTTGGAAGGCTAGAAGGGGTCATTGGAAGTCAAGAAGGGTTCATTGGAAGGCAAGAATAGTTAATTGGAAGGCAAGAAGGGTTCATTGGAAGGCAAGAAGGGGTCATTGGAAGGCTAGAAGGGGTCATTGGAAGGCTAGAAGGGGTCATTGGAAGGTTAGAAGGGATCATTGGAAGGCTAGAAGGTGTCATTGGTAGGCTAAAAGGGGTCATTGGAAGTCAAGAAGGGTTCATTGGAAGGCAAGAAGGGGTCATTGGAAGGCTAGAATGGGTCATTGGAAGGCTAGAAGGGGTCATTGGAAGGCAAGAAGGGGTCATTGGATGGCTAGAAGGGTTAATTGGAAGGCTAGAAGAGGTCATTGGAAGGCTAGAAGGGGTCATTGGAAGCCTAGAAGGGGTCATTGGAAGCCTAGAAGGATTTATTGGAAGGCTAGAAGGGTTCATTGGAAGGCTAGAAGCGTTCATTGGAAGGCGAGGAGAGTTCATTGGAAGGCTAGAAGGGTTCATTGGAAGGCTAGATTGGGTCATTGGAAGGCGAGAAGGGGTCATTGGAAGGCTAGAAGGGGTCATTGGAAGGCTGGAATGGTTCATTGGAAGGCAAGAAGGGGTCATTGGAAGGCAAGAAGGGGTCATTGGAAGGCTAGAAGGGTTCATTGGAAGGCAAGAAGGGGTCATTGGAAGGCTGGAAGGGGTCATTGGAAGGCTAGAAGGGGTCATTGGAAGGATAGAAGTGTCCATTGGAAGGCAAGAAGGGTTCATTGGAAGAAAAGAAGAGTTCATTGGAAGGAGAGAAGGGGTCATTGGAAGGCTAGAAGGGGTCATTGGAAGGCTAGAAGGGTTCATTGTATGGCAAGAAGGGTTCATTGTAAGGCAAGAAGGGGTCATTGGAAGGCAAGAAGGGGTCATTGGAAGGCTTGAAGGGGTCATTGGAAGGCTAGAAGGGGTCATTGGAAGGCTGGAAGGGGTCATTGGAAGGCAAGAAGGGGTCATTGGATGGCTAAATGGGGTCATTGGAAGGCGAGAAGGGTTCATTGGAAGGCAAGAAGGGTTCATTGGAAGGCAAGAAGGGGTCATTAGAAGGGGTCATTGGAAGGCTAGAATGGTTCATTGGAGGGCAAGAAGGGGTCATTGGAAGGCTGGAAGGGATAATTGGAAGGCAAGAAGGGTTCATTGGAAGGAAAGAAGGGGTCATTGGAAGGCAAGAAGGGGTCATTGGAAGGCAAAGAAGGGGTCATTGGATGGCTAGAAGGGTTAATTGGAATGCTAGAAGAGGTCATTGGAAGGCTAGAAGGGGTCATTGGAATGCTAGAAGGATTCATTGGAATGCAAGAAGGGTTCATTGGAAGGCTAGAAGGGTTCATTGGAATAATTGAACGGGTCATTGGAAGGCGAGAAGGGTTCATTGGAAGGAAAGAAGAGGTCATTGGAAGGCTAGAAGGGTTCATTGGAAGGCTAGATTGGGTCATTGGAAGGCGAGAAGGGTTCATTGGAAGGAAAGAATAGGTCATTGGAAGGCTAGAAGGGTACATTGGAACACAAGAAAGGTTCATTGGAAGGAAAGAAGAGGTCATTGGAAGTTAAGAAGGGGTCATTGGAAGGCTAGAAGGGGTCATTGGAAGGCTAGAAGGGTTCTTGGAAGGCAAGAAGGGGTCATTGGAAGGCTGGAAGGGGTCATTGGAAGGCTAGATGGGGTCATTGGAAGGATAGAAGTGTACATTGGAAGGCAAGAAGGGTTCATTAAAAGGCTAGAAGGGTTCATTGTAAGGATAGAAGGGGTCATTGGAAGGCAAGAAGGGTTTATTGTAAGGCAAGATGGGGTCATTGGAAGGCAAGAAGGGGTCATTGGAAGGCAAGGAGGGGTCATTGGAAGGCTAGAAGGTTTCATTGGAAGGCTAGAAGGGGTCATTGGAAGGCTAGAAGAGGTCCTTGGAAGGCTTGAAGGGGTCATTGGAAGGCTAGAAGGGGTCCTTGGAAGGCTAGAATGGTTCATTGGAGGGCAAGAAGGGGTCACTGGAAGGCTGGAAGGGATCATTGGAATGCAAGAAGGGGTCATTGGAAGGCAAAGAAGGGGTCATTGGAAGGCAAGAAGGGGTCATTGGAAGGCAAGGAGGGGTCATTGGAAGGCTAGAAGGTTTCATTGGAAGGCTAGAAGGGGTCATTGGAAGGCTAGAAGAGGTCCTTGGAAGGCTTGAAGGGGTCATTGGAAGGCTAGAAGGGGTCCTTGGAAGGCTAGAATGGTTCATTGGAGGGCAAGAAGGGGTCACTGGAAGGCTGGAAGGGATCATTGGAAGGCAAGAAGGGGTCATTGGAAGGCAAAGAAGGGGTCATTGGATGGCTAGAAGGGTTAATTGGAAGGCTAGAAGGGGTCATTGGAATGCAAGAAGGGTTATTTGGAAGGAAAGAAGAGGTCATTGGAAGGCTAGAAGGGTTCATTGGAAGGAAAGAAGAGGTCATTGGAAGGGTAGAAGGGTCCATTGGAAGGATAGAATGGTACATTGGAAGGCAAGAAGGGGTCATTGGAAGGCTAGAAGGGTTCATTGGAAGGCAAGAAGGGGTCATTGGAAGGCTAGAATGGTACATTGGAAGGCAAGAAGGGGTCATTGGAAGGCTAGAAGGGTTCATTGGAAGGCAAGAAGGGGTCATTGGAAGGCTTTAAGGGTTCATTGGAAGGCAAGAAGGGGTCATTGGAAGGCTAGAAGGGTTCATTGGAAGGCAAGAAGGGGTCATTGGAAGGCTTTAAGGGGTCATTGGAAGGCAAGAAGGGGTCATTGGAAGGCTAGAAGGGTTCTTGGAAGGCAAGAAGGGGTCATTGGAAGGCTGGAAGGGGTCATTGGAAGGCTAGATGGGGTCATTGAAAGGATAGAAGTGTACATTGGAAGGCAAGAAGGGTTCATTGGAAGGCAAGAAGAGTTCATTGGAAGGAGAGAATGGGTCATTGGAAGGCAAGAAGGGGTCATAGGAAGGCTAGAAGTGTTCATTGGTAGGCTAAAAGGGGTCATTGGAAGTCAAGAAGGGTTCATTGGAAGGCAAGAAGGGGTCATTGGAAGGCTAGAATGGGTCATTGGAAGGCTAGAAGGGGTCATTGGAAGGCAAGAAGGGGTCATTGGATGGCTAGAAGGGTTAATTGGAAGGCTAGAAGAGGTCATTGGAAGGCTAGAAGGGGTCATTGGAAGCCTAGAAGGGGTCATTGGAAGCCTAGAAGGATTTATTGGAAGGCTAGAAGGGTTCATTGGAAGGCTAGAAGCGTTCATTGGAAGGCGAGGAGAGTTCATTGGAAGGCTAGAAGGGTTCATTGGAAGGCTAGATTGGGTCATTGGAAGGCGAGAAGGGGTCATTGGAAGGCTAGAAGGGGTCATTGGAAGGCTGGAATGGTTCATTGGAAGGCAAGAAGGGGTCATTGGAAGGCAAGAAGGGGTCATTGGAAGGCTAGAAGGGTTCATTGGAAGGCAAGAAGGGGTCATTGGAAGGCTGGAAGGGGTCATTGGAAGGCTAGAAGGGGTCATTGGAAGGATAGAAGTGTCCATTGGAAGGCAAGAAGGGTTCATTGGAAGAAAAGAAGAGTTCATTGGAAGGAGAGAAGGGGTCATTGGAAGGCTAGAAGGGGTCATTGGAAGGCTAGAAGGGTTCATTGTATGGCAAGAAGGGTTCATTGTAAGGCAAGAAGGGGTCATTGGAAGGCAAGAAGGGGTCATTGGAAGGCTTGAAGGGGTCATTGGAAGGCTAGAAGGGGTCATTGGAAGGCTGGAAGGGGTCATTGGAAGGCAAGAAGGGGTCATTGGATGGCTAAATGGGGTCATTGGAAGGCGAGAAGGGTTCATTGGAAGGCAAGAAGGGTTCATTGGAAGGCAAGAAGGGGTCATTAGAAGGGGTCATTGGAAGGCTAGAATGGTTCATTGGAGGGCAAGAAGGGGTCATTGGAAGGCTGGAAGGGATAATTGGAAGGCAAGAAGGGTTCATTGGAAGGAAAGAAGGGGTCATTGGAAGGCAAGAAGGGGTCATTGGAAGGCAAAGAAGGGGTCATTGGATGGCTAGAAGGGTTAATTGGAATGCTAGAAGAGGTCATTGGAAGGCTAGAAGGGGTCATTGGAATGCTAGAAGGATTCATTGGAATGCAAGAAGGGTTCATTGGAAGGCTAGAAGGGTTCATTGGAATAATTGAACGGGTCATTGGAAGGCGAGAAGGGTTCATTGGAAGGAAAGAAGAGGTCATTGGAAGGCTAGAAGGGTTCATTGGAAGGCTAGATTGGGTCATTGGAAGGCGAGAAGGGTTCATTGGAAGGAAAGAATAGGTCATTGGAAGGCTAGAAGGGTACATTGGAACACAAGAAAGGTTCATTGGAAGGAAAGAAGAGGTCATTGGAAGTTAAGAAGGGGTCATTGGAAGGCTAGAAGGGGTCATTGGAAGGCTAGAAGGGTTCTTGGAAGGCAAGAAGGGGTCATTGGAAGGCTGGAAGGGGTCATTGGAAGGCTAGATGGGGTCATTGGAAGGATAGAAGTGTACATTGGAAGGCAAGAAGGGTTCATTAAAAGGCTAGAAGGGTTCATTGTAAGGATAGAAGGGGTCATTGGAAGGCAAGAAGGGTTTATTGTAAGGCAAGATGGGGTCATTGGAAGGCAAGAAGGGGTCATTGGAAGGCAAGGAGGGGTCATTGGAAGGCTAGAAGGTTTCATTGGAAGGCTAGAAGGGGTCATTGGAAGGCTAGAAGAGGTCCTTGGAAGGCTTGAAGGGGTCATTGGAAGGCTAGAAGGGGTCCTTGGAAGGCTAGAATGGTTCATTGGAGGGCAAGAAGGGGTCACTGGAAGGCTGGAAGGGATCATTGGAAGGCAAGAAGGGGTCATTGGAAGGCAAAGAAGGGGTCATTGGAAGGCAAGAAGGGGTCATTGGAAGGCAAGGAGGGGTCATTGGAAGGCTAGAAGGTTTCATTGGAAGGCTAGAAGGGGTCATTGGAAGGCTAGAAGAGGTCCTTGGAAGGCTTGAAGGGGTCATTGGAAGGCTAGAAGGGGTCCTTGGAAGGCTAGAATGGTTCATTGGAGGGCAAGAAGGGGTCACTGGAAGGCTGGAAGGGATCATTGGAAGGCAAGAAGGGGTCATTGGAAGGCAAAGAAGGGGTCATTGGATGGCTAGAAGGGTTAATTGGAAGGCTAGAAGGGGTCATTGGAATGCAAGAAGGGTTATTTGGAAGGAAAGAAGAGGTCATTGGAAGGCTAGAAGGGTTCATTGGAAGGAAAGAAGAGGTCATTGGAAGGGTAGAAGGGTCCATTGGAAGGATAGAATGGTACATTGGAAGGCAAGAAGGGGTCATTGGAAGGCTAGAAGGGTTCATTGGAAGGCAAGAAGGGGTCATTGGAAGGCTAGAATGGTACATTGGAAGGCAAGAAGGGGTCATTGGAAGGCTAGAAGGGTTCATTGGAAGGCAAGAAGGGGTCATTGGAAGGCTTTAAGGGTTCATTGGAAGGCAAGAAGGGGTCATTGGAAGGCTAGAAGGGTTCATTGGAAGGCAAGAAGGGGTCATTGGAAGGCTTTAAGGGGTCATTGGAAGGCAAGAAGGGGTCATTGGAAGGCTAGAAGGGTTCTTGGAAGGCAAGAAGGGGTCATTGGAAGGCTGGAAGGGGTCATTGGAAGGCTAGATGGGGTCATTGAAAGGATAGAAGTGTACATTGGAAGGCAAGAAGGGTTCATTGGAAGGCAAGAAGAGTTCATTGGAAGGAGAGAATGGGTCATTGGAAGGCAAGAAGGGGTCATAGGAAGGCTAGAAGTGTTCATTGTAAGGCAAGAATGGTTCATTGTCAGGCAAGAAGGGGTCATTGTAAGGCAAGAAGGGGTCATTGGAAGGCTAGAAGGGGTCATTGGAAGGCTAGAAGGGGTCATTGGAAGGCTAGAAGGGTTCATTGTAAGGATAGAAGGGGTCATTGGAAGGCAAGAAGGGTTTATTGTAAGGCAAGGAGGGGTCATTGGAAGGCTAGAAGGTTTCATTGGAAGGCTAGAAGGGGTCATTGGAAGGCTAGAAGAGGTCCTTGGAAGGCTTGAAGGGGTCATTGGAAGGCTAGAAGGGGTCCTTGGAAGGCTAGAATGGTTCATTGGAGGGCAAGAAGGGGTCACTGGTAGGCTGGAAGGGATCATTGGAAGGCAAGAAGGGGTCATTGGAAGGCAAAGAAGGGGTCATTGGATGGCTAGAAGGGTTAATTGGATGGCTAGAAGGGTTAATTGGAAGGCTAGAAGAGATCATTGGAAGGCAAAGAAGGGGTCATTGGATGGCTAGAAGGGTTAATTGGAAGGCTAGAAGGGGTCATTGGAATGCAAGAAGGGTTATTTGGAAGGAAAGAAGAGGTCATTGGAAGGCTAGAAGGGTTCATTGGAAGGAAAGAAGAGGTCATTGGAAGGGTAGAAGGGTACATTGGAAGGCAAGAAAGGTTCATTGGAAGGAAAGGAGAGGTCATTGGAAGGCAAGAAGGGGTCATTGGAAGGCTAGAATGGTACATTGGAAGGCAAGAAGGGGTCATTGGAAGGCTAGAAGGGTTCATTGGAAGGCAAGAAGGGGTCATTGGAAGGCAAGAAGGGGTCATTGGAAGGCTAGAAGGGTTCATTGGAAGGCAAGAAGGGGTCATTGGAAGGCTGGAAGGGTTAATTGGAAGGCTAGAAGAGGTCATTGGAAGGCAAAGAAGGGGTCATTGGATGGCTAGAAGGGTTAATTGGAAGGCTAGAAGAGGTCATTGGAATGCAAGAAGGGTTCATTGGAAGGCTAGAAGGGTTCATTGGAAGGCTAGAAGGGGTCATTGGAAGGCGAGAAGGGTTATTTGGAAGGAAAGAAGAGGTCATTGGAAGGCTAGAACGGTTCATTGGAAGGCTAGATTGGGTCATTGGAAGGCGAGAAGGGTTCATTGGAAGGAAAGAAGAGGTCATTGGAAGGCTAGAAGGGTACATTTGAAGGCAAGAAAGGTTCATTGGAAGGAAAGAAGAGGTCATTGGAAGGCAAGAAGGGGTCATTGGAAGGCTAGAATGGTACATTGGAAGGCAAGAAGGGGTCATTGGAAGGCTAGAAGGGTTCATTGGAAGGCAAGAAGGTGTCATTGGAAGGCAAGAAGGGGTCATTGGAAGGCTAGAAGGGGTCATTGGAAGGCTAGAAGGGGTCATTGGAAGGCTAGAAGGGTTCATTGTAAGGATAGAAGGGGTCATTGGAAGGCAAGAAGGGTTTATTGTAAGGCAAGGAGGGGTCATTGGAAGGCTAGAAGGTTTCATTGGAAGGCTAGAAGGGGTCATTGGAAGGCTAGAAGAGGTCCTTGGAAGGCTTGAAGGGGTCATTGGAAGGCTAGAAGGGGTCCTTGGAAGGCTAGAATGGTTCATTGGAGGGCAAGAAGGGGTCACTGGAAGGCTGGAAGGGATCATTGGAAGGCAAGAAGGGGTCATTGGAAGGCAAAGAAGGGGTCATTGGATGGCTAGAAGGGTTAATTGGATGGCTAGAAGGGTTAATTGGAAGGCTAGAAGAGGTCATTGGAAGGCAAAGAAGGGGTCATTGGATGGCTAGAAGGGTTAATTGGAAGGCTAGAAGGGGTCATTGGAATGCAAGAAGGGTTATTTGGAAGGAAAGAAGAGGTCATTGGAAGGCTAGAAGGGTTCATTGGAAGGAAAGAAGAGGTCATTGGAAGGGTAGAAGGGTACATTGGAAGGCAAGACAGGTTCATTGGAAGGAAAGGAGAGGTCATTGGAAGGCAAGAAGGGGTCATTGGAAGGCTAGAATGGTACATTGGAAGGCAAGAAGGGGTCATTGGAAGGCTAGAAGGGTTCATTGGAAGGCAAGAAGGGGTCATTGGAAGGCAAGAAGGGGTCATTGGAAGGCTAGAAGGGTTCATTGGAAGGCAAGAAGGGGTCATTGGAAGGCTGGAAGGGTTAATTGGAAGGCTAGAAGAGGTCATTGGAAGGCAAATAAGGGGTCATTGGATGGCTAGAAGGGTTAATTGGAAGGCTAGAAGGGGTCATTGGAATGCAAGAAGGGTTCATTGGAAGGCTAGAAGGGTTCATTGGAAGGCTAGAAGGGGTCATTGGAAGGCGAGAAGGGTTATTTGGAAGGAAAGAAGAGGTCATTGGAAGGCTAGAACGGTTCATTGGAAGGCTAGATTGGGTCATTGGAAGGCGAGAAGGGTTCATTGGAAGGAAAGAAGAGGTCATTGGAAGGCTAGAAGGGTACGTTTGAAGGCAAGAAAGGTTCATTGGAAGGAAAGAAGAGGTCATTGGAAGGCAAGAAGGGGTCATTGGAAGGCTAGAATGGTACATTGGAAGGCAAGAAGGGGTCATTGGAAGGCTAGAAGGGTTCATTGGAAGGCAAGAAGGTGTCATTGGAAGGCAAGAAGGGGTCATTGGAAGGCTAGAAGGGTTCATTGGAAGGCAAGATGGGGTCATTGGAAGGCAAGAAGGGGTCATTGGAAGGCTAGAAGGGTTCATTGGAAGGCAAGAAGTGTTCATTGGAAGGCTGGAAGGGGTCATTGGAAGGCTAGATGGGGTCATTGGAAGGATAGAAGTGTACATTGGAAGGCAAGAAGGGTTCATTGGAAGGCAAGAAGAGTTCATTGGAAGGAGAGAATGGGTCATTGGAAGGCAAGAAGGGGTCATTGGAAGGCTAGAAGTGTTCATTGTAAGGCAAGTATGGTTCATTGTAAGGCAAGAAGGGGTCATTGTAAGGCAAGAAGGGGTCATTGGAAGGCTAGAAGGGGTCATTGGAAGGCTAGAAGGGGTCATTGGAAGGCTAGAAGGGTTCATTGTAAGGCAAGAAGGGTTTATTGTAAGGCAAGAAGGGTTTATTGTAAGGCAAGAAGGGGTCATTGGAAGGCAAGAAGGGTTCATTGGAAGGCTAGATTGGGTCATTGGAAGGCGAGAAGGGTTCATTGGAAGGAAAGAAGAGGTCATTGGAAGGCTAGAAGGGTACATTGGAACACAAGAAAGGTTCATTGGAAGGAAAGAAGAGGTCATTGGAAGTTAAGAAGGGGTCATTGGAAGGCTGGAAGGGGTCATTGGAAGGCTAGAATGGTTCATTGGAAGGCAAGAAGGGGTCATTGGAAGGCTAGAAGGGTTCATTGGAAGGCAAGAAGGGGTCATTGGAAGGCAAGAAGGGGTCATTGGAAGGCTAGAAGGGTTCTTGGAAGGCAAGAAGGGGTCTTTGGAAGGCTGGAAGGGGTCATTGGAAGGCTAGATGGGGTCATTGGAAGGATAGAAGTGTACATTGGAAGGCAAGAAGGGGTCATTGGAAGGCAAGAAGGGTTTATTGTAAGGCAAGAAGGGGTCATTGGAAGGCAAGAAGGGGTCATTGGAAGGCAAGGAGGGGTCATTGGAAGGCTAGAAGGTTTCATTGGAAGGCTAGAAGGGCTCATTGGAAGGCTAGAAGAGGTCCTTGGAAGGCTTGAAGGAGTCATTGGAAGGCTAGAAGGGGTCCTTGGAAGGCTAGAATGGTTCATTGGAGGGCAAGAAGGGGTCACTGGAAGGCTGGAAGGGATCATTGGAAGGCAAGAAGGGGTCATTGGAAGGCAAAGAAGGGGTCATTGGATGGCTAGAAGGGTTAATTGGATGGCTAGAAGGGGTCATTGGAATGCAAGAAGGGTTATTTGGAAGGAAAGAAGAGGTCATTGGAAGGCTAGAAGGGTTCATTGGAAGGAAAGAAGAGGTCTTTGGAAGGGTAGACGGGTACATTGGAAGGCAAGAAAGGTTCATTGGAAGGAAAGGAGAGGTCATTGGAAGGCAAGAAGGGGTCATTGGAAGGCTAGAATGGTACATTGGAAGGCAAGAAGGGGTCATTGGAAGGATAGAAGGGTTCATTGGAAGGCAAGAAGGGGTCATTGGAAGGCAAGAAGGGGTCATTGGAAGGCTAGAAGGGTTCATTGGAAGGCAAGAAGGGGTCATTGGAAGGCTGGAAGGGTTAATTGGAAGGCTAGAAGAGGTCATTGGAAGGCAAAGAAGGGGTCATTGGATGGCTAGAAGGGTTAATTGGAAGGCTAGAAGGGGTCATTGGAATGCAAGAAGGGTTCATTGGAAGGCTAGAAGGGTTCATTGGAAGGCTAGAAGGGGTCATTGGAAGGCGAGAAGGGTTATTTGGAAGGAAAGAAGAGGTCATTGGAAGGCTAGAAGGGTTCATTGGAAGGCTAAATTGGGTCATTGGAAGGCGAGAAGGGTTCATTGGAAGGAAAGAAGAGGTCATTGGAAGGCTAGAAGGGTACATTTGAAGGCAAGAAAGGTTCATTGGAAGGAAAGAAGAGGTCATTGGAAGGCAAGAAGGGGTCATTGGAAGGCTAGAATGGTACATTGGAAGGCAAGAAGGGGTCATTGGAAGGCTAGAAGGGTTCATTGGAAGGCAAGAAGGTGTCATTGGAAGGCAAGAAGGGGTCATTGGAAGGCTAGAAGGGTTCATTGGAAGGCAAGAAGGGGTCATTGGAAGGCAAGAAGGGGTCATTGGAAGGCTAGAAGGGTTCATTGGAAGGCAAGAAGTGTTCATTGGAAGGCAAGAATGGTTCATTGTAAGGCAAGAAGGGGTCATTGTAAGGCAAGAAGGGGTCATTGGAAGGCAAGAAGGGTTCACTGGAAGGCAAGAAGGTGTCATTGGAAGGCAAGAAGGTGTCATTGGAAGGCAAGAAGGGGTCATTGGAAGGCTAGAAGGGTTCATTGGAAGGCAAGAAGGGGTCATTGGAAGGCAAGAAGGGGTCATTGGAAGGCAAGAATGGTTCATTGTAAGGCAAGAAGGGGTCATTGTAAGGCAAGAATGGGTCATTGGAAGGCAAGAAGGGGTCATTGGAAGGCTAGAAGTGTTCATTGTAAGGCAAGAATGGTTCATTGTAAGGCAAGAAGGGGTCATTGTAAGGCAAGAAGGGGTCATTGGAAGGCTAGAAGGGGTCATTGGAAGGCTAGAAGGGGTCATTGGAAGGCTAGAAGGGTTCATTGTAAGGCAAGAAGGGTTTATTGTAAGGCAAGAAGGGTTTATTGTAAGGCAAGAAGGGGTCATTGGAAGGCAAGAAGGGTTCATTGGAAGGCTAGATTGAGTCATTGGAAGGCGAGAAGGGTTCATTGGAAGGAAAGAAGAGGTCATTGGAAGGCTAGAAGGGTACATTGGAACACAAGAAAGATTCATTGGAAGGAAAGAAGAGGTCATTGGAAGTTAAGAAGGGGTCATTGGAAGGCTGGAAGGGGTCATTGGAAGGCTAGAATGGTTCATTGGAAGGCAAGAAGGGGTCATTGGAAGGCTAGAAGGGTTCATTGGAAGGCAAGAAGGGGTCATTGGAAGGCAAGAAGGGGTCATTGGAAGGCTAGAAGGTTTCTTGGAAGGCAAGAAGGGGTCATTGGAAGGCTGGAAGGGGTCATTGGAAGGCTAGATGGGGTCCTTGGAAGGATAGAAGTGTACATTGGAAGGCAAGAAGGGTTCATTGGAAGGCAAGAAGGGGTCATTGGAAGGCTAGAAGTGTTCATTGTAAGGCAAGAATGGTTCATTGTAAGGCAAGAAGGGGTCATTGTAAGGCAAGAAGGGGTCATTGGAAGGCTAGAAGGGGTCATTGGAAGGCTAGAAGGGGTCATTGGAAGGCTAGAAGGGTTCATTGGAAGGATAGAAGGTTTCATTGGAAGGCTAGAAGGGGTCATTGGAAGGCTAGAAGAGGTCCTTGGAAGGCTTGAAGGGGTCATTGGAAGGCTAGAAGGGTTCCTTGGAAGGCTGGAAGGGATCATTGGAAGGCAAGAAGGGGTCATTGGAAGGCAAAGAAGGGGTCATTGGATGGCTAGAAGGGTACATTGGAAGGCAAGAAAGGTTCATTGGAAGGAAAGGAGAGGTCATTGGAAGGCAAGAAGGGGTCATTGGAAGGCTAGAATGGTACATTGGAAGGCAAGAATGGGTCATTGGAAGGCTAGAAGGGTTCATTGGACGGCAAGAAGGGGTCATTGGAAGGCAAGAAGGGGTCATTGGAAGGCTAGAAGGGTTCATTGGAAGGCAAGAAGGGGTCATTGGAAGGCTGGAAGGGTTAATTGGAAGGCTAGAAGAGGTCATTGGAAGGCAAAGAAGGGGTCATTGGATGGCTAGAAGGGTTAATTGGAAGGCTAGAAGGGGTCATTGGAATAAAAGAAGGGTTCATTGGAAGGCTAGAAGGGTTCATTGGAAGGCTAGAAGGGGTCATTGGAAGGCGAGAAGGGTTATTTGGAAGGAAACAAGAGGTCATTGGAAGGCTAGAACGGTTCATTGGAAGGCTAGATTGGGTCATTGGAAGGCGAGAAGGGTTCATTGGAAGGAAAGAAGAGGTCATTGGAAGGCTAGAAGGGTACATTTGAAGGCAAGAAAGGTTCATTGGAAGGAAAGAAGAGGTCATTGGAAGGCAAGAATGGTACATTGGAAGGCAAGAAGGGGTCATTGGAAGGCTAGAAGGGTTCATTGGAAGGCAAGAAGGTGTCATTGGAAGGCAAGAAGGGGTCATTGGAAGGCTAGAAGGGTTCATTGGAAGGCAAGTAGGGGTCATTGGAAGGCAAGAAGGGGTCGTTGGAAGGCTAGAATGGTTCATTGGAAGGCAAGAAGGGGTCATTGGAAGGCTAGAAGGGTACATTGGAAGGCAAGAAGGGGTCATTGGAAGGCTAGAAGGGTTCATTGGAAGGCAAGAAGGTGTCATTGGAAGGCAAGAAGGGGTCATTGGAAGGCTAGAAGGGTTCATTGGAAGGCAAGATGGGGTCATTGGAAGGCAAGAAGGGGTCATTGGAAGGCTAGAAGGGTTCATTGGAAGGCAAGAAGTGTTCATTGGAAGGCTGGAAGGGGTCATTGGAAGGCTAGATGGGGTCATTGGAAGGATAGAAGTGTACATTGGAAGGCAAGAAGGGTTCATTGGAAGGCAAGAAGAGTTCATTGGAAGGAGAGAATGGGTCATTGGAAGGCAAGAAGGGGTCATTGGAAGGCTAGAAGTGTTCATTGTAAGGCAAGTATGGTTCATTGTAAGGCAAGAAGGGGTCATTGTAAGGCAAGAAGGGGTCATTGGAAGGCTAGAAGGGGTCATTGGAAGGCTAGAAGGGGTCATTGGAAGGCTAGAAGGGTTCATTGTAAGGCAAGAAGGGTTTATTGTAAGGCAAGAAGGGTTTATTGTAAGGCAAGAAGGGGTCATTGGAAGGCAAGAAGGGTTCATTGGAAGGCTAGATTGGGTCATTGGAAGGCGAGAAGGGTTCATTGGAAGGAAAGAAGAGGTCATTGGAAGGCTAGAAGGGTACATTGGAACACAAGAAAGGTTCATTGGAAGGAAAGAAGAGGTCATTGGAAGTTAAGAAGGGGTCATTGGAAGGCTGGAAGGGGTCATTGGAAGGCTAGAATGGTTCATTGGAAGGCAAGAAGGGGTCATTGGAAGGCTAGAAGGGTTCATTGGAAGGCAAGAAGGGGTCATTGGAAGGCAAGAAGGGGTCATTGGAAGGCTAGAAGGGTTCTTGGAAGGCAAGAAGGGGTCTTTGGAAGGCTGGAAGGGGTCATTGGAAGGCTAGATGGGGTCATTGGAAGGATAGAAGTGTACATTGGAAGGCAAGAAGGGGTCATTGGAAGGCAAGAAGGGTTTATTGTAAGGCAAGAAGGGGTCATTGGAAGGCAAGAAGGGGTCATTGGAAGGCAAGGAGGGGTCATTGGAAGGCTAGAAGGTTTCATTGGAAGGCTAGAAGGGCTCATTGGAAGGCTAGAAGAGGTCCTTGGAAGGCTTGAAGGAGTCATTGGAAGGCTAGAAGGGGTCCTTGGAAGGCTAGAATGGTTCATTGGAGGGCAAGAAGGGGTCACTGGAAGGCTGGAAGGGATCATTGGAAGGCAAGAAGGGGTCATTGGAAGGCAAAGAAGGGGTCATTGGATGGCTAGAAGGGTTAATTGGATGGCTAGAAGGGGTCATTGGAATGCAAGAAGGGTTATTTGGAAGGAAAGAAGAGGTCATTGGAAGGCTAGAAGGGTTCATTGGAAGGAAAGAAGAGGTCTTTGGAAGGGTAGACGGGTACATTGGAAGGCAAGAAAGGTTCATTGGAAGGAAAGGAGAGGTCATTGGAAGGCAAGAAGGGGTCATTGGAAGGCTAGAATGGTACATTGGAAGGCAAGAAGGGGTCATTGGAAGGATAGAAGGGTTCATTGGAAGGCAAGAAGGGGTCATTGGAAGGCAAGAAGGGGTCATTGGAAGGCTAGAAGGGTTCATTGGAAGGCAAGAAGGGGTCATTGGAAGGCTGGAAGGGTTAATTGGAAGGCTAGAAGAGGTCATTGGAAGGCAAAGAAGGGGTCATTGGATGGCTAGAAGGGTTAATTGGAAGGCTAGAAGGGGTCATTGGAATGCAAGAAGGGTTCATTGGAAGGCTAGAAGGGTTCATTGGAAGGCTAGAAGGGGTCATTGGAAGGCGAGAAGGGTTATTTGGAAGGAAAGAAGAGGTCATTGGAAGGCTAGAAGGGTTCATTGGAAGGCTAAATTGGGTCATTGGAAGGCGAGAAGGGTTCATTGGAAGGAAAGAAGAGGTCATTGGAAGGCTAGAAGGGTACATTTGAAGGCAAGAAAGGTTCATTGGAAGGAAAGAAGAGGTCATTGGAAGGCAAGAAGGGGTCATTGGAAGGCTAGAATGGTACATTGGAAGGCAAGAAGGGGTCATTGGAAGGCTAGAAGGGTTCATTGGAAGGCAAGAAGGTGTCATTGGAAGGCAAGAAGGGGTCATTGGAAGGCTAGAAGGGTTCATTGGAAGGCAAGAAGGGGTCATTGGAAGGCAAGAAGGGGTCATTGGAAGGCTAGAAGGGTTCATTGGAAGGCAAGAAGTGTTCATTGGAAGGCAAGAATGGTTCATTGTAAGGCAAGAAGGGGTCATTGTAAGGCAAGAAGGGGTCATTGGAAGGCAAGAAGGGTTCACTGGAAGGCAAGAAGGTGTCATTGGAAGGCAAGAAGGTGTCATTGGAAGGCAAGAAGGGGTCATTGGAAGGCTAGAAGGGTTCATTGGAAGGCAAGAAGGGGTCATTGGAAGGCAAGAAGGGGTCATTGGAAGGCAAGAATGGTTCATTGTAAGGCAAGAAGGGGTCATTGTAAGGCAAGAATGGGTCATTGGAAGGCAAGAAGGGGTCATTGGAAGGCTAGAAGTGTTCATTGTAAGGCAAGAATGGTTCATTGTAAGGCAAGAAGGGGTCATTGTAAGGCAAGAAGGGGTCATTGGAAGGCTAGAAGGGGTCATTGGAAGGCTAGAAGGGGTCATTGGAAGGCTAGAAGGGTTCATTGTAAGGCAAGAAGGGTTTATTGTAAGGCAAGAAGGGTTTATTGTAAGGCAAGAAGGGGTCATTGGAAGGCAAGAAGGGTTCATTGGAAGGCTAGATTGAGTCATTGGAAGGCGAGAAGGGTTCATTGGAAGGAAAGAAGAGGTCATTGGAAGGCTAGAAGGGTACATTGGAACACAAGAAAGGTTCATTGGAAGGAAAGAAGAGGTCATTGGAAGTTAAGAAGGGGTCATTGGAAGGCTGGAAGGGGTCATTGGAAGGCTAGAATGGTTCATTGGAAGGCAAGAAGGGGTCATTGGAAGGCTAGAAGGGTTCATTGGAAGGCAAGAAGGGGTCATTGGAAGGCAAGAAGGGGTCATTGGAAGGCTAGAAGGTTTCTTGGAAGGCAAGAAGGGGTCATTGGAAGGCTGGAAGGGGTCATTGGAAGGCTAGATGGGGTCCTTGGAAGGATAGAAGTGTACATTGGAAGGCAAGAAGGGTTCATTGGAAGGCAAGAAGGGGTCATTGGAAGGCTAGAAGTGTTCATTGTAAGGCAAGAATGGTTCATTGTAAGGCAAGAAGGGCTCATTGTAAGGCAAGAAGGGGTCATTGGAAGGCTAGAAGGGGTCATTGGAAGGCTAGAAGGGGTCATTGGAAGGCTAGAAGGGTTCATTGGAAGGATAGAAGGTTTCATTGGAAGGCTAGAAGGGGTCATTGGAAGGCTAGAAGAGGTCCTTGGAAGGCTTGAAGGGGTCATTGGAAGGCTAGAAGGGTTCCTTGGAAGGCTGGAAGGGATCATTGGAAGGCAAGAAGGGGTCATTGGAAGGCAAAGAAGGGGTCATTGGATGGCTAGAAGGGTACATTGGAAGGCAAGAAAGGTTCATTGGAAGGAAAGGAGAGGTCATTGGAAGGCAAGAAGGGGTCATTGGAAGGCTAGAATGGTACATTGGAAGGCAAGAAGGGGTCATTGGAAGGCTAGAAGGGTTCATTGGACGGCAAGAAGGGGTCATTGGAAGGCAAGAAGGGGTCATTGGAAGGCTAGAAGGGTTCATTGGAAGGCAAGAAGGGGTCATTGGAAGGCTGGAAGGGTTAATTGGAAGGCTAGAAGAGGTCATTGGAAGGCAAAGAAGGGGTCATTGGATGGCTAGAAGGGTTAATTGGAAGGCTAGAAGGGGTCATTGGAATAAAAGAAGGGTTCATTGGAAGGCTAGAAGGGTTCATTGGAAGGCTAGAAGGGGTCATTGGAAGGTGAGAAGGGTTATTTGGAAGGAAACAAGAGGTCATTGGAAGGCTAGAACGGTTCATTGGAAGGCTAGATTGGGTCATTGGAAGGCGAGAAGGGTTCATTGGAAGGAAAGAAGAGGTCATTGGAAGGCTAGAAGGGTACATTTGAAGGCAAGAAAGGTTCATTGGAAGGAAAGAAGAGGTCATTGGAAGGCAAGAAGGGGTCATTGGAAGGCTAGAATGGTACATTGGAAGGCAAGAAGGGGTCATTGGAAGGCTAGAAGGGTTCATTGGAAGGCAAGAAGGTGTCATTGGAAGGCAAGAAGGGGTCATTGGAAGGCTAGAAGGGTTCATTGGAAGGCAAGTAGGGGTCATTGGAAGGCAAGAAGGGGTCGTTGGAAGGCTAGAATGGTTCATTGGAAGGCAAGAAGGGGTCATTGGAAGGCTAGAAGGGTTCATTGGAAGGCAAGAAGGGGTCATTGGAAGGCAAGAAGGGGTCATTGGAAGGCTAGAAGGGTTCTTGGAAGGCAAGAAGGGGTCATTGGAAGGCTGGAAGTGGTCATTGGAAGGCTAGATGGGGTCATTGGAAGGATAGAAGTGTACATTGGAAGGCAAGAAGGGGTCATTGGAAGGCAAGAAGGGTTTATTGTAAGGCAAGAAGGGGTCATTGGAAGGCAAGAAGGGGTCATTGGAAGGCAAGGAGGGGTCATTGGAAGGCTAGAAGGTTTCATTGGAAGGCTAGAAGGGCTCATTGGAAGGCTAGAAGAGGTCCTTGGAAGGCTTGAAGGGGTCATTGGAAGGCTAGAAGGGGTCCTTGGAAGGCTAGAATGGTTCATTGGAGGGCAAGAAGGGGTCACTGGAAGGCTGGAAGGGATCATTGGAAGGCAAGAAGGGGTCATTGGAAGGCAAAGAAGGGGTCATTGGATGGCTAGAAGGGTTAATTGGATGGCTAGAAGGGGTCATTGGAATGCAAGAAGGGTTATTTGGAAGGAAAGAAGAGGTCATTGGAAGGCTAGAAGGGTTCATTGGAAGGAAAGAAGAGGTCATTGGAAGGGTAGAAGGGTACATTGGAAGGCAAGAAAGGTTCATTGGAAGGAAAGGAGAGGTCATTGGAAGGCAAGAAGGGGTCATTGGAAGTTTAGAATGGTATATTGGAAGACAAGAAGTGGTCATTGGAAGGCTAGAAGGGTTCATTGGAAGGCAAGAAGGGGTCATTGGAAGACAAGAAGGGGTCACTGGAAGGCTAGAAGGGTTCATTGGAAGGCAAGAAGGGGTCATTGGAAAGCTGGAAGGGTTAATTGGAAGGCTAGAAGAGGTCATTGGAAGGCAAAGAAGGGGTCATTGGATGGCTAGAAGGGTTAATTGGAAGGCTAGAAGGGGTCATTGGAATGCAAGAAGGGTTCATTGGAAGGCTAGAAGGGTTCATTGGAAGGCTAGAAGGGGTCATTGGAAGGCGAGAACGGTTATTTGGAAGGAAAGAAGAGGTCATTGGAAGGCTAGAACGGTTCATTGGAAGGCTAAATTGGGTCATTGGAAGGCGAGAAGGGTTCATTGGAAGGAAAGAAGAGGTCATTGGAAGGCTAGAAGGGTACATTTGAAGGCAAGAAAGGTTCATTGGAAGGAAAGAAGAGGTCATTGGAAGGCAAGAAGGGGTCATTGGAAGGCTAGAATGGTACATTGGAAGGCAAGAAGGGGTCATTGGAAGGCTAGAAGGGTTCATTGGAAGGCAAGAAGGTGTCATTGGAAGGCAAGAAGGGGTCATTGGAAGGCTAGAAGGGTTCATTGGAAGGCAAGAAGGGGTCATTGGAAGGCAAGAAGGGGTCATTGGAAGGCTAGAAGGGTTCATTGGAAGGCAAGAAGTGTTCATTGGAAGGCTGGAAGGGGTCATTGGAAGGCTAGATGGGGTCATTGGAAGGATAGAAGTGTACATTGGAAGGCAAGAAGGGTTCATTGGAAGGCAAGAAGAGTTCATTGGAAGGAGAGAATGGGTCATTGGAAGGCAAGAAGGGGTCATTGGAAGGCTAGAAGTGTTCATTGTAAGGCAAGAATGGTTCATTGTAAGGCAAGAAGGGGTCATTGTAAGGCAAGAAGGGGTCATTGGAAGGCTAGAAGGGGTCATTGGAAGGCTAGAAGGGGTCATTGGAAGGCTAGAAGGGTTCATTGTAAGGCAAGAAGGGTTTATTGTAAGGCAAGAAGGGTTTATTGTAAGGCAAGAAGGGGTCATTGGAAGGCAAGAAGGGTTCATTGGAAGGCTAGATTGGGTCATTGGAAGGTGAGAAGGGTTCATTGGAAGGAAAGAAGAGGTCATTGGAAGGCTAGAAGGGTACATTTGAACACAATAAAGGTTCATTGGAAGGAAAGAAGAGGTCATTGGAAGTTAAGAAGGGGTCATTGGAAGGCTGGAAGGGGTCATTGGAAGGCTAGAATGGTTCATTGGAAGGCAAGAAGGGGTCATTGGAAGGCTAGAAGGGTTCATTGGAAGGCAAGAAGGGGTCATTGGAAGGCAAGAAGGGGTCATTGGAAGGCTAGAAGGGTTCTTGGAAGGCAGGAAGGGGTTATTGGAAGGCTGGAAGGGGTCATTGGAAGGCTAGATGGGGTCATTGGAAGGATAGAAGTGTACATTGGAAGGCAAGAAGGGTTCATTGGAAGGCTAGATGGGGTCATTGGAAGGCTAGAAGGGGTCATTGGAAGGCTAGAAGGGGTCATTGGAAGGCTAGAAGGGTTCATTGGAAGGATAGAAGGTTTCATTGGAAGGCTAGAAGGGGTTATTGGAAGGCTAGAAGAGGTCCTTGGAAGGCTTGAAGGGGTCATTGGAAGGCTAGAAGGGTTCCTTGGAAGGCTAGAATGGTTCATTGGAGGGCAAGAAGGGGTCATTGGAAGGCTGGAAGGGATCATTGGAAGGCAAGAAGGGGTCATTGGAAGGCAAAGAAGGGGTCATTGGATGGCTAGAAGGGTACATTGGAAGGCAAGAAAGGTTCATTGGAAGGAAAGGAGAGGTCATTGGAAGGCAAGAAGGGGTCATTGGAAGGCTAGAATGGTACATTGGAAGGCAAGAAGGGGTCATTGGAAGGCTAGAAGGGTTCATTGGAAGGCAAGAAGGGGTCATTGGAAGGCAAGAAGGGGTCATTGGAAGGCTGGAAGGGTTAATTGGAAGGCTAGAAGAGGTCATTGGAAGGCAAAGAAGGGGTCATTGGATGGCTAGAAGGGTTAATTGGAAGGCTAGAAGGGGTCATTGGAAGGCTATAAGTGTTCATTGGAAGGCAAGAAGGGTTAATTGTAAGGCAAGAAGGGGTAATTGTAAGGCAAGAAGGGGTCATTGGAAGGCTTGAAGGGGTCATTGGAAGGCTAGAAGTGTTCATTGTAAGGCAAGAATGGTTCATCGTAAGGCAAGAAGGGGTCATTGGAAGGCAAGAAGGGGTCATTGGAAGGCAAGGAGGGTTCATTGGAAGGCTAGAAGGGGTCATTGGAAGGCTAGAAGGGGTCCTTGGAAGGCTAGAAGGGGTCATTGGAAGGGTTGAGGGGTCATTATAAAGGCTAGAAGGGGTCATTGGAAGGCTAGAAGGGTTCATTGGAAGGCAAGAAGGGTTCATTGGAAGGCAAGATGGGGTCATTGGAAGGCTAGAAGGGGTCATTGGAAGGCTAGAATGGTTCATTGGAGGGCAAGAAGGGGTCATTGGAAGGCTAGAAGGGGTCATTGGAAGGCTAGAAGGGTTCATTGGAAGGCAAGAAGGGTTCATTGGAAGGCAAGAAGGGTTCATTGGAAGGCTAGAAGGGGTCATTGGAAGGCTAGAATGGTTCATTGGAGGGCAAGAAGGGGTCATTGGAAGGCTAGAAGGGGTCATTGGAAGGCTAGAATGGGTCATTGGAAGGCTAGAAGGGTTCATTGGAAGGCTGGAAGGGATCATTGGAAGGCAAGAAGTGTTCATTGGAAAGCAGAAGGGGTCATTGGAAGGCAAGAAGGGGTCATTGGAAGGCAAAGAAGTGGTCATTGGAAGGCTAGAAGGGGTCATTGGAAGGCACGAAGGGGTCATTGGAAGGCTAGATGGGGTCATTGGAAGGCAAGAAGGGTTCATTGGAAGGCAAGAAGAGTTAATTGGAAGGCAAGAAGGGTTCATTGGAAGGCAAGAAGGGGTCATTGGAAGGCTAGAAAGGGGTAATTGGAAGGCTGGAAGGGGTCATTGGAAGGCTAGAGTGGGTCATTGGAAGGCTGGAAGGGGTCATTGGAAGGCTGGAAGGGGTCATTGGAAGGCTAGAATTGTTCATTGGAAGGCTCGAGTGGGTCATTGGAAGGCTAGAAGGGGTCATTGGAAGGCTAGAAGGATTCATTGGAAGGCTAGAGTGGGTCATTGGAAGGCTAGAAGGGGTCATTGGAAGGCTAGAAGGGGTCATTGGAAGGCTAGAGTGGGTCATTGGAAGGCTAGAAGGGGTCATTGGAAGGCTAGAGTGGGTCATTGGAAGGCTAGAGTGGGTCATTGGAAGGCTAGAAGGGGTCATTGGGAGGCTAGAAAGGGTCATTGGAAGGCTAGAGTGGGTCATTGGAAGGCTAGAAGGGGGCATTGGAAGGCTGGAAGGGGTCATTGGAAGGCTGGAATTGGTCATTAGAAGGCTAGAGTGGGTCATTGGAAGGCTGGAAGGGGTCATTGGAAGGCTGGAAGGATTCATTGGAAGGCTAGAGTGGGTCATTGGAAGGCTAGAAGGGGTTATTGGAAGGCTGGAAGGGGTCATTGGAAGGCTAGAAGGGGTCATTGGAAGGCTAGAGTGGGTCATTGGAAGGCAAGAAGGGGTCATTGGAAGGCTAGAAGGTGTCATTGGAAGGCTAGAATTCTTCATTGGAAGGCAAGAAGGGGTCATTGGAAGGCTAGAAGGGGTCATTGGAAGGCAAGAAGGGGTCATTGGAAGGCTAGAAAGGTTCATTGGAAGGCATGAATGGGTCATTGGAAAGCATGAATGGGTCATTGGAAGGCAAGAAGGGGTCATTGGAAGGCTAGAAGGGGTCATTGGAAGGCAAGAAGGGGTCATTGGAAGGAAAGAAAGGGTCGTTGGAAGGCAAGAAGTGGTCATTGGATGGCTAGAAGGGGTCATTGGAAGGCTAGAAGGGGTCATTGGAAGGCTAGAAGGGGTCATTGGAAGGCTAGAAGGGGTCATTGGAAGGTTAGAAGGGGTAATTGGAAGGCAAAAAGAGTTAATTTGAAGGCAAGAAGTGGTCATTGGAAGGCAAGAAGGGGTCATTGGAAGGCAAGAAGGTGTCATTGGAAGGCAAGAATATTTCATTGGAAGGCTAGAAAGGGTCATTGGAAGGCTAGAAGGGGTCATTGGAAGGCAAGAAGGGGTCGTTGGAAGGCAAGAAGGGGTCATTGGAAGGCTAGAAGGGGTCATTGGAAGGCTAGAAGGGGTCATTGGAAGGCTAGAACGGTTCATTGGAAGTCTAGAAGGGGTCATTGGATGGTTAGAAGGGGTCATTGGAATGCTAGAAGTGTTCATTGGAAGGCTAGATTGGGTCATTGGAAGGCGAGAAGGGTTCATTGGAAGGCAAGAAGGGTTCATTGGAAGGCTAGAAGGGGTCATTGGAAGGCTAGAAGGGGTCATTGGAAGGCTAGAACGGTTCATTGGAAGTCTAGAAGGGGTCATTGGATGGTTAGAAGGGGTCATTGGAATGCTAGAAGTGTTCATTGGAAGGCTAAAAGGGTTCATTGGAAGGCAAAAACGTTTAATTGGAAGGCAAGAAGGGGTCATTGGAAGGCTAGAATGGTTCAATGGAAGGCAAGATGGGTTCTTTGGAAGGCAAGAAAGGGTCATTGGAAGGCAAAAACGGGTCATTGCAAGGCAAGAAGGGGTCATTGGAAGGCTAGAATGGTTCAATGGAAGGCAAGAAGGGGTCGTTGGAAGGCAAGAAGGGGTCGTTGGAAGGCAAGAAGGGGTCGTTGGAAGGCTAGAAGGGGTCATTGGAAGTCTAGAAGGGGTCATTGGAAGGCAAGAAGGGGTCATTGGAAGGCAAGAAGGGGTCATTGGAAGGCTAGAAGGGGTCGTTGGAAGGCAAGAAGGGGTCGTTGGAAGGCTAGAAGGGGTCATTGGAAGTCTAGAAGGGGTCATTGGAAGGCTAGAAGGGGTCATTGCAAAGGCTAAAACGGTTCATTGGAAGGCACGAAGGGGTCTTCAGAAGGCAAGAAGAGTTCATCGGAAGGCTAGAAGGGGTCATTGGAAGGCTAGAAGGGGTCATTGGAAGGCAAGAAGGGGTCATTGGAAGGCATTACGGGTTCATTGGAAGTCTAGAAGGGGTCATTGAAAGGATAGAAGGGTTCATTTGAAGGCTAGAAGGGGTCATTGGAAGGCTAGAAGGGGTCTTTGGAAGGCTAGAAGGGGTCATTGGAAGGATAGAAGGGGTCATTGGAAGGCAAGAAGTGGTCATTGGAAGGCAAGAAGGGGTCATTGGAAGGCTAGAAGTGATCAATGGAAGGCTAGAAAGGGTCATTGGAAGGCAAGAAGGGGTCATTGGAAGGCAAGAAGGGTTCTTTGGATGGCTAGAAGGGGTCATTGGAAGGCAAGAATGGGTCATTGGAAGGCAAGAAGGGGTCATTGAAAGGGCTAGAAGGGGTCATTGGAAGGCTAGAAGGGTTCATTGGAAGGCTAGAAGGGTTCATTGGAAGGCAAGAAGTGTTCATTGGAAGGCTAGAAGGGGTCATTGGAAGGCAAGAAGTGTTCATTGGAAGGCTAGAAGGGGTCATTGGAAGGCAAGAAGGGGGTCATTGGAAGGTAAGAAGGGGTCATTGGAAGGCAAGAAGGGTTCATTGGAAGGCAAGAAGGGGTCATTGGAAGTCAAGGAGGGGTCATTGGAAGGCTAGAAGGGTACATTGGGAGGCAAGAAGGGGTCATTGGAAGGCTAGAAGGGGTCATTGGAAGGCTAGAAGGGGTCATTGGAAGGCTAGAAGAGTTCATTGGAAGGCTAGAAGGGGTCATTGGAAGGCAAGAAGGGTTCATTGGAAGGCAAGAAAGGGTCATTGGAAGTCAAGAAGGGGTCATTGGAAGGCTAGAAGGGTATTTTGGGAGGCAAGATGGGGGTCATTGGAAGGCTAGAAGGGGTCATTGGAAGTCAAGAAGGGGTTATTGGAATTCAAGAAGGGGTCATTGGAAGGCTAGAAGGGGTCATTGGAAGGCTAGAAGGGGTCATTGGAAGGCAAGAAGGGGTCATTGGAAGGCATTAAGGGTTCATTGGAAGGCTAGAAGGGGTCATTGAAAGGATAGAAGGGTTCATTTGAAGGCTAGAAGGGGTCTTTGGAAGGCAAGAAGGGTTCATTGGAATGCAAGAAGGGGTCGTTGGAAGGCTAGAAGGGTTCATTGGAAGTCTAGAAGGGGTCATTGGAAGGCTAGAAGGGGTCATTGGAAGGCAAAAACGGGTCATTGGAAGGCAAGAAGGGGTCATTGGAAGGCTAGAATGGTTCAATGGACGGCAAGAATGGGTCGTTGGAAGGCAAGACGGGGTCGTTGGAAGGCAAGAAGGGGTCATTGGAAGGCTAGCATGGTTCAATGGAAGGCAAGAAGGGGTCGTTGGAAGGCAAGAAGGGGTCGTTGGAAGGCAAGAAGGGGTCATTGGAAGGCTAGAAGTGATCATTGGAAGGCTAGATAGGGTCATTGGAAGGCAAGAAGGGGTCATTGGAAGGCAAGAAGGGGTCATTGGAAGGCAAGAAGGGGTCTTTGGATGCATAGAAGGGGTCATTGGAAGGCAAGAATGGGTCATTGGAAGGCTAGAAGGGGTCATTGGAAGGGCTAGAAGGGGTCATTGGAAGGCTAGAAGGGTTCATTGGAAGACTAGAAGGGTTCATTGGAAGGCTAGAAGGGGTCATTGGAAGGGCTAGAAGGGGTCATTGGAAGGCTAGAAGGGTTCATTGGAAGGCTAGAAGGGTTCATTGGAAGGCAAGAAGTGTTCATTGGAAGGCTAGGGGTGGTCATTGGAAGGCTAGAAGGGGTCATTGGAAGGCAAGAAGGGGTCATTGGAAGGCAAGAAGGGGTCATTGTAAGGCAAGAAGGGGTCATTGGAAGGCAAGGAGGGTTATTTGGAAGGCTAGAAGGGGTCATTGGAAGGCTAGAAGGGTTCATTGGAAGGCTAGAAGGGGTCATTGGAAGGCAAGAAGGGTTCATTGGAAGGCAAGAAGGGGTCATTGGAAGTCAAGAAGGGGTCATTGGAAGGCTAGAAGGGTACATTGGGAGGCAAGAAGGGGTCATTGGAAGGCTAGAAGGGGTCATTGGAAGTCAAATAGGGGTTATTGGAATTCAAGAAGGGTTCATTGGAAGGCTAGAAGGGGTCATTGGAAGGCTAGAAGGGGTCTTTGGATGCAAGAAGGGTTCATTGGAAGTCTAGAAGGGGTCATTGGAATGCTAGAATGGTTCAATGGAAGGCAAGAAGGGGTCATTGGAAGGCAAGAAGGGGGTCATTGGAAGGTAAGAAGGGGTCATTGGAAGGCAAGAAGGGTTCATTGGAAGGCAAGAAGGGGTCATTGGAAGTCAAGAAGGGGTCATTGGAAGGCTAGAAGGGTACATTGGGAGGCAAGAAGGGGTCATTGGAAGGCTAGAAGGGGTCATTGGAAGGCTAGAAGGGGTCATTGGAAGGCTAGAAGGGTTCATTGGAAGGCTAGAAGGGGTCATTGGAAGGCAAGAAGGGTTCATTGGAAGGCAAGAAGGGGTCATTGGAAGTCAAGAAGGGGTCATTGGAAGGCTAGAAGGGTAGATTGGGAGGCAAGATGGGGTCATTGGAAGGCTAGAAGGGGTCATTGGATGTCAAGAAGGGGTTATTTGAATTCAAGAAGGGGTCATTGGAAGGCTAGAAGGGGTCATTGGAAGGCTAGAAGGGGTCATTGGATGGCAAGAAGCGTTCATTGGAAGGCTAGAAGGGTTCATTGGAAGTCTAGAAGGGGTCATTGGAAGGCTAGAATGGTTCAATGGAAGGCAAGAAGGGGTCGTTGGAAGGCAAGAAGGGGTCGTTGGAAGGCAAGAAGGGGTCGTTCGAAGGCTAGAAGGGGTCATTGGAAGTCTAGAAGGGGTCATTGGAAGGCTAGAAGGGGTCATTGGAAGGCAAAAACGGGTCATTGGAAGGCAAGAAGGGGTCATTGGAAGGCTAGAATGGTTCAATGGACGGCAAGAATGGGTCGTTGGAAGGCAAGAAGGGGTCGTTGGAAGGCAAGAAGGGGTCATTGGAAGGCTAGAATGGTTCAATGGAAGGCAAGAAGGGGTCGTTGGAAGGCAAGAAGGGGTCGTTGGAAGGCAAGAAGGGGTCATTGGAAGGCTAGAAGTGATCATTGGAAGGCTAGAAAGGGTCATTGGAAGGCAAGAAGGGGTCATTGGAAGGCAAGAAGGGGTCATTGGAAGGCAAGAAGGGGTCTTTGGATGGCTAGAAGGGGTCATTGGAAGGCAAGAATGGGTCATTGGAAGGCTAGAAGGGGTCATTGGAAGGGCTAGAAGGGGTCATTGGAAGGCTAGAAGGGTTCATTGGAAGACTAGAAGGGTTCATTGGAAGGCTAGAAGGGGTCATTGGAAGGGCTAGAAGGGGTCATTGGAAGGCTAGAAGGGTTCATTGGAAGGCTAGAAGGGTTCATTGGAAGGCAAGAAGTGTTCATTGGAAGGCTAAGGGTGGTCATTGGAAGGCTAGAAGGGGTCATTGGAAGGCAAGAAGGGGTCATTGGAAGGCAAGAAGGGGTCATTGTAAGGCAAGAAGGGGTCATTGGAAGGCAAGGAGGGTTATTTGGAAGGCTAGAAGGGGTCATTGGAAGGCTAGAAGGGGTCATTGGAAGGCTAGAAGGGGTCATTGGAAGGCAAGAAGGGTTCATTGGAAGGCAAGAAGGGGTCATTGGAAGTCAAGAAGGGGTCATTGGAAGACTAGAAGGGTACATTGGGAGGCAAGAAGGGGTCATTGGAAGGCTAGAAGGGGTCATTGGAAGTCAAATAGGGGTTATTGGAATTCAAGAAGGGTTCATTGGAAGGCTAGAAGGGGTCATTGGAAGGCTAGAAGGGGTCATTGGATGCAAGAAGGGTTCGTTGGAAGGCTAGAAGGGTTCATTGGAAGTCTAGAAGGGGTCATTGGAATGCTAGAATGGTTCAATGGAAGGCAAGAAGGGGTCGTTGGAAGGCAAGAAGGGGTCGTTGGAAGGCAGAAGGGGTCGTTGGAAGGCTAGAAGGGGTCATTGGAAGGCTAGAAGGGGTCTTTGGATGCAAGAAGGGTTCATTGGAAGTCTAGAAGGGGTCATTGGAATGCTAGAATGGTTCAATGGAAGGCAAGAAGGGGTCATTGGAAGGCAAGAAGGGGGTCATTGGAAGGTAAGAAGGGGTCATTGGAAGGCAAGAAGGGTTCATTGGAAGGCAAGAAGGGGTCATTGGAAGTCAAGAAGGGGTCATTGGAAGGCTAGAAGGGTACATTGGGAGGCAAGAAGGGGTCATTGGAAGGCTAGAAGGGGTCATTGGAAGGCTAGAAGGGGTCATTGGAAGGCTAGAAGGGTTCATTGGAAGGCTAGAAGGGGTCATTGGAAGGCAAGAAGGGTTCATTGGAAGGCAAGAAGGGGTCATTGGAAGTCAAGAAGGGGTCATTGGAAGGCTAGAAGGGTAGATTGGGAGGCAAGATGGGGTCTTTGGAAGGCAAGAAGGGGTCATTGTAAGGCAAGAAGGGGTCATTGGAAGGCAAGGAGGGTTATTTGGAAGGCTAGAAGGGGTCATTGGAAGGCTAGAAGGGGTCATTGGAAGGCTAGAAGGGGTCATTGGAAGGCAAGAAGGGTTCATTGGAAGGCAAGAAGGGGTCATTGGAAGTCAAGAAGGGGTCATTGGAAGGCTAGAAGGGTACATTGGGAGGCAAGAAGGGGTCATTGGAAGGCTAGAAGGGGTCATTGGAAGTCAAATAGGGGTTATTGGAATTCAAGAAGGGTTCATTGGAAGGCTAGAAGGGGTCATTGGAAGGCTAGAAGGGGTCATTGGATGCAAGAAGGGTTCGTTGGAAGGCTAGAAGGGTTCATTGGAAGTCTAGAAGGGGTCATTGGAATGCTAGAATGGTTCAATGGAAGGCAAGAAGGGGTCGTTGGAAGGCAAGAAGGGGTCGTTGGAAGGCAAGAAGGGGTCGTTGGAAGGCTAGAAGGGGTCATTGGAAGTCTAGAAGGGGTCATTGGAAGGCTAAAACGGTTCATTGGAAGGCACGAAGGGGTCTTCAGAAGGCAAGAAGAGTTCATCGGAAGGCTAGAAGGGGTCATTGGAAGGCTAGAAGGGGTCATTGGAAGGCAAGAAGGGGTCATTGGAAGGCAAGAAGGGGTCATTGGAAGGCTAGAAGGGGTCATTGGAAGGCTAGAAAGGGTCATTGGAAGGCAAGAAGGGGTCATTGGAAGGCACGAAGGGGTCACTTGAAGGCTAGAAGGGGTCATTAGAAGGCGAGAAGGGTTCATTGGAAGGAAAGAAGGGTTCAAATGGAGGCAAGATCAGTTCATTGGAAGGCAAGAAGGGGTCATTGGAAGGCAAGAAGGGGTCATTGGAAGGCAAGAAGGGGTCATTGGAAGGCTAGAAGGGTTCATTGGAAGGCAAGAAGTGGTCATTGGAAGGCTAGAAGGGTTCATTGGAAGGCAAGAATGGGTCATTGGAAGACAAGAAACGGTCATTGGAAGACAAGAAACGGTCATTGGAAGGCAAGCATGGGTCATTGGAAGGCTAGAAGGGTTCATTGGAAGGCAAAAGGGGCTATTGGAAGGCAAGAAGTGGTCATTGGAAGGCAAGAAGGGGTCATTGGAAGGCTAGAAGGGTTCATTGGAAGGCAAAAGGGGCTATTGGAAGGCTAGAAGTGATCATTGGAAGGCTAGAAAGGGTCATTGAAGGCAAGAAGGGGTCATTGGAAGGCAAGAAGGGGTCTTTGGATGGCTAGAAGGGGTCATTGAAAGGGCTAGAAGGGGTCAGTGGAAGGCTAGAAGGGGTCATTGGAAGGCTAGAAGGGTTCATTGGAAGGCTAGAAGGGTTCATTGGAAGGCAAGAAGTGTTCATTGGAAGGCTAGAAGGGGTCATTGGAAGGCTAGAAGTCGTCATTGGAAGGCAAGAAGGGGTCATTGGAAGGCAAGAAGGGGTCATTGGAAGGCAAGAAGGGGTCATTGGAAGGCAAGAAGGGTTCATTGGAAGGCAAGAAGGGGTCATTGGAAGTCAAGAAGGGGTCATTGGAAGTCAAGAAGGGGTCATTGGAAGGCTAGAAGGGTACATTGGAAGGCTAGAAGGGGTCATTGGAAGTCAAGAAGGGGTTATTGGAATTCAAGAAGGGGTCATTGGAAGGCTAGAAGGGGTCATTGGAAGGCTAGAAGGGGTCATTGGATGGCAAGAAGGGTTCATTGGAAGGCTAGAAGGGTTCATTGGAAGTCTAGGAGGGGTCATTGGAAGGCTACAATGGTTCATTGGAAGGCACGAAGGGGTCTTCAGAAGGCAAGAAGAGTTCATCGGAAGGCTAGAAGGGGTCATTGGAAGGCTAGAAGGGGTCATTGGAAGGCAAGAAGGGGTCATTGGAAGGCAAGAAGGGGTCATTGGAAGGCTAGAAGGGGTCATTGGAAGGCTAGAAAGGGTCATTGGAAGGCAAGAAGGGGTCATTGGAAGGCACGAAGGGGTCACTTGAAGGCTAGAAGGGGTCATTAGAAGGCGAGAAGGGTTCATTGGAAGGAAAGAAGGGTTCAAATGGAGGCAAGATCAGTTCATTGGAAGGCAAGAAGGGGTCATTGGAAGGCAAGAAGGGGTCATTGGAAGGCAAGAAGGGGTCATTGGAAGGCTAGAAGTGATCATTGGAAGGCTAGAAAGGGTCATTGGAAGGCAAGAAGGGGTCATTGGAAGGCAAGAAGGGGTCATTGGAAGGCTAGAAGGGTTCATTGGAAGGCAAGAAGGGGTCATTGGAAGACAAGAAACGGTCATTGGAAGGCAAGCATGGGTCATTGGAAGGCTAGAAGGGTTCATTGGAAGGCAAAAGGGGCTATTGGAAGGCAAGAAGTGGTCATTGGAAGGCAAGAAGGGGTCATTGGAAGGCTAGAAGTGATCATTGGAAGGCTAGAAAGGGTCATTGAAGGCAAGAAGGGGTCATTGGAAGGCAAGAAGGGGTCTTTGGATGGCTAGAAGGGGTCATTGAAAGGGCTAGAAGGGGTCAGTGGAAGGCTAGAAGGGGTCATTGGAAGGCTAGAAGGGTTCATTGGAAGGCTAGAAGGGTTCATTGGAAGGCAAGAAGTGTTCATTGGAAGGCTAGAAGGGGTCATTGGAAGGCTAGAAGTCGTCATTGGAAGGCAAGAAGGGGTCATTGGAAGGCAAGAAGGGGTCATTGGAAGGCAAGAAGGGGTCATTGGAAGGCAAGAAGGGTTCATTGGAAGGCAAGAAGGGGTCATTGGAAGTCAAGAAGGGGTCATTGGAAGTCAAGAAGGGGTCATTGGAAGGCTAGAAGGGTACATTGGAAGGCTAGAAGGGGTCATTGGAAGTCAAGAAGGGGTTATTGGAATTCAAGAAGGGGTCATTGGAAGGCTAGAAGGGGTCATTGGAAGGCTAGAAGGGGTCATTGGATGGCAAGAAGGGTTCATTGGAAGGCTAGAAGGGTTCATTGGAAGTCTAGGAGGGGTCATTGGAAGGCTACAATGGTTCAATGGAAGGCAAGAAGGGGTCGTTGGAAGGCAAGAAGGGGTCGTTGGAAGGCAAGAAGGGGTCGTTGGAAGGCTAGAAGGGGTCATTGGATGTCTAGAAGGGGTCATTGGAAGGCTAAAACGGTTCATTGGAAGGCACGAAGGGGTCGTTGGAAGGCAAGAAGGGGTCGTTGGAAGGCAAGAAGGGGTCGTTGGAAGGCTAGAAGGGGTCATTGGAAGTCTAGAAGGGGTCATTGGAAGGCTAAAACGGTTCATTGGAAGGCACGAAGGGGTCTTCAGAAGGCAAGAAGAGTTCATCGGAAGGCTAGAAGGGGTCATTGGAAGGCAAGAAGGGGTCATTGGAAGGCATTAAGGGTTCATTGGAAGTCTAGAAGGGGTCATTGAAAGGAGAGAAGGGTTCATTTGAAGGCTAGAAGGGGTCATTGGAAGGCTAGAAGGGGTCATTGGAAGGCTAGAAGGGGTCATTGGAAGTCAAATAGGGGTTATTGGAATTCAAGAAGGGTTCATTGGAAGGCTAGAAGGGGTCATTGGAAGGCTAGAAGGGGTCATTGGATGCAAGAAGGGTTCAATGGAAGGCAAGAAGGGGTCGTTGGAAGGCAAGAAGGGGTCGTTGGAAGGCAAGAAGGGGTCGTTGGAAGGCTAGAAGGGGTCATTGGAAGTCTAGAAGGGGTCATTGGAAGGCTAAAACGGTTCATTGGAAGGCACGAAGGGGTCTTCAGAAGGCAAGAAGAGTTCATCGGAAGGCTAGAAGGGGTCATTGGAAGGCTAGAAGGGGTCATTGGAAGGCAAGAAAGGGTCATTGGAAGGCAAGAAGGGGTCATTGGAAGGCTAGAAGGGGTCATTGGAAGGCTAGAAAGGGTCATTGGAAGGCAAGAAGGGGTCATTGGAAGGCACGAAGGGGTCACTTGAAGGCTAGAAGGGGTCATTGGAAGGCGAGAAGGGTTCATTGGAAGGAAAGAAGGGTTCAAATGGAGGCAAGATCAGTTCATTGGAAGGCAAGAAGGGGTCATTGGAAGGCAAGAAGGGGTCATTGGAAGGCAAGAAGGGGTCATTGGAAGGCTAGAAGGGTTCATTGGAAGGCAAGAAGTGGTCATTGGAAGGCTAGAAGGGTTCATTGGAAGGCAAGAAGGGGTCATTGGAAGGCTAGAAGTGATCATTGGAAGGCTAGAAAGGGTCATTGGAAGGCAAGAAGGGGTCATTGGAAGGCAAGAAGGGGTCATTGGAAGGCTAGAAGGGTTCATTGGAAGGCAAGAAGTGGTCATTGGAAGGCTAGAAGGGTTCATTGGAAGGCAAGAAGCGGTCATTGGAAGACAAGAAACGGTCATTGGAAGGCAAGCATGGGTCATTGGAAGGCTAGAAGGGTTCATTGGAAGGCAAAAGGGGTTATTGGAAGGCAAGAAGTGGTCATTGGAAGGCAAGAAGGGGTCATTGGAAGGCTAGAAGTGATCATTGGAAGGCAAGAAGGGGTCATTGGAAGGCAAGAAGGGGTCATTGGAAGGCTAGAAGGGTTCATTGGAAGGCTAGAATGGTTCATTGGAAGGCAAGAAGTGTTCATTGGAAGGCTAGAAGGGGTCATTGGAAGGCTAGAAGTCGTCATTGGAAGGCAAGAAGGGGTCATTGGAAGGCAAGAAGGGGTCATTGGAAGGCAAGAAGGGGTCATTGGAAGGCAAGAAGGGTTCATTGGAAGGCAAGAAGGGGTCATTGGAAGTCAAGAAGGGGTCATTGGAAGTCAAGAAGGGGTCATTGGAAGGCTAGAAGGGTACATTGGAAGGCTAGAAGGGGTCATTGGAAGTCAAGAAGGGGTTATTGGAATTCAAGAAGGGGTCATTGGAAGGCTAGAAGGGGTCATTGGAAGGCTAGAAGGGGTCATTGGATGGCAAGAAGGGTTCAATGGAAGGCTAGAAGGGTTCATTGGAAGTCTAGGAGGGGTCATTGGAAGGCTACAATGGTTCAATGGAAGGCAAGAAGGGGTCGTTGGAAGGCAAGAAGGGGTCGTTGGAAGGCAAGAAGGGGTCGTTGGAAGGCTAGAAGGGGTCATTGGATGTCTAGAAGGGGTCATTGGAAGGCTAAAACGGTTCATTGGAAGGCACGAATGGGTCGTTGGAAGGCAAGAAGGGGTCGTTGGAAGGCAAGAAGGGGTCGTTGGAAGGCTAGAAGGGGTCATTGGAAGTCTAGAAGGGGTCATTGGAAGGCTAAAACGGTTGATTGGAAGGCACGAAGGGGTCTTCAGAAGGCAAGAAGAGTTCATCGGAAGGCTAGAAGGGGTCATTGGAAGGCTAGAAGGGGTCATTGGAAGGCAAGAAGGGGTCATTGGAAGGCATTAAGGGTTCATTGGAAGTCTAGAAGGGGTCATTGAAAGGATAGAAGGGTTCATTTGAAGGCTAGAAGGGGTCATTGGAAGGCTAGAAGGGGTCATTGGAAGGCTAGAAGGGGTCATTGGAAGGATAGAAGGGGTCATTGGAAGGCAAGAAGTGGTCATTGGAAGGCAAGAAGGGGTCATTGGAAGGCTAGAAGTGATCAATGGAAGGCTAGAAAGGGTCGTTGGAAGGCAAGAAGGGGTCATTGGAAGTCAAGAAGGGTTATTTGGATGGCTAGAAGGGGTCATTGGAAGGCAAGAATGGGTCATTGGAAGGCTAGAAGGGTTCATTGGAAGGCTAGAAGGGTTCATTGGAAGGCAAGAAGTGTTCATTGGAAGGCTAGAAGGGGTCATTGGAAGGCTAGAAGGGGTCATTGGAAGGCAAGAAGGGGTCATTGGAAGGCAAGAAGGGGGTCATTGGAAGGCAAGAAGGGGTCATTGGAAGGCAGGAAGGGTTCATTGGAAGGCAAGAAGGGGTCATTGGAAGTCAAGAAGGGGTCATTGGAAGGCTAGAAGGGGTCATTTGAAGGCTAGAAGGGGTCATTGGAAGGCTAGAAGGGTTCATTGGAAGGCTAGAAGGGGTCATTGGAAGGCAAGAAGGGTTCATTGGAAGGCAAGAAGGGGTCATTGGAAGTCAAGAAGGGGTCATTGGAAGGCTAGAAGGGTAGATTGGGAGGCAAGATGGGGTCATTGGAAGGCTAGAAGGGGTCATTGGAAGGCTAGAAGGGGGCATTGGATGGCAAGAAGGGTTCATTGGAAGGCTAGAAGGGTTCATTGGAAGTCTAGAAGGGGTCATTGGAAGGCTAGAATGGTTCAATGGAAGGCAAGAAGGGGTCGTTGGAAGGCAAGAAGGGGTCGTTGGAAGGCTAGAAGGGGTCGTTCGAAGGCTAGAAGGGGTCATTGGAAGGCTAGAAGGGGTGATTGGAAGGCAAGAAGGGGTCATTGGAAGGCATTAAGGGTTCATTGGAAGGCTAGAAGGGGTCATTGAAAGGATAGAAGGGTTCATTTGAAGGCTAGAAGGGGTCTTTGGAAGGCAAGAAGGGTTCATTGGAATGCAAGAAGGGGTCGTTGGAAGGCTAGAAGGGTTCATTGGAAGTCTAGAAGGGGTCATTGGAAGGCTAGAAGGGGTCATTGGAAG
This sequence comes from Salvelinus fontinalis, assembly GCF_029448725.1. Classification (NCBI taxonomy): domain Eukaryota; kingdom Metazoa; phylum Chordata; class Actinopteri; order Salmoniformes; family Salmonidae; genus Salvelinus; species Salvelinus fontinalis. The sequence continues at coordinate 85,630,420 of NC_074670.1, forward strand.
GCAAAAACGGATCATTGGAAGGCAAGAAGGGGTCATTGGAAGGCTAGAATGGTTCAATGGACGGCAAGAATGGGTCGTTGGAAGGCAAGAAGGGGTCGTTGGAAGGCAAGAAGGGGTCATTGGAAGGCTAGAATGGTTCAATGGAAGGCTAGAAGGGGTCATTGGAAGTCTAGAAGGGGTCATTGGAAGGCTAAAACGGTTCATTGGAAGGCACGAAGGGGTCTTCAGAAGGCAAGAAGAATTCATCAGAAGGCTAGAAGGGGTCATAGGAAGGCAAGAAGGGGTCATTGGAAGGCATTAAGGGTTCATTGGAAGGCTAGAAGGGGTCATTGAAAGGATAGAAGGGTTCATTTGAAGGCAAGAAGGGGTCATTGGAAGGCTAGAAGGGTTCATTGGACGGCTAGAAGGGTTCATTGGAAGGCTAGAATAGGTAATTGGAAGGCTAGAAGGGTTCCTTGGAAGGCTAGAAGGGGTCATTGGAAGGCTAGAAGGGGTCATTGGAAGGCAAGAAGGGGTCATTTGAAGGCTAGAAGGGGTCATTGGAAGGCTAGAAGGGGTCATTGGAAGGCTAGAAGGGGTCATTGGAAGGCTAGAATGGTTCCTTGGAAGGCTAGAAGGGGTCATTGGAAGGCAAGAAAGGTTCATATGAAGGCAATATCAGTTCATTGGAAGGCAAGAAGGGGTCATTGGAAGGCTAGAAAGGGTCATTGGAAGGCAAGAAGGGGTCATTGGAAGGCTAAAAGGGGTCACTGGAAGGCTAGAAGGGGTCATTGGAAGGCGAGAAGGGTTCATTGGAAGGAAAGAAGGGTTCAAATGGAGGCAAGATCAGTTCATTGGAAGGCAAGAAGGGGTCATTGGAAGGCAAGAATTGGTCTTTGGAAGGCAAGAAGGGGTCATTGGAAGGCTAGAAGGGTTCATTGGAAGGCAAGAAGTGGTCATTGGAAGGCTAGAAGGATTCATTGGAAGGCAAGAAGGGGTCATTGGAAGACAAGAAACGGTCATTGGAAGGCAAGAAGGGGTCATTGGAAGGCTAGAAGGGTTCATTGTAAGGCAAAAGGGGTTATTGGAAGGCAAGAAGTGGTCATTGGAAGGCAAGAAGGGGTCATTGGAAGGCTAGAAGTGATCATTGGAAGGCTAGAAAGGGTCATTGGAAGGCAAGAAGGGGTCATTGGAAGGCAAGAAGGGGTCTTTGGATGGCTAGAAGGGGTCATTGGAAGTCAAGAAGGGGTTATTGGAATTCAAGAAGGGGTCATTGGAAGGCTAGAAGGGGTCTTTGGAAGGCTAGAAGGGGTCATTGGATGGCAAGAAGGGTTCATTGGAAGGTTAGAAGGGTTCATTGGAAGTCTAGAAGGGGTCATTGGAAGGCTAGAATGGGTTAATGGAAGGCAAGAAGGGGTCGTTGGAAGGCAAGAAGGGGTCGTTGGAAGGCAAGAAGGGGTCATTGGAAGTCTAGAAGGGGTCATTGGAAGGCTAGAAGGGGTCATTGAAAGGGCTAGAAGGGGTCATTGGAAGGCTAGAAGGGTTCATTGGAAGGCTAGAAGGGTTCATTGGAAGGCAAGAAGGGTTCATTGGAAGGCAAGAAGGGGTCATTGGAATGCTAGAAGGGTACATTGGAAGGCTAGAAGGGGTCATTGGAATTCAAGAAGGGGTTATTGGAATTCAAGTAGGGGTCATTGGAAGGCTAGAAGGGGTCATTGGAAGGCTAGAAGGGGTCATTGGATGGCAAGAAGGGTTCATTGGAAGGCTAGAAGGGTTCATTGGAAGTCTAGGAGGGGTCATTGGAAGGCTACAATGGTTCAATGGAAGGCAAGAAGGGGTCGTTGGAAGGCACGAAGGGGTCCTTGGAAGGCAAGAAGGGGTCGTTGGAAGGCTAGAAGGGGTCATTGGATGTCTAGAAGGGGTCATTGGAAGGCTAAAACGGTTCATTGGAAGGCACGAAGGGGTCGTTGGAAGGCAAGAAGGGTTCATTGGAAGGCAAGAAGGGGTCATTGGAAGTCAAGAAGGGGTCATTGGAAGGCTAGAAGGGTACATTGGAAGGCTAGAAGGGGTCATTGGAAGTCAAGAAGGGGTTATTGGAATTCAAGTAGGGGTCATTGGAAGGCTAGAAGGGGTCATTGGAAGGCTAGAAGGGGTCATTGGATGGCAAGAAGGGTTCATTGGAAGGCTAGAAGGGTTCATTGGAAGTCTAGGAGGGGTCATTGGAAGGCTACAATGGTTCAATGGAAGGCAAGAAGGGTTCTTTGGAAGGCAAGAAGGGGTCATTGGAAGTCAAGAAGGGGTCATTGGAAGGCTAGAAGGGTACATTGGAAGGCTAGAAGGGGTCATTGGAAGTCAAGAAGGGGTTATTGGAATTCAAGTAGGGGTCATTGGAAGGCTAGAAGGGGTCATTGGAAGGCTAGAAGGGGTCATTGGATGGCAAGAAGGGTTCATTGGAAGGCTAGAAGGGTTCATTGGAAGTCTAGGAGGGGTCATTGGAAGGCTACAATGGTTCAATGGAAGGCAAGAAGGGGTCGTTGGAAGGCACGAAGGGGTCCTTGGAAGGCAAGAAGGGGTCGTTGGAAGGCTAGAAGGGGTCATTGGATGTCTAGAAGGGGTCATTGGAAGGCTAAAACGGTTCATTGGAAGGCACGAAGGGGTCGTTGGAAGGCAAGAAGAGTTCATCGGAAGGCTAGAAGGGGTCATTGGAAGGCTAGAAGGGGTCATTGGAAGGCAAGAATTGGTCATTGGAAGGCATTAAGGGTTCATTGGAAGTCTAGAAGGGGTCATTGAAAGGATAGAAGGGTTCATTTGAAGGCTAGAAGGGGTCATTGGAAGGCTAGAAGGGGTCATTGGAAGGCTAGAAGGGGTCATTGGAAGGATAGAAGGGGTCATTGGAAGGCAAGAAGTGGTCATTGGAAGGCAAGAAGGGGTCATTGGAAGGCTAGAAGTGATCAATGGAAGGCTAGAAAGGGTCATTGGAAGGCAAGAAGGGGTCATTGGAAGGCAAGAAGGGTTATTTGGATGGCTAGAAGGGGTCATTGGAAGGCAAGAATGGGTCATTGGAAGGCTAGAAGGGGTCATTGAAAGGGCTAGAAGGGGTCATTGGAAGGCTAGAAGGGTTCATTGGAAGGCTAGAAGGGTTCATTGGAAGGCAAGAAGTGTTCATTGGAAGGCTAGAAGGGGTCATTGGAAGGCTAGAAGGGGTCATTGGAAGGCAAGAAGGGGTCATTGTAAGGCAAGAAGGGGGTCATTGGAAGGCAAGAAGGGGTCATTGGAAGGCAGGAAGGGTTCATTGGAAGGCAAGACGGGGTCATTGGAAGTCAAGAAGGGGTCATTGGAAGGCTAGAAGGGGTCATTTGAAGGCTAGAAGGGGTCATTGGAAGGCTAGAAGGGTTCATTGGAAGGCTAGAAGGGGTCATTGGAAGGCAAGAAGGGTTCATTGGAAGGCAAGAAGGGGTCATTGGAAGTCAAGAAGGGGTCATTGGAAGGCTAGAAGGGGTCATTGGAAGGCTAGAAGGGGTCATTGGATGGCAAGAAGGGTTCATTGGAAGGCTAGAAGGGTTCATTGGAAGTCTAGAAGGGGTCATTGGAAGGCTAGAATGGTTCAATGGAAGGCAAGAAGGGGTCGTTGGAAGGCAAGAAGGGGTCGTTGGAAGGCTAGAAGGGGTCGTTCGAAGGCTAGAAGGGGTCATTGGAAGGCTAGAAGGGGTCATTGGAAGGCAAGAAGGGGTCATTGGAAGGCATTAAGGGTTCATTGGAAGGCTAGAAGGGGTCATTGAAAGGATAGAAGGGTTCATTTGAAGGCTAGAAGGGGTCTTTGGAAGGCAAGAAGGGTTCATTGGAATGCAAGAAGGGGTCGTTGGAAGGCTAGAAGGGTTCATTGGAAGTCTAGAAGGGGTCATTGGAAGGCTAGAAGGGGTCATTGGAAGGCAAAAACGGATCATTGGAAGGCAAGAAGGGGTCATTGGAAGGCTAGAATGGTTCAATGGACGGCAAGAATGGGTCGTTGGAAGGTAAGAAGGGGTCGTTGGAAGGCAAGAAGGGGTCATTGGAAGGCTAGAATGGTTCAATGGAAGGCAAGAAGGGGTCGTTGGAAGGCAAGAAGGGGTCGTTGGAAGGCAAGAAGGGGTCGTTGGAAGGCAAGAAGGGGTCGTTGGAAGGCTAGAAGGGGTCATTGGAAGTCTAGAAGGGGTCATTGGAAGGCTAAAACGGTTCATTGGAAGGCACGAAGGGGTCTTCAGAAGGCAAGAAGAGTTCATCGGAAGGCTAGAAGGGGTCATAGGAAGGCAAGAAGGGGTCATTGGAAGGCATTAAGGGTTCATTGGAAGGCTAGAAGGGGTCATTGAAAGGATAGAAGGGATCATTTGAAGGCAAGAAGGGGTCATTGGAAGGCTAGAAGGGTTCATTGGACGGCTAGAAGGGTTCATTGGAAGGCTAGAATAGGTAATTGGAAGGCTAGAAGGGTTCCTTGGAAGGCTAGAAGGGGTCATTGGAAGGCTAGAAGGGGTCATTGGAAGGCAAGAAGGGGTCATTTGAAGGCTAGAAGGGGTCATTGGAAGGCTAGAAGGGGTCATTGGAAGGCTAGAAGGGGTCATTGGAAGGCTAGAAGGGTTCCTTGGAAGGCTAGAAGGGGTCATTGGAAGGCAAGAAAGGTTCATATGAAGGCAATATCAGTTCATTGGAAGGCAAGAAGGGGTCATTGGAAGGCTAGAAAGGGTCATTGGAAGGCAAGAAGGGGTCATTGGAAGGCTAAAAGGGGTCACTGGAAGGCTAGAAGGGGTCATTGGAAGGCGAGAAGGGTTCATTGGAAGGAAAGAAGGTTTCAAATGGAGGCAAGATCAGTTCATTGGAAGGCAAGAAGGGGTCATTGGAAGGCAAGAAGTGGTCTTTGGAAGGCAAGAAGGGGTCATTGGAAGGCTAGAAGGGTTCATTGGAAGGCAAGAAGTGGTCATTGGAAGGCTAGAAGGGTTCATTGGAAGGCAAGAAGGGGTCATTGGAAGACAAGAAACGGTCATTGGAAGGCAAGCATGGGTCATTGGAAGGCTAGAAGGGTTCATTGTAAGGCAAAAGGGGTTATTGGAAGGCAAGAAGTGGTCATTGGAAGGCAAGAAGGGGTCATTGGAAGGCAAGAAGTGATCATTGGAAGGCTAGAAAGGGTCATTGGAAGGCAAGAAGGGGTCATTGGAAGGCAAGAAGGGGTCTTTGGATGGCTAGAAGGGGTCATTGGAAGTCAAGAAGGGGTTATTGGAATTCAAGAAGGGGTCATTGGAAGGCTAGAAGGGGTCATTGGAAGGGTAGAAGGGGTCATTGGATGGCAAGAAGGGTTCATTGGAAGGCTAGAAGGGTTCATTGGAAGTCTAGAAGGGGTCATTGGAAGGCTAGAATGGGTTAATGGAAGGCAAGAAGGGGTCGTTGGAAGGCAAGAAGGGGTCGTTGGAAGGCAAGAAGGGGTCGTTGGAAGGCTAGAAGGGGTCATTGGAAGTCTAGAAGGGGTCATTGGAAGGCTAGAAGGGGTCATTGAAAGGGCTAGAAGGGGTCATTGGAAGGCTAGAAGGGTTCATTGGAAGGCTAGAAGGGTTCATTGGAAGGCAAGAAGGGTTCATTGGAAGGCAAGAAGGGGTCATTGGAAGTCAAGAAGGGGTCATTGGAAGGCTAGAAGGGTACATTGGAAGGCTAGAAGGGGTCATTGGAAGTCAAGAAGGGGTTATTGGAATTCAAGTAGGGGTCATTGGAAGGCTAGAAGGGGTCATTGGAAGGCTAGAATGGGTCATTTGATGGCAAGAAGGGTTCATTGGAAGGCTAGAAGGGTTCATTGGAAGTCTAGGAGGGGTCATTGGAAGGCTACAATGGTTCAATGGAAGGCAAGAAGGGGTCGTTGGAAGGCACGAAGGGGTCCTTGGAAGGCAAGAAGGGGTCGTTGGAAGGCTAGAAGGGGTCATTGGATGTCTAGAAGGGGTCATTGGAAGGCTAAAACGGTTCATTGGAAGGCACGAAGGGGTCGTTGGAAGGCAAGAAGGGGTCGTTGGAAGGCAAGAAGGGGTCGTTGGAAGGCTAGAAGGGGTCATTGGAAGTCTAGAAGGGGTCATTGGAAGGCTAAAACGGTTCATTGGAAGGCACGAAGGGGTCTTCAGAAGGCAAGAAGAGTTCATCGGAAGGCTAGAAGGGGTCTTGGAAGGCTAGAAGGGGTCATTGGAAGGCAAGAATTGGTCATTGGAAGGCATTAAGGGTTCATTGGAAGTCTAGAAGGGGTCATTGAAAGGATAGAAGGGTTCATTTGAAGGCTAGAAGGGGTCATTGGAAGGCATTAAGGGTTCATTGGAAGTCTAGAAGGGGTCATTGAAAGGATAGAAGGGTTCATTTGAAGGCTAGAAGGGGTCATTGGAAGGCTAGAAGGGGTCATTGGAAGCCTAGAAGGGGTCATTGGAAGGATAGAAGGGGTCATTGGAAGGCAAGAATGGGTCATTGGAAGGCAAGGCGGGGGTCATTGGAAGGCAAGAAGGGGTCATTGGAAGGCAAGAAGGGGTCTTTGGATGGCTAGAAGGGGTCATTGGAAGGCAAGACTGGGTCATTGGAAGGCTAGAAGGGGTCATTGAAAGGGCTAGAAGGGGTCATTGGAAGGCTAGAAGGGTTCATTGGAAGGCTAGAAGGGTTTCAGTGGAAGGCAAGAAGTGTTCATTGGAAGGCTAGAAGGGGTCATTGGAAGGCTAGAAGGGGTCATTGGAAGGCAAGAAGGGGTCATTGGAAGGCAAGAAGGGGGTCATTGGAAGGCAAGAAGGGGTCATTGGAAGGCAAGAAGGGTTCATTGGAAGGCAAGAAGGGGTCATTGGAAGTCAAGAAGGGGTCATTGGAAGGCTAGAAGGGTACATTGGGAGGCAAGAAGGGGTCATTGGAAGGCTAGAAGGGTTCATTGGAAGGCTAGAAGGGGTCATTGGAAGGCTAGAAGGGTTCATTGGAAGGCTAGAAGGGGTCATTGGAAGGCAAGAAGGGTTCATTGGAAGGCAAGAAGGGGTCATTGGAAGTCAAGAAGGGGTCATTGGAAGGCTAGAAGGGTAGATTGGGAGGCAAGATGGGGTCATTGGAAGGCTAGAAGGGGTCATTGGAAGTCAAGAAGGGGTTATTGGAATTCAAGAAGGGGTCATTGGAAGGCTAGAAGGGGTCATTGGAAGGCTAGAAGGGGTCATTGGATGGCAAGAAGGGTTCATTGGAAGGCTAGAAGGGTTCATTGGAAGTCTAGAAGGGGTCATTGGAAGGCTAGAAGGGGTCATTGGAAGGCAAAAACGGGTCATTGGAAGGCAAGAAGGGGTCATTGGAAGGCTAGAATGGTTCAATGGAAGGCAAGAATGGGTCGTTGGAAGGCAAGAAGGGGTCGTTGGAAGGCAAGAAGGGGTCATTGGAAGGCTAGAATGGTTCAATGGAAGCAAGAAGGGGTCGTTGGAAGGCAAGATGGGGTCTTTGGATGGCTAGAAGGGGTCATTTGAAGTCAAGAAGGGGTTATTGGAATTCAAGAAGGGGTCATTGGAAGGCTAGAAGGGGTCATTGGAAGGCTAGAAGGGGTCATTGGATGGCAAGAAGGGTTCATTGGAAGGCTAGAAGGGTTCATTGGAAGTCTAGAAGGGGTCATTGGAAGGCTAGAATGGGTTAATGGAAGGCAAGAAGGGGTCGTTGGAAGGCAAGAAGGGGTCGTTGGAAGGCAAGAAGGGGTCGTTGGAAGGCTAGAAGGGGTCATTGGAAGTCTAGAAGGGGTCATTGGAAGGCTAGAAGGGGTCATTGAAAGGGCTAGAAGGGGTCATTGGAAGGCTAGAAGGGTTCATTGGAAGGCTAGAAGGGTTCATTGGAAGGCAAGAAGTGTTCAATGGAAGGCTAGAAGGGGTCATTGGAAGGCTAGAAGTCGTCATCGGAAGGCAAGAAGGGGTCATTGGAAGGCTAGAATGGTTCAATGGAAGCAAGAAGGGGTCGTTGGAAGGCAAGATGGGGTCTTTGGATGGCTAGAAGGGGTCATTTGAAGTCAAGAAGGGGTTATTGGAATTCAAGAAGGGGTCATTGGAAGGCAAGAAGGGGTCATTGGAAGGCAAGAAGGGGTCATTGGAAGGCAAGAAGGGTTCATTGGAAGGCAAGAAGGGGTCATTGGAAGTCAAGAAGGGGTCATTGGAAGTCAAGAAGGGGTCATTGGAAGGCTAGAAGGGTACATTGGAAGGCTAGAAGGGGTCATCGGAAGTCAAGAAGGGGTTATTGGAATTCAAGAAGGGGTCATTGGAAGGCTAGAAGGGGTCATTGGAAGGCTAGAAGGGGTCATTGGATGGCAAGAAGGGTTCATTGGAAGGCTAGAAGGGTTCATTGGAAGGAAAGAAGGGTTCAAATGGAGGCAAGATCAGTTCATTGGAAGGCAAGAAGGGGTCATTGGAAGGCAAGAAGTGGTCTTTGGAAGGCAAGAAGGGGTCATTGGAAGGCTAGAAGGGTTCATTGGAAGGCAAGAAGTGGTCATTGGAAGGCTAGAAGGGTTCATTGGAAGGCAAGAAGGGGTCATTGGAAGACAAGAAACGGTCATTGGAAGGCAAGCATGGGTCATTGGAAGGCTAGAAGGGTTCATTGTAAGGCAAAAGGGGTTATTGGAAGGCAAGAAGTGGTCATTGGAAGGCAAGAAGGGGTCATTGGAAGGCTAGAAGTGATCATTGGAAGGCTAGAAAGGGTCATTGGAAGGCAAGAAGGGGTCATTGGAAGGCAAGAAGGGGTCTTTGGATGGCTAGAAGGGGTCATTGGAAGTCAAGAAGGGGTTATTGGAATTCAAGAAGGGGTCATTGGAAGGCTAGAAGGGGTCATTGGAAGGCTAGAAGGGGTCATTGGATGGCAAGAAGGGTTCATTGGAAGGCTAGAAGGGTTCATTGGAAGTCTAGAAGGGGTTATTGGAAGGCTAGAATGGGTTAATGGAAGGCAAGAAGGGGTCGTTGGAAGGCAAGAAGGGGTCGTTGGAAGGCAAGAAGGGGTCGTTGGAAGGCTAGAAGGGGTCATTGGAAGTCTAGAAGGGGTCATTGGAAGGCTAGAAGGGGTCATTGAAAGGGCTAGAAGGGGTCATTGGAAGGCTAGAAGGGTTCATTGGAAGGCTAGAAGGGTTCATTGGAAGGCAAGAAGGGTTCATTGGAAGGCAAGAAGGGGTCATTGGAAGGCAAGAAGGGGTCATTGGAAGTCAAGAAGGGGTCATTGGAAGGCTAGAAGGGTACATTGGAAGGCTAGAAGGGGTCATTGGAAGTCAAGAAGGGGTTATTGGAATTCAAGTAGGGGTCATTGGAAGGCTAGAAGGGGTCATTGGAAGGCTAGAAGGTGTCATTGGATGGCAAGAAGGGTTCATTGGAAGGCTAGAAGGGTTCATTGGAAGTCTAGGAGGGGTCATTGGAAGGCTACAATGGTTCAATGGAAGGCAAGAAGGGGTCGTTGGAAGGCACGAAGGGGTCCTTGGAAGGCAAGAAGGGGTCGTTGGGAGGCTGGAAGGGGTCATTGGATATCTAGAAGGGGTCATTGGAAGGCTAAAACGGTTCATTGGAAGGCACGAAGGGGTCGTTGGAAGGCAAGAAGGGGTCGTTGGAAGGCAAGAAGGGGTCGTTGGAAGGCTAGAAGGGGTCATTGGAAGTCTAGAAGGGGTCATTGGAAGGCTAAAACGGTTCATTGGAAGGCACGAAGGGTTCTTCAGAAGGCAAGAAGAGTTCATCGGAAGGCTAGAAGGGGTCATTGGAAGGCTAGAAGGGGTCATTGGAAGGCAAGAATTGGTCATTGGAAGGCATGAAGGGTTCATTGGAAGTCTAGAAGGGGTCATTGAAAGGATAGAAGGGTTCATTTGAAGGCTAGAAGGGGTCATTGGAAGGCTAGAAGGGGTCATTGGAAGGCTAGAAGGGGTCATTGGAAGGATAGAAGGGGTCATTGGAAGGCAAGAAGTGGTCATTGGAAGGCAAGAAGGGGTCATTGGAAGGCTAGAAGTGATCAATGGAAGGCTAGAAGGGGTCATTGGATGGCAAGAAGGGGTTATTGGAATTCAAGAAGGGGTCATTGGAAGGCTAGAAGGGGTCATTGGAAGGCTAGAATGGGTCATTGGATGGCAAGAAGGGTTCATTGGAAGGCTAGAAGGGTTCATTGGAAGTCTAGAAGGGGTCATTGGAAGGCTAGAATGGGTTAATGGAAGGCAAGAAGGGGTCGTTGGAAGGCAAGAAGGGGTCGTTGGAAGGCAAAAAGGGGTCGTTGGAAGGCTAGAAGGGGTCATTGGAAGTCTAGAAGGGGTCATTGGAAGGCTAGAAGGGGTCATTGAAAGGGCTAGAAGGGGTCATTGGAAGGCTAGAAGGGTTCATTGGAAGGCTAGAAGGGTTCATTGGAAGGCAAGAAGTGTTCATTGGAAGGCTAGAAGGGGTCATTGGAAGGCTAGAAGTCGTCATTGGAAGGCAAGAAGGGGTCATTGGAAGGCAAGAAGGGGTCATTGGAAGGCAAGAAGGGGTCATTGGAAGGCAAGAAGGGTTCATTGGTAGGCAAGAAGGGGTCATTGGAAGTCAAGAAGGGGTCATTGGAAGTCAAGAAGGGGTCATTGGAAGGCTAGAAGGGTACATTGGAAGGCTAGAAGGGGTCATTGGAAGTCAAGAAGGGGTAATTGGAATTCAAGAAGGGGTCATTGGAAGGCTAGAAGGGGTCATTGGAAGGCTAGAAGGGGTCATTGGATGGCAAGAAGGGTTCATTGGAAGGCTAGAAGGGTTCATTGGAAGGAAAGAAGGGTTCAAATGGAGGCAAGATCAGTTCATTGGAAGGCAAGAAGGGGTCATTGGAAGGCAAGAAGTGGTCTTTGGAAGGCAAGAAGGGGTCATTGGAAGGCTAGAAGGGTTCATTGGAAGGCAAGAAGTGGTCATTGGAAGGCTAGAAGGGTTCATTGGAAGGCAAGAAGGGGTCGTTGGAAGGCAAGAAGGGGTCGTTGGAAGGCTAGAAGGGGTCATTGGAAGGAAAGAAGGGGTCATTGGAAGGCATTAAGGGTTCATTGGAAGGCTAGAAGGGGTCATTGAAAGGATAGAAGGGTTCATTTGAAGGCTAGAAGGGGTCTTTGGAAGGCAAGAAGGGTTCATTGGAGTGCAAGAAGGGGTCGTTGGAAGGCTAGAAGGGTTCATTGGAAGTCTAGAAGGGGTCATTGGAAGGCTAGAAGGGGTCATTGGAAGGCAAAAACGGGTCATTGGAAGGCAAGAAGGGGTCATTGGAAGGCTAGAATGGTTCAATGGAAGGCAAGAATGGGTCGTTGGAAGGCAAGAAGGGGTCGTTGGAAGGCAAGAAGGGGTCATTGGAAGGCTAGAATGGTTCAATGGAAGCAAGAAGGGGTCGTTGGAAGGCAAGATGGGGTCTTTGGATGGCTAGAAGGGGTCATTTGAAGTCAAGAAGGGGTTATTGGAATTCAAGAAGGGGTCATTGGAAGGCTAGAAGGGGTCATTGGAAGGCTAGAAGGGGTCATTGGATGGCAAGAAGGGTTCATTGGAAGGCTAGAAGGGTTCATTGGAAGTCTAGAAGGGGTCATTGGAAGGCTAGAATGGGTTAATGGAAGGCAAGAAGGGGTCGTTGGAAGGCAAGAAGGGGTCGTTGGAAGGCAAGAAGGGGTCGTTGGAAGGCTAGAAGGGGTCATTGAAAGGGCTAGAATGGGTCATTGGAAGGCTAGAAGGGTTCATTGGAAGGCTAGAAGGGTTCATTGGAAGGCAAGAAGTGTTCATTGGAAGGCTAGAAGGGGTCATTGGAAGGCTAGAAGTCGTCATTGGAAGGCAAGAAGGGGTCATTGGAAGGCAAGAAGGGGTCATTGGAAGGCAAGAAGGGGTCATTGGAAGGCAAGAAGGGTTCATTGGAAGGCAAGAAGGGGTCATTGGAAGTCAAGAAGGGGTCATTGGAAGTCAAGAAGGGGTCATTGGAAGGCTAGAAGGGTACATTGGAAGGCTAGAAGGGGTCATTGGAAGTCAAGAAGGGGTTATTGGAATTCAAGAAGGGGTCATTGGAAGGCTAGAAGGGGTCATTGGAAGGCTAGAAGGGGTCATTGGATGGCAAGAAGGGTTCATTGGAAGGCTAGAAGGGTTCATTGGAAGGAAAGAAGGGTTCAAATGGAGGCAAGATCAGTTCATTGGAAGGCAAGAAGGGGTCATTGGAAGGCAAGAAGTGGTCTTTGGAAGGCAAGAAGGGGTCATTGGAAGGCTAGAAGGGTTCATTGGAAGGCAAGAAGTGGTCATTGGAAGGCTAGAAGGGTTCATTGGAAGGCAAGAAGGGGTCATTGGAAGACAAGAAACGGTCATTGGAAGGCAAGCATGGGTCATTGGAAGGCTAGAAGGGTTCATTGTAAGGCAAAAGGGGTTATTGGAAGGCAAGAAGTGGTCATTGGAAGGCAAGAAGTGTTCATTGGAAGGCTAGAAGGGGTCATTGGAAGGCTAGAAGTCGTCATTGGAAGGCAAGAAGGGGTCATTGGAAGGCAAGAAGGGGTCATTGGAAGGCAAGAAGGGGTCATTGGAAGGCAAGAAGGGTTCATTGGAAGGCAAGAAGGGGTCATTGGAAGTCAAGAAGGGGTCATTGGAAGTCAAGAAGGGGTCATTGGAAGGCTAGAAGGGTACATTGGAAGGCTAGAAGGGGTCATTGGAAGTCAAGAAGGGGTTATTGGAATTCAAGAAGGGGTCATTGGAAGGCTAGAAGGGGTCATTGGAAGGCTAGAAGGGGTCATTGGATGGCAAGAAGGGTTCATTGGAAGGCTAGAAGGGTTCACTGGAAGGAAAGAAGGGTTCAAATGGAGGCAAGATCAGTTCATTGGAAGGCAAGAAGGGGTCATTGGAAGGCAAGAAGTGGTCTTTGGAAGGCAAGAAGGGGTCATTGGAAGGCTAGAAGGGTTCATTGGAAGGCAAGAAGTGGTCATTGGAAGGCTAGAAGGGTTCATTGGAAGGCAAGAAGGGGTCATTGGAAGACAAGAAACGGTAATTGGAAGGCAAGCATGGGTCATTGGAAGGCTAGAAGGGTTCATTGTAAGGCAAAAGGGGTTATTGGAAGGCAAGAAGTGGTCATTGGAAGGCAAGAAGGGGTCATTGGAAGGCTAGAAGTGATCATTGGAAGGCTAGAAAGGGTAATTGGAAGGCAAGAAGGGGTCATTGGAAGGCAAGAAGGGGTCTTTGGATGGCTAGAAGGGGTCATTGGAAGTCAAGAAGGGGTTATTGGAATTCAAGAAGGGGTCATTGGAAGGCTAGAAGGGGTCATTGGAAGGCTAGAAGGGGTCATTGGATGGCAAGAAGGGTTCATTGGAAGGCAAGAAGGGGTCGTTGGAAGGCAAGAAGGGGTCGTTGGAAGGCTAGAAGGGGTCATTGGAAGTCTAGAAGGGGTCATTGGAAGGCTAGAAGGGGTCATTGAAAGGGCTAGAAGGGGTCATTGGAAGGCTAGAAGGGTTCATTGGAAGGCTAGAAGGGTTCATTGGAAGGCAAGAAGGGTTCATTGGAAGGCAAGAAGGGGTCATTGGAAGGCAAGAAGGGGTCATTGGAAGTCAAGAAGGGGTAATTGGAAGTCAAGAAGGGGTCATTGGAAGGCTAGAAGGGTACATTGGAAGGCTAAAAGGGGTCATTGGAAGTCAAGAAGGGGTTATTGGAATTCAAGTAGGGGTCATTGGAAGGCTAGAAGGGGTCATTGGAAGGCTAGAAGGGGTCATTGGATGGCAAGAAGGGTTCATTGGAAGGCTAGAAGGGTTCATTGGAAGTCTAGGAGGGGTCATTGGAAGGCTACAATGGTTCAATGGAAGGCAAGAAGGGGTCGTTGGAAGGCACGAAGGGGTCCTTGGAAGGCAAGAAGGGGTCGTTGGGAGGCTAGAAGGGGTCATTGGATGTCTAGAAGGGGTCATTGGAAGGCTAAAACGGTTCATTGGAAGGCACGAAGGGGTCGTTGGAAGGCAAGAAGGGGTCGTTGGAAGGCAAGAAGGGGTCGTTGGAAGGCTAGAAGGGGTCATTGGAAGTCTAGAAGGGGTCATTGGAAGGCTAAAACGGTTCATTGGAAGGCACGAAGGGGTCTTCAGAAGGCAAGAAGAGTTCATCGGAAGGCTAGAAGGGGTCATTGGAAGGCTAGAAGGGGTCATTGGAAGGCAAGAATTGGTCATTGGAAGGCATTAAGGGTTCATTGGAAGTCTAGAAGGGGTCATTGAAAGGATAGAAGGGTTCATTTGAAGGCTAGAAGGGGTCATTGGAAGGCTAGAAGGGGTCATTGGAAGGCTAGAAGGGGTAATTGGAAGGATAGAAGGGGTCATTGGAAGGCAAGAAGTGGTCATTGGAAGGCAAGAAGGGGTCATTGGAAGGCTAGAAGTGATCAATGGAAGGCCAGAAGGGTTCATTGGAAGGCTAGAAGGGTTCATTGGAAGTCTAGAAGGGGTCATTGGAAGGCTAGAATGGGTTAATGGAAGGCAAGAAGGGGTCGTTGGAAGGCAAGAAGGGGTCGTTGGAAGGCAAGAAGGGGTCGTTGGAAGGCTAGAAGGGGTCATTGGAAGTCTAGAAGGGGTCATTGGAAGGCTAGAAGGGGTCATTGAAAGGGCTAGAAGGGGTCATTGGAAGGCTAGAAGGGTTCATTGGAAGGCTAGAAGGGTTCATTGGAAGGCAAGAAGTGTTCATTGGAAGGCTAGAAGGGGTCATTGGAAGGCTAGAAGTCGTCATTGGAAGGCAAGAAGGGGTCATTGGAAGGCTAGAAGGGGTCATTGGAATGCAAGAAGGGTTCATTGGAAGGCAAGAAGGGGTCATTGGAAGGCAAGAAGGGTTCATTGGAAGGCAAGAAGGGGTCATTGGAAGTCAAGAAGGGGTCATTGGAAGTCAAGAAGGGGTCATTGGAAGGCTAGAAGGGTACATTGGAAGGCTAGAAGGGGTCATTGGAAGTCAAGAAGGGGTTATTGGAATTCAAGAAGGGGTCATTGGAAGGTTAGAAGGGGTCATTGGAAGGCTAGAAGGGGTCATTGGATGGCAAGAAGGGTTCATTGGAAGGCTAGAAGGGTTCATTGGAAGGAAAGAAGGGTTCAAATGGAGGCAAGATCAGTTCATTGGAAGGCAAGAAGGGGTCATTGGAAGGCAAGAAGTGGTCTTTGGAAGGCAAGAAGGGGTCATTGGAAGGCTAGAATGGTTCATTGGAAGGCAAGAAGTGGTCATTGGAAGGCTAGAAGGGTTCATTGGAAGGCAAGAAGGGGTCATTGGAAGACAAGAAACGGTCATTGGAAGGCAAGCATGGGTCATTGGAAGGCTAGAAGGGATCATTGTAAGGCAAAAGGGGTTATTGGAAGGCAAGAAGTGGTCATTGGAAGGCAAGAAGGGGTCATTGGAAGGCTAGAAGTGATCATTGGAAGGCTAGAAAGGGTCATTGGAAGGCAAGAAGGGGTCATTGGAAGGCAAGAAGGGGTCTTTGGATGGCTAGAAGGGGTCATTGGAAGTCAAGAAGGGGTTATTGGAATTCAAGAAGGGGTCATTGGAAGGCTAGAAGGGGTCATTGGAAGGCTAGAAGGGGTCATTGGATGGCAAGAAGGGTTCATTGGAAGGCTAGAAGGGTTCATTGGAAGTCTAGAAGGGGTCATTGGAAGGCTAGAATGGGTTAATGGAAGGCAAGAAGGGGTCGTTGGAAGGCAAGACGGGGTCGTTGGAAGGCAAGAAGGGGTCGTTGGAAGGCTAGAAGGGGTCATTGGAAGTCTAGAAGGGGTCATTGGAAGGCTAGAAGGGGTCATTGAAAGGGCTAGAAGGGGTCATTGGAAGGCTAGAAGGGTTCATTGGAAGGCTAGAAGGGTTCATTGGAAGGCAAGAAGGGTTCATTGGAAGGCAAGAAGGGGTCATTGGAAGTCAAGAAGGGGTCATTGGAAGTCAAGAAGGGGTCATTGGAAGGCTAGAAGGGTACATTGGAAGGCTAGAAGGGGTCATTGGAAGTCAAGAAGGGGTTATTGGAATTCAAGTAGGGGTCATTGGAAGGCTAGAAGGGGTCATTGGAAGGCTAGAAGGGGTCATTGGATGGCAAGAAGGGTTCATTGGAAGGCTAGAAGGGTTCATTGGAAGTCTAGGAGGGGTCATTGGAAGGCTACAATGGTTCAATGGAAGGCAAGAAGGGGTCGTTGGAAGGCACGAAGGGGTCCTTGGAAGGCAAGAAGGGGTCGTTGGGAGGCTAGAAGGGGTCATTGGATGTCTAGAAGGGGTCATTGGAAGGCTAAAACGGTTCATTGGAAGGCACGAAGGGGTCGTTGGAAGGCAAGAAGGGGTCGTTGGAAGGCAAGAAGGGGTCGTTGGAAGGCTAGAAGGGGTCATTGGAAGTCTAGAAGGGTACATTGGAAGTCAAGAAGGGGTCATTGGAAGGCTAGAAGGGTACATTGGAAGGCTAGAAGGGGTCATTGGAAGTCAAGAAGGGGTTATTGGAATTCAAGAAGGGGTCATTGGAAGGCTAGAAGGGGTCATTGGAAGGCTAGAAGGGGTCATTGGATGGCAAGAAGGGTTCATTGGAAGGCTAGAAGGGTTCATTGGAAGGAAAGAAGGGTTCAAATGGAGGCAAGATCAGTTCATTGGAAGGCAAGAAGGGGTCATTGGAAGGCAAGAAGTGGTCTTTGGAAGGCAAGAAGGGGTCATTGGAAGGCTAGAATGGTTCATTGGAAGGCAAGAAGTGGTCATTGGAAGGCTAGAAGGGTTCATTGGAAGGCAAGAAGGGGTCATTGGAAGACAAGAAACGGTCATTGGAAGGCAAGCATGGGTCATTGGAAGGCTAGAAGGGATCATTGTAAGGCAAAAGGGGTTATTGGAAGGCAAGAAGTGGTCATTGGAAGGCAAGAAGGGGTCATTGGAAGGCTAGAAGTGATCATTGGAAGGCTAGAAAGGGTCATTGGAAGGCAAGAAGGGGTCATTGGAAGGCAAGAAGGGGTCTTTGGATGGCTAGAAGGGGTCATTGGAAGTCAAGAAGGGGTTATTGGAATTCAAGAAGGGGTCATTGGAAGGCTAGAAGGGGTCATTGGAAGGCTAGAAGGGGTCATTGGATGGCAAGAAGGGTTCATTGGAAGGCTAGAAGGGTTCATTGGAAGTCTAGAAGGGGTCATTGGAAGGCTAGAATGGGTTAATGGAAGGCAAGAAGGGGTCGTTGGAAGGCAAGACGGGGTCGTTGGAAGGCAAGAAGGGGTCGTTGGAAGGCTAGAAGGGGTCATTGGAAGTCTAGAAGGGGTCATTGGAAGGCTAGAAGGGGTCATTGAAAGGGCTAGAAGGGGTCATTGGAAGGCTAGAAGGGTTCATTGGAAGGCTAGAAGGGTTCATTGGAAGGCAAGAAGGGTTCATTGGAAGGCAAGAAGGGGTCATTGGAAGTCAAGAAGGGGTCATTGGAAGTCAAGAAGGGGTCATTGGAAGGCTAGAAGGGTACATTGGAAGGCTAGAAGGGGTCATTGGAAGTCAAGAAGGGGTTATTGGAATTCAAGTAGGGGTCATTGGAAGGCTAGAAGGGGTCATTGGAAGGCTAGAAGGGGTCATTGGATGGCAAGAAGGGTTCATTGGAAGGCTAGAAGGGTTCATTGGAAGTCTAGGAGGGGTCATTGGAAGGCTACAATGGTTCAATGGAAGGCAAGAAGGGGTCGTTGGAAGGCACGAAGGGGTCCTTGGAAGGCAAGAAGGGGTCGTTGGGAGGCTAGAAGGGGTCATTGGATGTCTAGAAGGGGTCATTGGAAGGCTAAAACGGTTCATTGGAAGGCACGAAGGGGTCGTTGGAAGGCAAGAAGGGGTCGTTGGAAGGCAAGAAGGGGTCGTTGGAAGGCTAGAAGGGGTCATTGGAAGTCTAGAAGGGGTCATTGGAAGGCTAAAACGGTTCATTGGAAGGCACGAAGGGGTCTCAGAAGGCAAGAAGAGTTCATCGGAAGGCTAGAAGGGGTCATTGGAAGGCTAGAAGGGGTCATTGGAAGGCAAGAATTGGTCATTGGAAGGCATTAAGGGTTCATTGGAAGTCTAGAAGGGGTCATTGAAAGGATAGAAGGGTTCATTTGAAGGCTAGAAGGGGTCATTGGAAGGCTAGAAGGGGTCATTGGAAGGCTAGAAGGGGTCATTGGAAGGATAGAAGGGGTCATTGGAAGGCAAGAAGTGGTCATTGGAAGGCAAGAAGGGGTCATTGGAAGGCTAGAAGTGATCAATGGAAGGCTAGAAAGGGTCATTAGAAGGCAAGAAGGGGTCATTGGAAGGCAAGAAGGGGTCTTTGGATGGCTAGAAGGGGTCATTGGAAGGCAAGAATGGGTCATTGGAAGGCTAGAAGGGGTCATTGAAAGGGCTAGAAGGGGTCATTGGAAAGCTAGAAGGGTTCATTGGAAGGCTAGAAGGGTTCATTGGAAGGCAAGAAGTGTTCATTGGAAGGCTAGAAGGGGTCATTGGAAGGCTAGAAGGGGTCATTGGAAGGCAAGAAGGGGTCATTGGAAGGCAAGAAGGGGGTCATTGGAAGGCAAGAAGGGGTCATTGGAAGGCAAGAAGGGTTCATTGGAAGGCAAGAAGGGGTCATTGGAAGTCAAGAAGGGTTCATTGGAAGGCTAGAAGGGGTCATTGGAAGGCTAGAAGGGTTCATTGGAAGGCTAGAAGGGGTCATTGGAAGGCAAGAAGGGTTCATTGGAAGGCAAGAAGGGGTCATTGGAAGTCAAGAAGGGGTCATTGGAAGGCTAGAAGGGTAGATTGGGAGGCAAGATGGGGTCATTGGAAGGCTAGAAGGGGTCATTGGAAGTCAAGAAGGGGTTATTGGAATTCAAGAAGGGGTCATTGGAAGGCTAGAAGGGGTCATTGGAAGGCTAGAAGGGGTCATTGGATGGCAAGAAGGGTTCATTGGAAGGCTAGAAGGGTTCATTGGAAGTCTAGAAGGGGTCATTGGAAGGCTAGAATGGTTCAATGGAAGGCAAGAAGGGGTCGTTGGAAGGCAAGAAGGGGTCGTTGGAAGGCTAGAAGGGGTCATTGGAAGGCAAGAAGGGGTCATTGGAAGGCATTAAGGGTTCATTGGAAGGCTAGAAGGGGTCATTGAAAGGATAGAAGGGTTCATTTGAAGGCTAGAAGGGGTCTTTGGAAGGCAAGAAGGGTTCATTGGAATGCAAGAAGGGGTCGTTGGAAGGGTAGAAGGGTTCATTGGAAGTCTAGAAGGGGTCATTGGAAGGCTAGAAGGGGTCATTGGAAGGCAAAAACGGGTCATTGGAAGGCAAGAAGGGGTCATTGGAAGGCTAGAATGGTTCAATGGAAGGCAAGAATGGGTCGTTGGAAGGCAAGAAGGGGTCGTTGGAAGGCAAGAAGGGGTCATTGGAAGGCTAGAATGGTTCAATGGAAGGCAAGAAGGGGTCGTTGGAAGGCAAGATGGGGTCTTTGGATGGCTAGAAGGGGTCATTTGAAGTCAAGAAGGGGTTATTGGAATTCAAGAAGGGGTCATTGGAAGGCTAGAAGGGGTCATTGGAAGGCTAGAAGGGGTCATTGGATGGCAAGAAGGGTTCATTGGAAGGCTAGAAGGGTTCATTGGAAGTCTAGAAGGGGTCATTGGAAGGCTAGAATGGGTTAATGGAAGGCAAGAAGGGGTCGTTGGAAGGCAAGAAGGTGTCGTTGGAAGGCAAGAAGGGGTCGTTGGAAGGCTAGAAGGGGTCATTGGAAGTCTAGAAGGGGTCATTGGAAGGCTAGAAGGGGTCATTGAAAGGGCATGAAGGGGTCATTGGAAGGCTAGAAGGGTTCATTGGAAGGCTAGAAGGGTTCATTGGAAGGCAAGAAGTGTTCATTGGAAGGCTAGAAGGGGTCATTGGAAGGCTAGAAGTCGTCATTGGAAGGCAAGAAGGGGTCATTGGAAGGCAAGAAGGGGTCATTGGAAGGCAAGAAGGGGTCATTGGAAGGCAAGAAGGGTTCATTGGAAGGCAAGAAGGGGTCATTGGAAGTCAAGAAGGGGTCATTGGAAGTCAAGAAGGGGTCATTGGAAGGCTAGAAGGGTACATTGGAAGGCTAGAAGGGGTCATTGGATGGCAAGAAGGGTTCATTGGAAGGCTAGAAGGGTTCATTGGAAGTCTAGGAGGGGTCATTGGAAGGCTACAATGGTTCAATGGAAGGCAAGAAGGGGTCGTTGGAAGGCACGAAGGGGTCCTTGGAAGGCAAGAAGGGGTCGTTGGAAGGCTAGAAGGGGTCATTGGATGTCTAGAAGGGGTCATTGGAAGGCTAAAACGGTTCATTGGAAGGCACGAAGGGGTCGTTGGAAGGCAAGAAGGGGTCGTTGGAAGGCAAGAAGGGGTCGTTGGAAGGCTAGAAGGGGTCATTGGAAGTCTAGAAGGGGTCATTGGAAGGCTAAAACGGTTCATTGGAAGGCACGAAGGGGTCTTCAGAAGGCAAGAAGAGTTCATCGGAAGGCTAGAAGGGGTCATTGGAAGGCAAGAATTGGTCATTGGAAGGCATTAAGGGTTCATTGGAAGTCTAGAAGGGGTCATTGAAAGGATAGAAGGGTTCATTTGAAGGCTAGAAGGGGTCATTGGAAGGCTAGAAGGGGTCATTGGAAGGCTAGAAGGGGTCATTGGAAGGATAGAAGGGGTCATTGGAAGGCAAGAAGTGGTCATTGGAAGGCAAGAAGGGGTCATTGGAAGGCTAGAAATGATCAATGGAAGGCTAGAAAGGGTCATTGGAAGGCAAGAAGGGGTCATTGGAAGGCAAGAAGGGGTCTTTGGATGGCTAGAAGGGGTCATTGGAAGGCAAGAATGGGTCATTGGAAGGCTAGAAGGGTCATTGAAAGGGCTAGAAGGGGTCATTGGAAGGCTAGAAGGGTTCATTGGAAGGCTAGAAGGGTTCATTGGAAGGCAAGAAGTGTTCATTGGAAGGCTAGAAGGGGTCATTGGAAGGCTAGAAGGGGTCATTGGAAGGCAAGAAGGGGTCATTGGAAGGCAAGAAGGGGGTCATTGGAAGGCAAGAAGGGGTCATTGGAAGGCAAGAAGGGTTCATTGGAAGGCAAGAAGGGGTCATTGGAAGTCAAGAAGGGGTCATTGGAAGGCTAGAAGGGTACATTGGGAGGCAAGAAGGGGTCATTGGAAGGCTAGAAGGGTTCATTGGAAGGCTAGAACGGGTCATTGGAAGGCAAGAAGGGGTCATTGGAAGGCAAGAAGGGGTCATTGGAAGGCAAGAAGGGTTCATTGGAAGGCAAGAAGGGGTCATTGGAAGTCAAGAAGGGGTCATTGGAAGTCAAGAAGGGGTCATTGAAAGGCTAGAAGGGTACATTGGAAGGCTAGAAGGGGTCATTGGATGGCAAGAAGGGTTCATTGGAAGGCTAGAAGGGTTCATTGGAAGTCTAGGAGGGGTCATTGGAAGGCTACAATGGTTCAATGGAAGGCAAGAAGGGGTCGTTGGAAGGCACGAAGGGGTCCTTGGAAGGCAAGAAGGGGTCGTTGGAAGGCTAGAAGGGGTCATTGGATGTCTAGAAGGGGTCATTGGAAGGCTAAAACGGTTCATTGGAAGGCACGAAGGGGTCGTTGGAAGGCAAGAAGGGGTCGTTGGAAGGCAAGAAGGGGTCGTTGGAAGGCTAGAAGGGGCCATTGGAAGTCTAGAAGGGGTCATTGGAAGGCTAAAACGGTTCATTGGAAGGCACGAAGGGGTCTTCAGAAGGCAAGAAGAGTTCATCGGAAGGCTAGAAGGGGTCATTGGAAGGCAAGAATTGGTCATTGGAAGGCATTAAGGGTTCATTGGAAGTCTAGAAGGGGTCATTGAAAGGATAGAAGGGTTCATTTGAAGGCTAGAAGGGGTCATTGGAAGGCTAGAAGGGGTCATTGGAAATGCTAGAAGGGGTCATTGGAAGGATAGAAGGGGTCATTGGAAGGCAAGAAGTGGTCATTGGAAGGCAAGAAGGGGTCATTGGAAGGCTAGAAATGATCAATGGAAGGCTAGAAAGGGTCATTGGAAGGCAAGAAGGGGTCATTGGAAGGCAAGAAGGGGTCTTTGGATGGCTAGAAGGGGTCATTGGAAGGCAAGAATGGGTCATTGGAAGGCTAGAAGGGTCATTGAAAGGGCTAGAAGGGGTCATTGGAAGGCTAGAAGGGTTCATTGGAAGGCTAGAAGGGTTCATTGGAAGGCAAGAAGTGTTCATTGGAAGGCTAGAAGGGGTCATTGGAAGGCTAGAAGGGGTCATTGGAAGGCAAGAAGGGTTCATTGGAAGGCAAGAAGGGGTCATTGGAAGTCAAGAAGGGGTCATTGGAAGGCTAGAAGGGTACATTGGGAGGCAAGAAGGGGTCATTGGAAGGCTAGAAGGGTTCATTGGAAGGCTAGAACGGGTCATTGGAAGGCTAGAAGGGTTCATTGGAAGGCTAGAAGGGGTCATTGGAAGGCAAGAAGGGTTCATTGGAAGGCAAGAAGGGGTCATTGGAAGTCAAGAAGGGGTCATTGGAAGGCTAGAAGGGTAGATTGGGAGGCAAGATGGGGTCATTGGAAGGCTAGAAGGGGTCATTGGAAGTCAAGAAGGGGTTATTGGAATTCAAGAAGGGGTCATTGGAAGGCTAGAAGGGGTCATTGGAAGGCTAGAAGGGGTCATTGGATGGCATGAAGGGTTCATTGGAAGGCTAGAAGGGTTCATTGGAAGTCTAGAAGGGGTCATTGGAAGGCTAGAATGGTTCAATGGAAGGCAAGAAGGGGTCGTTGGAAGGCATTAAGGGTTCATTGGAAGGCAAGAAGGGGTCATTGAAAGGATATAAGGGTTCATTTGAAGGCTAGAAGGGGTCTTTGGAAGGCAAGAAGGGTTCATTGGAATGCAAGAAGGGGTCGTTGGAAGGCTAGAAGATTTCATTGGAAGTCTAGAAGGGGTCATTGGAAGGCTAGAAGGGGTCATTGGAAGGCAAAAACGGGTCATTGGAAGGCAAGAAGGGGTCATTGGAAGGCTAGAATGGTTCAATGGAAGGCAAGAATGGGTCGTTGGAAGGCAAGAAGGGGTCGTTGGAAGGCAAGAAGGGGTCATTGGAAGGCTAGAATGGTTCAATGGAAGGCAAGAAGGGGTCGTTGGAAGGCAAGAAGGGGTCGTTGGAAGGCAAGAAGGGGTCGTTGGAAGGCAAGAAGGGGTCGTTGGAAGGCTAGAAGGGGTCATTGGAAGTCTAGAAGGGGTCATTGGAAGGCTAAAACGGTTCATTGGAAGGCACGAATGGGTCTTCAGAAGGCAAGAAGAGTTCATCGGAAGGCTAGAAGGGGTCATAGGAAGGCAAGAAGGGGTCATTGGAAGGCATTAAGGGTTCATTTGAAGGCTAGAAGGGGTCATTGAAAGGATAGAAGGGTTCATTTGAAGGCAAGAAGGGGTCATTGGAAGGCTAGAAGGGTTCATTGGACGGCTAGAAGGGTTCATTGGAAGGCTAGAATAGGTAATTGGAAGGCTAGAAGGGTTCCTTGGAAGGCTAGAAGGGGTCATTGGAAGGCTAGAAGGGGTGATTGGAAGGCAAGAAGGGGTCATTTGAAGGCTAGAAGGGGTCATTGGAAGGCTAGAAGGGGTCATTGGAAGGCTAGAAGGGGTCATTGGAAGGCTAGAAGGGTTCCTTGGAAGTCTAGAAGGGGTCATTGGAAGGCAAGAAAGGTTCATATGAAGGCAATATCAGTTCATTGGAAGGCAAGAAGGGGTCATTGGAAGGCTAGAAAGGGTCATTGGAAGGCAAGAAGTGGTCTTTGGAAGGCAAGAAGGGGTCATTGGAAGGCTAGATAGGGTTCATTGGAAGGTAAGAAGTGGTCATTGGAAGGCTAGAAGGGTTCATTGGAAGGCAAGAAGGGGTCATTGGAAGACAAGAAACGGTCATTGGAAGGCAAGCATGGGTCATTGGAAGGCTAGAAGGGTTCATTGGAAGGCAAAAGGGGTTATAGGAAGGCAAGAAGTGGTCATTGGAAGGCAAGAAGGGGTCATTGGAAGGCTAGAAGTGATCATTGGAAGGCTAGAAAGGGTCATTGGAAGCAAGAAGGGGTCATTGGAAGGCAAGAAGGGGTCTTTGGATGGCTAGAAGGGGTCATTGGAAGTCAAGAAGGGGTTATTGGAATTCAAGAAGGGGTCATTGGAAGGCTAGAAGGGGTCATTGGAAGGCTAGAAGGGGTCATTGGATGGCAAGAAGGGTTCATTGGAAGGCTAGAAGGGTTCATTGGAAGTCTAGAAGGTGTCATTGGAAGGCTAGAATGGGTTAATGGAAGGCAAGAAGGGGTCGTTGGAAGGCAAGAAGGGGTCGTTGCAAGGCAAGAAGTGGTCGTTGGATTGCTAGAAGGGGTCATTGGAAGTCTAGAAGGGGTCATTGGAAGGCTAAAACGGTTCATTTGAAGGCACGAAGGGGTCTTCAGAAGGCAAGAAGAGTTCATCGGAAGGCTAGAAGGGGTCATTGGAAGGCTAGAAGGGGTCATTGGAAGGCAAGAAGGGGTCTTCAGAATGCAAGAAGAGTTCATCGGAAGGCTAGAAGGGGTCGTTGGAAGGCTAGAAGGGGTTATTTAAAGGATAGAAGGGTTCATTTGAAGGCAAGAAGGGGTCATTGGAAGGCTAGAAGGGTTCATTGGACAGCTAGAAGGGTTCATTGGAAGGCTAGAATAGGTAATTGGAAGGCTAGAAGGGGTCATTGGAAGGCTAGAAGGGTTCCTTGGAAGGCTAGAAGGGGTCATTGGAAGGCTAGAAGGGGTCATTGGAAGGCAAGAAGGGGTCATTGGAAGGCTAGAAGGGGTCATTGTAAGGCTAGAAGGGGTCATTGGATAGCTAGAAGGGTTCCTTGGAAGGCTAGAAGGGATCATTGGAAGGCTAGAAGGGTTCATATGAAGGCAATATCAGTTCATTGGAAGGCAAGAAGGGGTCATTGGAAGGCTAGAAAGGGTCATTGGAACGCAAGAAGGGGTCATTGGAAGGCACGAAGGGGTCACTGGAAGGCTAGAAGGGGTCATTGGAAGGCGAGAAGGGTTCATTGGAAGGAAAGAAGGGTTCAAATGGAGGCAAGATCAGTTCATTGGAAGGCAAGAAGGGGTCATTGGAAGGCAAGAAGGGGTCATTGGAAGGCAAGAAGGGGTCATTGGAAGGATAGAAGGGTTCATTGGAAGGCAAGAAGTGGTCATTGGAAGGCTAGAAGGGTTCATTGGAAGGCAAGAAGTGGTCATTGGAAGGCTAGAAGGGGTCATTGGAAGGCTAGAAGGGTTCATTGGAAGGCAAAGGGGGTTATTGGAAGGCAAGAAGTGGTCATTGGAAGGCAAGAAGGGGTCATTGGAAGGCTAGAAGTGATCATTGGAAGGCTGGAAAGGGTCATTGGAAGGCAAGAAGGGGTCATTGGAAGGCAAGAAGGGGTCTTTGGATGGCTAGAAGGGGTCATTGGAAGGCAAGAATGGGTCATTGGAAGGCAAGAAGGGGTCATTGAAAGGGCTAGAAGGGGTCATTGGAAGGCTAGAAGGGTTCATTGGAAGGCTAGAAGGGTTAATTGGAAGGCAAGAAGTGTTCATTGGAAGGCTAGAAGGGGTCATTGGAAGGCTAGAAGGGGTCATTGGAAGGCAAGAAGGGGTCATTGGAAGGCAAGAAGGGGTCATTGGAAGGCAAGAAGGGGTCATTGGAAGGCAAGAAGGGTTCATTGGAAGTCAAGAAGGGGTCATTGGAAGTCAAGAAGGGGTCATTGGAAGTCAAGAAGGGGTCATTGGAAGGCTAGAAGGGTACATTGGAAGGCTAGAAGGGGTCATTGGAAGTCAAGAAGGGGTTATTGGAATTCAAGAAGGGGTCATTGGAAGGCTAGAAGGGGTCATTGGAAGGCTAGAAGGGGTCATTGGATGGCAAGAAGGGTTCATTGGAAGGCTAGAAGGGTTCATTGGAAGTCTAGGAGGGGTCATTGGAAGGCTAGAATGGTTCAATGGAAGGCAAGAAGGGGTCGTTGGAAGGCAAGAAGGGGTCACTGAAAGGCTAGAAGGGGTCATTGGAAGGCGAGAAGTGTTCATTGGAAGGAAAGAAGGGTTCAAATGGAGGCAAGATCAGTTCATTGGAAGGCAAGAAGGGGTCATTGGAAGGCAAGAAGTGGTCTTTGGAAGGCAAGAAGGGGTCATTGGAAGGCTAGAAGGGTTCATTGGAAGGCAAGAAGTGGTCATTGGAAGGCTAGAAGGGTTCATTGGAAGGCAAGAAGGGGTCATTGGAAGACAAGAAACGGTCATTGGAAGGCAAGCATGGGTCATTGGAAGGCTAGTAGGGTTCATTGGAAGGCAAAAGGGGTTATTGGAAGGCAAGAAGTGGTCATTGGAAGGCAAGAAGGGGTCATTGGAAGGCTAGAAGTGATCATTGGAAGGCTAGAAAGGGTCATTGGAAGGCAAGAAGGGGTCATTGGAAGGCTAGAAGTGATCATTGGAAGGCTAGAAAGGGTCATTGGAAGGCAAGAAGGGGTCATTGGAAGGCAAGAAGGGGTCTTTGGATGGCTAGAAGGGGTCATTGGAAGTCAAGAAGGGGTTATTGGAATTCAAGAAGGGGTCATTGGAAGGCTAGAAGGGGTCATTGGAAGGCTAGAAGGGGTCATTGGATGGCAAGAAGGGTTCATTGGAAGGCTAGAAGGGTTCATTGGAAGTCTAGAAGGGGTCATTGGAAGGCTAGAATGGGTTAATGGAAGGCAAGACGGGGTCGTTGGAAGGAAAGAAGGGGTCGTTGGAAGGCAAGAAGGGGTCGTTGGAAGGCAAGAAGGGGTCGTTGGAAGGCAAGAAGGGGTCGTTGGAAGGCTAGAAGGGGTCATTGGAAGTCTAGAAGGGGTCATTGGAAGGCTAAAACGGTTCATTGGAAGGCACGAAGGGGTCTTCAGAAGGCAAGAAGAGTTCATCGGAAGGCTAGAAGGGGTCATTGGAAGGCTAGAAGGGGTCATTGGAAGGCAAGAATTGGTCATTGGAAGGCATTAAGGGTTCATTGGAAGTCTAGAAGGGTTCATTGAAAGGATAGAAGGGTTCATTTGAAGGCTAGAAGGGGTCATTGGAAGGCTAGAAGGGGTCATTGGAAGGCTAGAAGGGGTCATTGGAAGGATAGAAGGGGTCATTGGAAGGCAAGAAGTGGTCATTGGAAGGCAAGAAGGGGTCATTGGAAGGCTAGAAATGATCAATGGAAGGCTAGAAAGGGTCATTGGAAGGCAAGAAGGGGTCATTGGAAGGCAAGAAGGGGTCTTTGGATGGCTAGAAGGGGTCATTGGAAGGCAAGAATGGGTCATTCGAAGGCTAGAAGGGTCATTGAAAGGGCTAGAAGGGGTCATTGGAAGGCTAGAAGGGTTCCTTGGAAGGCTAGAAGGGTTCATTGGAAGGCAAGAAGTGTTCATTGGAAGGCTAGAAGGGGTCATTGGAAGGCTAGAAGGGGTCATTGGAAGGCAAGAAGGGGTCATTGGAAGGCAAGAAGGGGGTCATTGGAAGGCAAGAAGGGGTCATTGGAAGGCAAGAAGGGTTCATTGGAAGGCAAGAAGGGGTCATTGGAAGTCAAGAAGGGGTCATTGGAAGGCTAGAAGGGTACATTGGGAGGCAAGAAGGGGTCATTGGAAGGCTAGAAGGGTTCATTGGAAGGCTAGAAGGGGTCATTGGAAGGCTAGAAGGGTTCATTGGAAGGCTAGAAGGGGTCATTGGAAGGCAAGAAGGGTTCATTGGAAGGCAAGAAGGGGTCATTGGAAGTCAAGAAGGGGTCATTGGAAGGCTAGAAGGGTAGATTGGGAGGCAAGATGTGGTCATTGGAATGCTAGAAGGGGTCATTGGAAGTCAAGAAGGGGTTATTGGAAGTCAAGAAGGGGTTATTGGAATTCAAGAAGGGGTCATTGGAAGGCTAGAAGGGGTCATTGGAAGGCTAGAAGGGGTCATTGGATGGCAAGAAGGGTTCATTGGAAGGCTAGAAGGGTTCATTGGAAGTCTAGAAGGGGTCATTGGAAGGCTAGAATGGTTCAATGGAAGGCAAGAAGGGGTCGTTGGAAGGCAAGAAGGGGTCGTTGGAAGGCAAGAAGGGGTCGTTGGAAGGCTAGAAGGGGTCATTGGATGGCTAGAAGGGGTCATTGGAAGGCAAGAAGGCGTCATTGGAAGGCATTAAGGGTTCATTGGAAGGCTAGAAGGGGTCATTGAAAGGATAGAAGGGTTCATTTGAAGGCTAGAAGGGGTCTTTGGAAGGCAAGAAGGGTTCATTGGAATGCAAGAAGGGGTCGTTGGAAGGCTAGAAGTGATCATTGGAAGGCTAGAAAGGGTCATTGGAAGGCAAGAAGGGGTCATTGGAAGGCAAGAAGGGGTCTTTGGATGGCTAGAAGGGGTCATTGGAAGTCAAGAAGGGGTTATTGGAATTCAAGAAGGGGTCATTGGAAGGCTAGAAGGGGTCATTGGAAGGCTAGAAGGGGTCATTGGATGGCAAGAAGGGTTCATTGGAAGGCTAGAAGGGTTCATTGGAAGTCTAGAAGGGGTCATTGGAAGGCTAGAATGGGTTAATGGAAGGCAAGACGGGGTCGTTGGAAGGAAAGAAGGGGTCGTTGGAAGGCAAGAAGGGGTCGCTGGAAGGCAAGAAGGGGTCGTTGGAAGGCAAGAAGGGGTCGTTGGAAGGCTAGAAGGGGTCATTGGAAGTCTAGAAGGGGTCATTGGAAGGCTAAAACGGTTCATTGGAAGGCACGAAGGGGTCTTCAGAAGGCAAGAAGAGTTCATCGGAAGGCTAGAAGGGGTCATTGGAAGGCTAGAAGGGGTCATTGGAAGGCAAGAATTGGTCATTGGAAGGCATTAAGGGTTCATTGGAAGTCTAGAAGGGTTCATTGAAAGGATAGAAGGGTTCATTTGAAGGCTAGAAGGGGTCATTGGAAGGCTAGAAGGGGTCATTGGAAGGCTAGAAGGGGTCATTGGAAGGATAGAAGGGGTCATTGGAAGGCAAGAAGTGGTCATTGGAAGGCAAGAAGGGGTCATTGGAAGGCTAGAAATGATCAATGGAAGGCTAGAAAGGGTCATTGGAAGGCAAGAAGGGGTCATTGGAAGGCAAGAAGGGGTCTTTGGATGGCTAGAAGGGGTCATTGGAAGGCAAGAATGGGTCATTCGAAGGCTAGAAGGGTCATTGAAAGGGCTATAAGGGGTCATTGGAAGGCTAGAAGGGTTCCTTGGAAGGCTAGAAGGGTTCATTGGAAGGCAAGAAGTGTTCATTGGAAGGCTAGAAGGGGTCATTGGAAGGCTAGAAGGGGTCATTGGAAGGCAAGAAGGGGTCATTGGAAGGCAAGAAGGGGGTCATTGGAAGGCAAGAAGGGGTCATTGGAAGGCAAGAAGGGTTCATTGGAAGGCAAGAAGGGGTCATTGGAAGTCAAGAAGGGGTCATTGGAAGGCTAGAAGGGTACATTGGGAGGCAAGAAGGGGTCATTGGAAGGCTAGAAGGGTTCATTGGAAGGCTAGAAGGGGTCATTGGAAGGCTAGAAGGGTTCATTGGAAGGCTAGAAGGGGTCATTGGAAGGCAAGAAGGGTTCATTGGAAGGCAAGAAGGGGTCATTGGAAGTCAAGAAGGGGTCATTGGAAGGCTAGAAGGGTAGATTGGGAGGCAAGATGTGGTCATTGGAATGCTAGAAGGGGTCATTGGAAGTCAAGAAGGGGTTATTGGAAGTCAAGAAGGGGTTATTGGAATTCAAGAAGGGGTCATTGGAAGGCTAGAAGGGGTCATTGGAAGGCTAGAAGGGGTCATTGGATGGCAAGAAGGGTTCATTGGAAGGCTAGAAGGGTTCATTGGAAGTCTAGAAGGGGTCATTGGAAGGCTAGAATGGTTCAATGGAAGGCAAGAAGGGGTCGTTGGAAGGCAAGAAGGGGTCGTTGGAAGGCAAGAAGGGGTCGTTGGAAGGCTAGAAGGGGTCATTGGATGGCTAGAAGGGGTCATTGGAAGGCAAGAAGGCGTCATTGGAAGGCATTAAGGGTTCATTGGAAGGCTAGAAGGGGTCATTGAAAGGATAGAAGGGTTCATTTGAAGGCTAGAAGGGGTCTTTGGAAGGCAAGAAGGGTTCATTGGAATGCAAGAAGGGGTCGTTGGAAGGCTAGAAGGGTTCATTGGAAGTCTAGAAGGGGTCATTGGAAGGCTAGAAGGGGTCATTGGAAGGCAAAAACGGGTCATTGGAAGGCAAGAAGGGGTCATTGGAAGGCTAGAATGGTTCAATGGAAGGCAAGAATGGGTCGTTGGAAGGCAAGAAGGGGTCGTTGGAAGGCAAGAAGGGGTCATTGGAAGGCTAGAATGGTTCAATGGAAGGCAAGAAGGGGTCGTTGGAAGGCAAGAAGGGGTCGTTGGAAGGCAAGAAGGGGTCGTTGGAAGGCAAGAAGGGGTCGTTGGAAGGCTAGAAGGGGTCATTGGAAGTCTAGAAGGGGTCATTGGAAGGCTAAAACGGTTCATTGGAAGGCACGAAGGGGTCTTCAGAAGGCAAGAAGAGTTCATCGGAAGGCTAGAAGGGGTCATAGGAAGGCAAGAAGGGGTCATTGGAAGGCATTAAGGGTTCATTTGAAGGCTAGAAGGGGTCATTGAAAGGATAGAAGGGTTCATTTGAAGGCAAGAAGGGGTCATTGGAAGGCTAGAAGGGTTCATTGGACGGCTAGAAGGGTTCATTGGAAGGCTAGAAGGGGTCATTGGAAGGCTAGAAGGGGTGATTGGAAGGCAAGAAGGGGTCATTGGAAGGCTAGAAGGGGTCATTGGATGGCAAGAAGGGTTCATTGGAAGTCAAGAAGGGGTCATTGGAAGTCAAGAAGGGGTCATTGGAAGTCAAGAAGGGGTCATTGGAAGGCTAGAAGGGTACATTGGAAGGCTAGAAGGGGTCATTGGAAGTCAAGAAGGGGTTATTGGAATTCAAGAAGGGGTCATTGGAAGGCTAGAAGGGGTCATTGGAAGGCTAGAAGGGGTCATTGGATGGCAAGAAGGGTTCATTGGAAGGCTAGAAGGGTTCATTGGAAGTCTAGGAGGGGTCATTGGAAGGCTAGAATGGTTCAATGGAAGGCAAGAAGGGGTCGTTGGAAGGCAAGAAGGGGTCACTGAAAGGCTAGAAGGGGTCATTGGAAGGCGAGAAGTGTTCATTGGAAGGAAAGAAGGGTTCAAATGGAGGCAAGATCAGTTCATTGGAAGGCAAGAAGGGGTCATTGGAAGGCAAGAAGTGGTCTTTGGAAGGCAAGAAGGGGTCATTGGAAGGCTAGAAGGGTTCATTGGAAGGCAAGAAGTGGTCATTGGAAGGCTAGAAGGGTTCATTGGAAGGCAAGAAGGGGTCATTGGAAGACAAGAAACGGTCATTGGAAGGCAAGCATGGGTCATTGGAAGGCTAGAAGGGTTCATTGGAAGGCAAAAGGGGTTATTGGAAGGCAAGAAGTGATCATTGGAAGGCTAGAAAGGGTCATTGGAAGGCAAGAAGGGGTCATTGGAAGGCAAGAAGGGGTCTTTGGATGGCTAGAAGGGGTCATTGGAAGTCAAGAAGGGGTTATTGGAATTCAAGAAGGGGTCATTGGAAGGCTAGAAGGGGTCATTGGAAGGCTAGAAGGGGTCATTGGATGGCAAGAAGGGTTCATTGGAAGGCTAGAAGGGTTCATTGGAAGTCTAGAAGGGGTCATTGGAAGGCTAGAATGGGTTAATGGAAGGCAAGAAGGGGTCGTTGGAAGGAAAGAAGGGGTCGTTGGAAGGCAAGAAGGGGTCGTTGGAAGGCAAGAAGGGGTCGTTGGAAGGCTAGAAGGGGTCATTGGAAGTCTAGAAGGGGTCATTGGAAGGCTAAAACGGTTCATTGGAAGGCACGAAGGGGTCTTCAGAAGGCAAGAAGAGTTCATCGGAAGGCTAGAAGGGGTCATTGGAAGGCTAGAAGGGGTCATTGGAAGGCAAGAATTGGTCATTGGAAGGCATTAAGGGTTCATTGGAAGTCTAGAAGGGTTCATTGAAAGGATAGAAGGGTTCATTTGAAGGCTAGAAGGGGTCATTGGAAGGCTAGAAGGGGTCATTGGAAGGCTAGAAGGGGTCATTGGAAAGATAGAAGGGGTCATTGGAAGGCAAGAAGTGGTCATTGGAAGGCAAGAAGGGGTCATTGGAAGGCTAGAAATGATCAATGGAAGGCTATAAAGGGTCATTGGAAGGCAAGAAGGGGTCATTGGAAGGCAAGAAGGGGTCTTTGGATGGCTAGAAGGGGTCATTGGAAGGCAAGAATGGGTCATTGGAAGGCTAGAAGGGTCATTGAAAGGGCTAGAAGGGGTCATTGGAAGGCTAGAAGGGTTCATTGGAAGGCTAGAAGGGTTCATTGGAAGGCAAGAAGTGTTCATTGGAAGGCTAGAAGGGGTCATTGGAAGGCTAGAAGGGGTCATTGGAAGGCAAGAAGGGGTCATTGGAAGGCAAGAAGGGGGTCATTGGAAGGCAAGAAGGGGTCATTGGAAGGCAAGAAGGGTTCATTGGAAGGCAAGAAGGGGTCATTGGAAGTCAAGAAGGGGTCATTGGAAGGCTAGAAGGGTACATTGGGAGGCAAGAAGGGGTCATTGGAAGGCTAGAAGGGTTCATTGGAAGGCTAGAAGGGGTCATTGAAAGGATAGAAGGGTTCATTTGAAGGCTAGAAGGGGTCTTTGGAAGGCAAGAAGGGTTCATTGGAATGCAAGAAGGGGTCGTTGGAAGGCTAGAAGGGTTCATTGGAAGTCTAGAAGGGGTCATTGGAAGGCTAGAAGGGGTCATTGGAAGGCAAAAACGGGTCATTGGAAGGCAAGAAGGGGTCATTGGAAGGCTAGAATGGTTCAATGGAAGGCAAGAATGGGTCGTTGGAAGGCAAGAAGGGGTCGTTGGAAGGCAAGAAGGGGTCATTGGAAGGCTAGAATGGTTCAATGGAAGGCAAGAAGGGGTCGTTGGAAGGCAAGAAGGGGTCGTTGGAAGGCAAGAAGGGGTCGTTGGAAGGCAAGAAGGGGTCGTTGGAAGGCTAGAAGGGGTCATTGGAAGTCTAGAAGGGGTCATTGGAAGGCTAAAACGGTTCATTGGAAGGCACGAAGGGGTCTTCAGAAGGCAAGAAGAGTTCATCGGAAGGCTAGAAGGGGTCATAGGAAGGCAAGAAGGGGTCATTGGAAGGCATTAAGGGTTCATTTGAAGGCTAGAAGGGGTCATTGAAAGGATAGAAGGGTTCATTTGAAGGCAAGAAGGGGTCATTGGAAGGCTAGAAGGGTTCATTGGACGGCTAGAAGGGTTCATTGGAAGGCTAGAATAGGTAATTGGAAGGCTAGAAGGGTTCCTTGGAAGGCTAGAAGGGGTCATTGGAAGGCTAGAAGGGGCGATTGGAAGGCAAGAAGGGGTCATTGGAAGGCTAGAAGGGGTCATTGGATGGCAAGAAGGGTTCATTGGAAGTCAAGAAGGGGTCATTGGAAGTCAAGAAGGGGTCATTGGAAGTCAAGAAGGGGTCATTGGAAGGCTAGAAGGGTACATTGGAAGGCTAGAAGGGGTCATTGGAAGTCAAGAAGGGGTTATTGGAATTCAAGAAGGGGTCATTGGAAGGCTAGAAGGGGTCATTGGAAGGCTAGAAGGGGTCATTGGATGGCAAGAAGGGTTCATTGGAAGGCTAGAAGGGTTCATTGGAAGTCTAGGAGGGGTCATTGGAAGGCTAGAATGGTTCAATGGAAGGCAAGAAGGGGTCGTTGGAAGGCAAGAAGGGGTCACTGAAAGGCTAGAAGGGGTCATTGGAAGGCGAGAAGTGTTCATTGGAAGGAAAGAAGGGTTCAAATGGAGGCAAGATCAGTTCATTGGAAGGCAAGAAGGGGTCATTGGAAGGCAAGAAGTGGTCTTTGGAAGGCAAGAAGGGGTCATTGGAAGGCTAGAAGGGTTCATTGGAAGGCAAGAAGTGGTCATTGGAAGGCTAGAAGGGTTCATTGGAAGGCAAGAAGGGGTCATTGGAAGACAAGAAACGGTCATTGGAAGGCAAGCATGGGTCATTGGAAGGCTAGAAGGGTTCATTGGAAGGCAAAAGGGGTTATTGGAAGGCAAGAAGTGATCATTGGAAGGCTAGAAAGGGTCATTGGAAGGCAAGAAGGGGTCATTGGAAGGCAAGAAGGGGTCTTTGGATGGCTAGAAGGGGTCATTGGAAGTCAAGAAGGGGTTATTGGAATTCAAGAAGGGGTCATTGGAAGGCTAGAAGGGGTCATTGGAAGGCTAGAAGGGGTCATTGGATGGCAAGAAGGGTTCATTGGAAGGCTAGAAGGGTTCATTGGAAGTCTAGAAGGGGTCATTGGAAGGCTAGAATGGGTTAATGGAAGGCAAGAAGGGGTCGTTGGAAGGAAAGAAGGGGTCGTTGGAAGGCAAGAAGGGGTCGTTGGAAGGCAAGAAGGGGTCGTTGGAAGGCTAGAAGGGGTCATTGGAAGTCTAGAAGGGGTCATTGGAAGGCTAAAACGGTTCATTGGAAGGCACGAAGGGGTCTTCAGAAGGCAAGAAGAGTTCATTGGAAGGCTAGAAGGGGTCATTGGAAGGCTAGAAGGGGTCATTGGAAGGCAAGAATTGGTCATTGGAAGGCATTAAGGGTTCATTGGAAGTCTAGAAGGGTTCATTGAAAGGATAGAAGGGTTCATTTGAAGGCTAGAAGGGGTCATTGGAAGGCTAGAAGGGGTCATTGGAAGGCTAGAAGGGGTCATTGGAAAGATAGAAGGGGTCATTGGAAGGCAAGAAGTGGTCATTGGAAGGCAAGAAGGGGTCATTGGAAGGCTAGAAATGATCAATGGAAGGCTATAAAGGGTCATTGGAAGGCAAGAAGGGGTCATTGGAAGGCAAGAAGGGGTCTTTGGATGGCTAGAAGGGGTCATTGGAAGGCAAGAATGGGTCATTGGAAGGCTAGAAGGGTCATTGAAAGGGCTAGAAGGGGTCATTGGAAGGCTAGAAGGGTTCATTGGAAGGCTAGAAGGGTTCATTGGAAGGCAAGAAGTGTTCATTGGAAGGCTAGAAGGGGTCATTGGAAGGCTAGAAGGGGTCATTGGAAGGCAAGAAGGGGTCATTGGAAGGCAAGAAGGGGGTCATTGGAAGGCAAGAAGGGGTCATTGGAAGGCAAGAAGGGTTCATTGGAAGGCAAGAAGGGGTCATTGGAAGTCAAGAAGGGGTCATTGGAAGGCTAGAAGGGTACATTGGGAGGCAAGAAGGGGTCATTGGAAGGCTAGAAGGGTTCATTGGAAGGCTAGAAGGGGTCATTGGAAGGCTAGAAGGGTTCATTGGAAGGCTAGAAGGGGTCATTGGAAGGCAAGAAGGGTTCATTGGAAGGCAAGAAGGGGTCATTGGAAGTCAAGAAGGGGTCATTGGAAGGCTAGAAGGGTAGATTGGGAGGCAAGATGGGGTCATTGGAAGGCTAGAAGGGGTCATTGGAAGTCAAGAAGGGGTTATTGGAAGTCAAGAAGGGGTCATTGGAAGGCTAGAAGGGGTCATTGGAAGGCTAGAAGGGGTCATTGGATGGCAAGAAGGGTTCATTGGAAGGCTAGAAGGGTTCATTGGAAGTCTAGAAGGGGTCATTGGAAGGCTAGAATGGTTCAATGGAAGGCAAGAAGGGGTCGTTGGAAGGCAAGAAGGGGTCGTTGGAAGGCAAGAAGGGGTCGTTGGAAGGCTAGAAGGGGTCATTGGAAGGCTAGAAGGGGTCATTGGAAGGCAAGAAGGCGTCATTGGAAGGCATTAAGGGTTCATTGGAAGGCTAGAAGGGGTCATTGAAAGGATAGAAGGGTTCATTTGAAGGCTAGAAGGGGTCTTTGGAAGGCAAGAAGGGTTCATTGGAATGCAAGAAGGGGTCGTTGGAAGGCTAGAAGGGTTCATTGGAAGTCTAGAAGGGGTCATTGGAAGGCTAGAAGGGGTCATTGGAAGGCAAAAACGGGTCATTGGAAGGCAAGAAGGGGTCATTGGAAGGCTAGAATGGTTCAATAGAAGGCAAGAATGGGTCGTTGGAAGGCAAGAAGGGGTCGTTGGAAGGCAAGAAGGGGTCATTGGAAGGCTAGAATGGTTCAATGGAAGGCAAGAAGGGGTCGTTGGAAGGCAAGAAGGGGTCGTTGGAAGGCAAGAAGGGGTCGTTGGAAGGCAAGAAGGGGTCGTTGAAAGGCTAGAAGGGGTCATTGGAAGTCTAGAAGGGGTCATTGGAAGGCTAAAACGGTTCATTGGAAGGCACGAAGGGGTCTTCAGAAGGCAAGAAGAGTTCATCGGAAGGCTAGAAGGGGTCATAGGAAGGCAAGAAGGGGTCATTGGAAGGCATTAAGGGTTCATTTGAAGGCTAGAAGGGGTCATTGAAAGGATAGAAGGGTTCATTTGAAGGCAAGAAGGGGTCATTGGAAGGCTAGAAGGGTTCATTGGACGGCTAGAAGGGTTCATTGGAAGGCTAGAATAGGTAATTGGAAGGCTAGAAGGGGTCATTGGAAGGCTAGAAGGGGTGATTGGAAGGCAAGAAGGGGTCATTTGAAGGCTAGAAGGGGTCATTGGAAGGCTAGAAGGGGTCATTGGAAGGCTAGAAGGGGTCATTGGAAGGCTAGAAGGGTTCCTTGGAAGGCTAGAAGGGGTCATTGGAAGGCAAGAAAGGTTCATATGAAGGCAATATCAGTTCATTGGAAGGCAAGAAGGGGTCATTGGAAGGCCAGAAAGGGTCATTGGAAGGCAAGAAGTGGTCTTTGGAAGGCAAGAAGGGGTCATTGGAAGGCTAGAAGGGTTCATTGGAAGGCAAGAAGGGGTCATTGGAAGACAAGAAACGGTCATTGGAATGCAAGCATGGGTCATTGGAAGGCTAGAAGGGTTCATTGGAAGGCAAAAGGGGTTATAGGAAGGCAAGAAGTGGTCATTGGAAGGCAAGAAGGGGTCATTGGAAGGCTAGAAGTGATCATTGGAAGGCTAGAAAGGGTCATTGGAAGGCAAGAAGGGATCTTTGGATGGCTAGAAGGGGTCATTGGAAGTCAAGAAGGGGTTATTGGAATTCAAGAAGGGGTTATTGGAAGGCTAGAAGGGGTCATTGGAAGGCTAGAAGGGGTCATTGGATGGCAAGAAGGGTTCATTGGAAGGCCAGAAGGGTTCATTGGAAGTCTAGAAGGGGTCATTGGAAGGCTAGAATGGGTTAATGGAAGGCAAGAAGGGGTCGTTGGAAGGCAAGAAGGGGTCGTTGCAAGGCAAGAAGGGGTCGTTGGAAGGCTAGAAGGGGTCATTGGAAGTCTAGAAGGGGTCATTGGAAGGCTAAAACGGTTCATTGGAAGGCACGAAGGGGTCTTCAGAAGGCAAGAAGAGTTCATCGGAAGGCTAGAAGGGGTCATTGGAAGGCTAGAAGGGGTCATTGGAAGGCAAGAAGGGGTCTTCAGAATGCAAGAAGAGTTCATCGGAAGGCTAGAAGGGGTCGTTGGAAGGCTAGAAGGGGTTATTGAAAGGATAGAAGGGTTCATTTGAAGGCAAGAAGGGGTCATTGGAAGGCTAGAAGGGTTCATTGGACGGCTAGAAGGGTTCATTGGAAGGCTAGAATAGGTAATTGGAAGGCTAGAAGGGGTCATTGGAAGGCTAGAAGGGTTCCTTGGAAGGCTAGAAGGGGTCATTGGAAGGCTAGAAGGGGTCATTGGAAGGCAAGAAGGGGTCATTGGAAGGCTAGAAGGGGTCATTGTAAGGCTAGAAGGGGTCATTGGATAGCTAGAAGGGTTCCTTGGAAGGCTAGAAGGGGTCATTGGAAGGCTAGAAGGGTTCATATGAAGGCAATATCAGTTCATTGGAAGGCAAGAAGGGGTCATTGGAAGGTTAGAAAGGGTCATTGGAACTCAAGAAGGGGTTATTGGAAGGCACGAAGGGGTCACTGGAAGGCTAGAAGGGGTCATTGGAAGGCGAGAAGGGTTCATTGGAAGGAAAGAAGGGTTCAAATGGAGGCAAGATCAGTTCATTGGAAGGCAAGAAGGGGTCATTGGAAGGCAAGAAGGGGTCATTGGAAGGCAAGAAGGGGTCATTGGAAGGATAGAAGGGTTCATTGGAAGGCAAGAAGTGGTCATTGGAAGGCTAGAAGGGTTCATTGGAAGGCAAGTAGGGGTCATTGGAAGGCTAGAAGGGTTCATTGGAAGGCAAAGGGGGTTATTGGAAGGCAAGAAGTGGTCATTGGAAGGCAAGAAGGGGTCATTGGAAGGCTAGAAGGGTTCATTGGAAGGCTAGAAGGGTTAATTGGAAGGCAAGAAGTGTTCATTGGAAGGCTAGAAGGGGTCATTGGAAGGCTAGAAGGGGTCATTGGAAGGCAAGAAGGGTTCATTGGAAGTCAAGAAGGGGTCATTGGATGTCAAGAAGGGGTCATTGGAAGTCAAGAAGGGGTCATTGGAAGGCTAGAAGGGTACATTGGAAGGCTAGAAGGGGTCATTGGAAGTCAAGAAGGGGTTATTGAAATTCAAGAAGGGGTCATTGGAAGGCTAGAAGGGGTCATTGGAAGGCTAGAAGGGGTCATTGGATGGCAAGAAGGGTTCATTGGAAGGCTAGAAGGGTTCATTGGAAGTCTAGGAGGGGTCATTGGAAGGCTAGAATGGTTCAATGGAAGGCAAGAAGGGGTCGTTGGAAGGCAAGAAGGGGTCACTGGAAGGCTAGAAGGGGTCATTGGAAGGCGAGAAGGGTTCATTGGAAGGAAAGAAGGGTTCAAATGGAGGCAAGATCAGTTCATTGGAAGGCAAGAAGGGGTCATTGGAAGGCAAGAAGTTGTCTTTGGAAGGCAAGAAGGGGTCATTGGAAGGCTAGAAGGGTTCATTGGAAGGCAAGAAGTGGTCATTGGAAGGCTAGAAGGGTTCATTGGAAGGCAAGAAGTGGTCATTGGAAGACAAGAAACGGTCATTGGAAGGCAAGCATGGGTCATTGGAAGGCTAGAAGGGTTCATTGGAAGGCAAAAGGGGTTATTGGAAGGCAAGAAGTGGTCATTGGAAGGCAAGAAGGGGTCATTGGAAGGCTAGAAGTGATCATTGGAAGGCTAGAAAGGGTCATTGGAAGGCAAGAAGGGGTCATTGGAAGGCAAGAAGGGGTCTTTGGATGGCTAGAAGGGGTCATTGGAAGTCAAGAAGGGGTTATTGGAATTCAAGAAGGGGTCATTGGAAGGCTAGAAGGGGTCATTGGAAGGCTAGAAGGGGTCATTGGATGGCAAGAAGGGTTCATTGGAAGGCTAGAAGGGTTCATTGGAAGTCTAGAAGGGGTCATTGGAAGGCTAGAATGGGTTAATGGAAGGCAAGAAGGGGTCGTTGGAAGGAAAGAAGGGGTCGTTGGAAGGCAAGAAGGGGTCGTTGGAAGGCTAGAAGGGGTCATTGGAAGTCTAGAAGGGGTCATTGGAAGGCTAAAACGGTTCATTGGAAGGCACGAAGGGGTCTTCTGAAGGCAAGAAGAGTTCATCGGAAGGCTAGAAGGGGTCATTGGAAGGCTAGAAGGGGTCATTGGAAGGCAAGAAGGGGTCTTCAGAATGCAAGAAGAGTTCATCGGAAGGCTAGAAGGGGTCGTTGGAAGGCTAGAAGGGGTTATTGAAAGGATAGAAGGGTTCATTTGAAGGCAAGAAGGGGTCAATGGAAGGCTAGAAGGGTTCATTGGACGGCTAGAAGGGTTCATTGGAAGGCTAGAATAGGTAATTGGAAGGCTAGAAGGGGTCATTGGAAGGCTAGAAGGGTTCTTTGGAAGGCTAGAAGGGGTCATTGGAAGGCTAGAAGGGGTCATTGGAAGGCAAGAAGGGGTCATTGGAAGGCTAGAAGGGGTCATTGTAAGGCTAGAAGGGGTCATTGGAAGGCTAGAAGGGGTCATTGGAAGGCTAGAAGGGGTCATTGGAAGGCTAGAAGGGGTCATTGGAAGGCGAGAAGGGTTCATTGGAAGGAAAGAAGGGTTCAAATGGAGGCAAGATCAGTTCATTGGAAGGCAAGAAGGGGTCATTGGAAGGCAAGAAGTTGTCTTTGGAAGGCAAGAAGGGGTCATTGGAAGGCTAGAAGGGTTCATTGGAAGGCAAGAAGTGGTCATTGGAAGGCTAGAAGGGTTCATTGGAAGGCAAGAAGGGGTTATTGGAAGGCAAGAAGTGGTCATTGGAAGGCAAGAAGGGGTCATTGGAAGGCTAGAAGTGATCATTGGAAGGCTAGAAAGGGTCATTGGAAGGCAAGAAGGGGTCATTGGAAGGCAAGAAGGGGTCTTTGGATGGCTAGAAGGGGTCATTGGAAGTCAAGAAGGGGTTATTGGAATTCAAGAAGGGGTCATTGGAAGGCTAGAAGGGGTCATTGGAAGGCTAGAAGGGGTCATTGGATGGCAAGAAGGGTTCATTGGAAGGCTAGAAGGGTTCATTGGAAGTCTAGAAGGGGTCATTGGAAGGCTAGAATGGGTTAATGGAAGGCAAGAAGGGGTCGTTGGAAGGAAAGAAGGGGTCGTTGGAAGGCAAGAAGGGGTCGTTGGAAGGCTAGAAGGGGTCATTGGAAGTCTAGAAGGGGTCATTGGAAGGCTAAAACGGTTCATTGGAAGGCTAGAAGGGTTAATTGGAAGGCAAGAAGTGTTCATTGGAAGGCTAGAAGGGGTCATTGGAAGGCTAGAAGGGGTCATTGGAAGGCAAGAAGGGGTCATTGGAAGGCAAGAAGGGGTCATTGGAAGGCAAGAAGGGGTCATTGGAAGGCAAGAAGGGTTCATTGGAAGTCAAGAAGGGGTCATTGGAAGTCAAGAACGGGTCATTGGAAGTCAAGAAGGGGTCATTGGAAGGCTAGAAGGGTACATTGGAAGGCTAGAAGGGGTCATTGGAAGTCAAGAAGGGGTTATTGGAATTCAAGAAGGGGTCATTGGAAGGCTAGAAGGGGTCATTGGAAGGCTAGAAGGGTTCATTGGAAGTCTAGGAGGGGTCATTGGAAGGCTAGAATGGTTCAATGGAAGGCAAGAAGGGGTCGTTGGAAGGCAAGAAGGGGTCGTTGGAAGGCAAGAAGGGGTCGTTGGAAGGCTAGAAGGGGTCATTGGATGTCTAGAAGGGGTCATTGGAAGGCAAAAACGGTTCATTGGAAGAAACGAAGGGGTCGTTGGAAGGCAAGAAGGGGTCGTTGGAAGGCAAGAAGGGGTCGTTGGAAGTCTAGAAGGGGTCATTGGAAGGCTAAAACGGTTCATTGGAAGGCACGAAGGGGTCTTCAGAACGCAAGAAGAGTTCATCGGAAGGCTAGAAGTGGTCATTGGAAGGCTAGTAGGGGTCATTGGAAGGCAAGAAGGGGTCATTGGAAGGCATTAAGGGTTCATTGGAAGGCTAGAAGGGGTCATTGAAAGGATAGAAGGGTTCATTTGAAGGCAAGAAGGGGTCATTGGAAGGCTAGAAGTGTTCATTGGAAGGATAGAAGGGTTCATTGGAAGGATAGAAGGGGTCATTGGAAGGCTAGAAGGGTTCATTGGACGGCTAGAAGGGTTCATTGGAAGCCTAGAATAGGTAATTGGAAGGCTAGAAGGGGTCATTGGAAGGCTAGAAGGGGTCATTGGAAGGCTAGAAGGGGTCATTGGAAGGCAAGAAGGGGTCATTGGAAGACAAGAAGTGGTCATTGGAAGGCAAGAAGGGGTCATTGGAAGGCTAGAAGTGATCATTGGAAGGCTAGAAAGGGTCATTGGAAGGCAAGAAGGGGTCATTGGAAGGCAAGAAGGGGTCTTTGGATGGCTAGATGGGGTCATTGGAAGGCAAGAATGGGTCATTGGAAGGCTAGAATGGGTCATTGAAAGGGCTAGAAGGGGTCATTGGAAGGCTAGAAGGGTTCATTGGAAGGCTAGAAGGGTTCATTGGAAGGCAAGAAGTGTTCATTGGAAGGCTAGAAGGGGTCATTGAAAGGCTAGAAGGGGTCATTGGAAGGCAAGAAGGGGTCATTGGAAGGCAAGAAGGGTTCATTGGAAGGCAAGAAGGGGTCATTGGAAGGCAAGAAGGGGTCATTGGAAGGCAAGAAGAGTTCATTGGAAGGCAAGAAGGGGTCATTGGAAGTCAAGAAGGGGTCATTGGAAGGCTAGAAGGGTACATTGGGAGGCAAGAAGGGGTCATTGGAAGGCTAGAAGGGGTCATTGGAAGTCAAGAAGGGGTTATTGGAATTCAAGAAGGGGTCATTGGAAGTCTAGAAGGGGTCCTTGGAAGGCTAGAAGGGTTCATTGGATGGCAAGAAGGGTTCATTGGAAGGCTAGAAGGGTTCATTGGAAGTCTAGGAGGGGTCATTGGAAGGCTAGAATGGTTCAATGGAAGGCAAGAAGGGGTCGTTGGAAGGCAAGAAGGGGTCGTTGGAAGGCAAGAAGGGGTCGTTGGAAGGCTAGAAGGGGTCATTGGATGTCTAGAAGGGGTCATTGGAAGGCTAAAACGGTTCATTGGAAGGCACGAAGGGGTCGTTGGAAGGCAAGAAGGGGTCGTTGGAAGGCAAGAAGGGGTCGTTGGAAGGCTAGAAGGGGTCATTGGAAGTCTAGAAGAGGTCATTGGAAGGCTAAAACGGTTCATTGGAAGGCACAAAGGGGTCTTCAGAAGGCAAGAAGAGTTCATTGGAAGGCAAGAAGGGGTCATTGGAAGGCATTAAGGGTTCATTGGAAGGCTAGAAGGGGTCATTGAAAGGATAGAAGGGTTCATTTGAAGGCAAGAAGGGGTCATTGGAAGGCTAGAAGGGTTCATTGGAAGGCTAGAATAGGTAATTGGAAGGATAGAAGGGGTCATTGGAAGGCTAGAAGGGGTCATTGGAAGGCTAGAAGGGGTCATTGGAAGGCAAGAAGGGGTCATTGGAAGGCTAGAACGGGTCATTGGAAGGCTAGAAGGGGTCATTGGAAGGCTAGAAGGGGTCATTGGAAGGATAGAAGGGGTCATTGGAAGGCGAGAAAGGTTCAGTGGAAGGAAAGAAGGGTTCAAATGGAGGCAAGATCAGTTCATTGGAAGTCAAGAAGGGGTCATTGGAAGGCAAGAAGGGGTCATTGGAAGGCAAGAAGGGGTCATTGGAAGGATAGAAGGGTTCATTGGAAGGCAAGAAGTGGTCATTGGAAGGCTAGAAGGGTTCATTGGAAGGCAAGAAGGGGTCATTGGAAGACAAGAAACGGTCATTGGAAGGCAAGCATGGGTCATTGAAAGGGCTAGAAGGGGTCATTGGAAGGCAAGAAGGGTTCATTGGAAGGCTAGAAGGGTTAATTGGAAGGCAAGAAGTGTTCATTGGAAGGCTAGAAGGGGTCATTGGAAGGCTAGAAGGGGTCATTGGAAGGCAAGAAGGGGTCATTGGAAGGCAAGAAGGGGTCATTGGAAGGCAAGAAGGGGTCATTGGAAGGCAAGAAGGGTTCATTGGAAGTCAAGAAGGGGTCATTGGAAGTCAAGAAGGGGTCATTGGAAGTCAAGAAGGGGTCATTGGAAGGCTAGAAGGGTACATTGGAAGGCTAGAAGGGGTCATTGGAAGTCAAGAAGGGGTTATTGGAATTCAAGAAGGGGTCATTGGAAGGCTAGAAGGGGTCATTGGAAGGCTAGAAGGGGTCATTGGATGGCAAGAAGGGTTCATTGGAAGGCTAGAAGGGTTCATTGGAAGTCTAGGAGGGGTCATTGGAAGGCTAGAATGGTTCAATGGAAGGCAAGAAGGGGTCGTTGGAAGGCAAGAAGGGGTCGTTGGAAGGCAAGAAGGGGTCGTTGGAAGGCTAGAAGGGGTCATTGGATGTCTAGAAGGGGTCATTGGAAGGCTAAAACGGTTCATTGGAAGGCACGAAGGGGTCGTTGGAAGGCAAGAAGGGGTCGTTGGAAGGCAAGAAGGGGTCGTTGGAAGTCTAGAAGGGGTCATTGGAAGGCTAAAACGGTTCATTGGAAGGCACGAAGGGGTCTTCAGAAAGCAAGAAGAGTTCATCGGAAGGCTAGAAGTGGTCATTGGAAGGCTAGAAGGGGTCATTGGAAGGCAAGAAGGGGTCATTGGAAGGCATTAAGGGTTCATTGGAAGGCTAGAAGGGGTCATTGAAAGGATAGAAGGGTTCATTTGAAGGCAAGAAGGGGTCATTGGAAGGCTAGAAGTGTTCATTGGAAGGATAGAAGGGTTCATTGGAAGGATAGAAGGGGTCATTGGAAGGCTAGAAGGGTTCATTGGATGGCTAGAAGGGTTCATTGGAAGCCTAGAATAGGTAATTGGAAGGCTAGAAGGGGTCATTGGAAGGCTAGAAGGGGTCATTGGAAGGCTAGAAGGGGTCATTGGAAGGCAAGAAGGGGTCATTGGAAGACAAGAAGTGGTCATTGGAAGGCAAAAAGGGGTCATTGGAAGGCTAGAAGTGATCATTGGAAGGCTAGAAAGGGTCATTGGAAGGCAAGAAGGGGTCATTGAAAGGCAAGAAGGGGTCTTTGGATGGCTAGAAGGGGTCATTGGAAGGCAAGAATGGGTCATTGGAAGGCTAGAATGGGTCATTGAAAGGGCTAGAAGGGGTCATTGGAAGGCTAGAAGGGTTCAT
This sequence comes from Salvelinus fontinalis, assembly GCF_029448725.1. NCBI lineage: Eukaryota > Metazoa > Chordata > Actinopteri > Salmoniformes > Salmonidae > Salvelinus > Salvelinus fontinalis. The sequence goes on from NC_074670.1 coordinate 85,674,607, forward strand.
TGGAAGGCTAGAAGGGTTCATTGGAAGGCAAGAAGTGTTCATTGGAAGGCAAGAAGTGTTCATTGAAAGGCTAGAAGGGGTCTTTGGAAGGCAAGAAGGGGTCATTGGAAGGCAAGAAGGGGTCATTGGAAGGCAAGAAGGGGTCATTGGAAGGCAAGAAGGGGTCATTGGAAGGCAAGAAGAGTTCATTGGAAGGCAAGAAGGGGTCATTGGAAGTCAAGAAGGGGTCATTGGAAGGCTAGAAGGGTACATTGGGAGGCAAGAAGGGGTCATTGGAAGGCTAGAAGGGGTCATTGGAAGTCAAGAAGGGGTTATTGGAATTCAAGAAGGGGTCATTGGAAGTCTAGAAGGGGTCCTTGGAAGGCTAGAAGGGGTCATTGGATGGCAAGAAGGGTTCATTGGAAGGCTAGAAGGGTTCATTGGAAGTCTAGAAGAGGTCATTGGAAGGCTAAAACGGTTCATTGGAAGGCACGAAGGGGTCTTCAGAAGGCAAGAAGAGTTCATCGGAAGGCTAGAAGGGGTCATTGGAAGGCTAGAAGGGGTCATTGGAAGGCAAGAAGGGGTCATTGGAAGGCATTAAGGGTTCATTGGAAGGCTAGAAAGGGTCATTGAAAGGATAGAAGGGTTCATTTGAAGGCAAGAAGGGGTCATTGGAAGGCAAGAAGAGTTCATTGGAAGGCAAGAAGGGGTCATTGGAAGTCAAGAAGGGGTCATTGGAAGGCTAGAAGGGTACATTGGGAGGCAAGAAGGGGTCATTGGAAGGCTAGAAGGGGTCATTGGAAGTCAAGAAGGGGTTATTGGAATTCAAGAAGGGGTCATTGGAAGTCTAGAAGGGGTCGTTGGAAGGCAAGAAGGGGTCGTTGGAAGGCAAGAAGGGGTCGTTGGAAGGCTAGAAGGGGTCATTGGAAGTCTAGAAGAGGTCATTGGAAGGCTAAAACGGTTCATTGGAAGGCACGAAGGGGTCTTCAGAAGGCAAGAAGAGTTCATCGGAAGGCTAGAAGGGGTCATTGGAAGGCTAGAAGGGGTCATTGGAAGGCAAGAAGGGGTCATTGGAAGGCATTAAGGGTTCATTGGAAGGCTAGAAGGGGTCATTGAAAGGATAGAAGGGTTCATTTGAAGGCAAGAAGGGATCATTGGAAGGCTAGAAGTGTTCATTGGAAGGCAAGAAGGGTTCATTGGAAGGCTAGAAGGGGTCATTGGAAGGCTAGAAGGGTTCATTGGAAGGCAAGAAGGGGTCATTGGAAGGCTAAAACGGTTCATTGGAAGGCACGAAGGGGCCTTCAGAAGGCAAGAAGAGTTCATCGGAAGGCTAGAAGGGGTCATTGGAAGGCTAGAAGGGGTCATTGGAAGGCAAGAAGGGGTCATTGGAAGGCATTAAGGGTTCATTGGAAGGCTAGAAGGGGTCATTGAAAGGATAGAAGGGTTCATTGGAATGCAAGAAGGGGTCGTTGGAAGGCTAGAAGGGGTCATTGGAAGGCTAGAAGGGTTCATTGGAAGTCAAGGATTGGTCATTGGAAGGTTAGAAGGGGTCATTGGAAGGCTAGAAGGGTTCATTGGAAGGCAAGAAGGGGTCGTTGGAAGGCTAGAAGGTTTCATTGGAAGTCTAGAAGGGGTCATTGGAAGGCTAGAAGGGGTCATTGGAAGGCTAGAAGGGTTCATTGGAAGTCTAGAGGGGGTCATTGGAAGGTTAGAAGGGGTCATTGGAAGGCTAGAAGGGGTCATTGGAAGGCTAAAAGGGGTCATTGGATGGCAAAAACAGATCATTGGAAGGCAAGAAGGGGTCATTGGAAGGCTAGAAGGGGTCATTGGAAGGCAAGAAGGGGTCATTGGAAGGCATTAAGGGTTCATTGGAAGGCTAGAAGGGGTCATTGAAAGGATAGAAGGGTTCATTTGAAGGCAAGAAGGGGTCATTGGAAGGCTAGAAGTGTTCATTGGAAGGATAGAAGGGTTCATTGGAAGGATAGAAGGGGTCATTGGAAGGCTAGAAGGGTTCATTGGATGGCTAGAAGGGTTCATTGGAAGCCTAGAATAGGTAATTGGAAGGCTAGAAGGGGTCATTGGAAGGCTAGAAGGGGTCATTGGAAGGCTAGAAGGGGTCATTGGAAGGCAAGAAGGGGTCATTGGAAGACAAGAAGTGGTCATTGGAAGGCAAAAAGGGGTCATTGGAAGGCTAGAAGTGATCATTGGAAGGCTAGAAAGGGTCATTGGAAGGCAAGAAGGGGTCATTGAAAGGCAAGAAGGGGTCTTTGGATGGCTAGAAGGGGTCATTGGAAGGCAAGAATGGGTCATTGGAAGGCTAGAATGGGTCATTGAAAGGGCTAGAAGGGGTCATTGGAAGGCTAGAAGGGTTCATTGGAAGGCTAGAAGGGTTCATTGGAAGGCAAGAAGTGTTCATTGGAAGGCAAGAAGTGTTCATTGAAAGGCTAGAAGGGGTCTTTGGAAGGCAAGAAGGGGTCATTGGAAGGCAAGAAGGGGTCATTGGAAGGCAAGAAGGGGTCATTGGAAGGCAAGAAGGGGTCATTGGAAGGCAAGAAGAGTTCATTGGAAGGCAAGAAGGGGTCATTGGAAGTCAAGAAGGGGTCATTGGAAGGCTAGAAGGGTACATTGGGAGGCAAGAAGGGGTCATTGGAAGGCTAGAAGGGGTCATTGGAAGTCAAGAAGGGGTTATTGGAATTCAAGAAGGGGTCATTGGAAGTCTAGAAGGGGTCCTTGGAAGGCTAGAAGGGGTCATTGAATGGCAAGAAGGGTTCATTGGAAGGCTAGAAGGGTTCATTGGAAGTCTAGAAGAGGTCATTGGAAGGCTAAAACGGTTCATTGGAAGGCACGAAGGGGTCTTCAGAAGGCAAGAAGAGTTCATCGGAAGGCTAGAAGGGGTCATTGGAAGGCTAGAAGGGGTCATTGGAAGGCAAGAAGGGGTCATTGGAAGGCATTAAGGGTTCATTGGAAGGCTAGAAAGGGTCATTGAAAGGATAGAAGGGTTCATTTGAAGGCAAGAAGGGGTCATTGGAAGGCAAGAAGAGTTCATTGGAAGGCAAGAAGGGGTCATTGGAAGTCAAGAAGGGGTCATTGGAAGGCTAGAAGGGTACATTGGGAGGCAAGAAGGGGTCATTGGAAGGCTAGAAGGGGTCATTGGAAGTCAAGAAGGGGTTATTGGAATTCAAGAAGGGGTCATTGGAAGTCTAGAAGGGGTCGTTGGAAGGCAAGAAGGGGTCGTTGGAAGGCAAGAAGGGGTCGTTGGAAGGCTAGAAGGGGTCATTGGAAGTCTAGAAGAGGTCATTGGAAGGCTAAAACGGTTCATTGGAAGGCACGAAGGGGTCTTCAGAAGGCAAGAAGAGTTCATCGGAAGGCTAGAAGGGGTCATTGGAAGGCTAGAAGGGGTCATTGGAAGGCAAGAAGGGGTCATTGGAAGGCATTAAGGGTTCATTGGAAGGCTAGAAGGGGTCATTGAAAGGATAGAAGGGTTCATTTGAAGGCAAGAAGGGATCATTGGAAGGCTAGAAGTGTTCATTGGAAGGCAAGAAGGGTTCATTGGAAGGCTAGAAGGGGTCATTGGAAGGCTAGAAGGGTTCATTGGAAGGCAAGAAGGGGTCATTGGAAGGCTAAAACGGTTCATTGGAAGGCACGAAGGGGCCTTCAGAAGGCAAGAAGAGTTCATCGGAAGGCTAGAAGGGGTCATTGGAAGGCTAGAAGGGGTCATTGGAAGGCAAGAAGGGGTCATTGGAAGGCATTAAGGGTTCATTGGAAGGCTAGAAGGGGTCATTGAAAGGATAGAAGGGTTCATTGGAATGCAAGAAGGGGTCGTTGGAAGGCTAGAAGGGGTCATTGGAAGGCTAGAAGGGTTCATTGGAAGTCAAGGATTGGTCATTGGAAGGTTAGAAGGGGTCATTGGAAGGCTAGAAGGGTTCATTGGAAGGCAAGAAGGGGTCGTTGGAAGGCTAGAAGGTTTCATTGGAAGTCTAGAAGGGGTCATTGGAAGGCTAGAAGGGGTCATTGGAAGGCTAGAAGGGTTCATTGGAAGTCTAGAGGGGGTCATTGGAAGGTTAGAAGGGGTCATTGGAAGGCTAGAAGGGGTCATTGGAAGGCTAAAAGGGGTCATTGGATGGCAAAAACAGATCATTGGAAGGCAAGAAGGGGTCATTGGAAGGCTAGAAGGGGTCATTGGAAGGCAAGAAGGGGTCGTTGGAAGGCTAGAAAGGGTCATTGGAAGGCTAGAAGGGGTCATTGGAGGTCAGGAAGGGGTTATTGGAATTCAAGAAGGGTTCATTGGAAGGCAATAAGGGTTCATTGGAAGGTAAGAAGGGGTCATTGGAAGGCTAGAAGGGGTCATTGGGAGGCAAGAAGGGGTCATTGGAAGGCTAGAAGGGGTCATTGGAAGGCAAGAAGGGGTCGTTGGAAGGCTAGAAGGGGTCATTGGAAGGCTAGAACGGTTCATTGGAAGTCTAGAAGGGGTCATTGGAAGGTTAGAAGTGGTCATTGGAATGCTAGAAGTGGTCATTGGAAGGCTAGAAGGGGTCATTGGAAGGCAAAAACGTTTCATTGGAAGGCAAGAAGGGGTCATTGGAAGGCTAGAATGGTTCAATGGAAGGCAAGATGGGTTCTTTGGAAGGCAAGAAAGGGTCATTTGAAGGCAAAAACGGGTCATTGGAAGGCAAGAAGGGGTCATTGGAAGGCTAGAATGGTTCAATGGAAGGCAAGAAGGGGTCGTTGGAAGGCAAGAAGGGGTCGTTGGAAGGCAAGAAGGGGTCGTTGGAAGGCTAGAAGGGGTCATTGGAAGTCTAGAAGGGGTCATTGGAATGCTAAAACGGTTCATTGGAAGGCACGAATGGGTCTTTAGAAGGCAAGAAGAGTTCATCGGAACGCTACAAGGGGTCATTGGAAGGCTAGAAGGGGTCATTGGAAGGCAAGAAGGGGTCATTGGAAGGCATTAAGGGTTCATTGGAAGGCTAGAAGGGTACATTGAAAGGATAGAAGGGTTCATTTTCTAGGCAAGAAGGGGTCATTGGAAGGCTAGAAGGGTTCATTGGAAGGATAGAAGGGTTCATTGGAAGGATAGAAGGGGTCATTGGAAGGCTAGAAGGGTTCATTGGACGTCTAGAAGGGTTCATTGGAAGGCTAGAATCGGTAATTGGAAGGCTAGAAGGGGTCATTGGAAGGCTAGAAGGGGTCATTGGAAGGCTAGAAGGGGTCATTGGAATGCTAGAAGTGGTCATTGGAAGGCTTAAAGGGGTCATTGGAAGGCAAAAACGTTTCATTGGAAGGCAAGAAGGGGTCATTGGAAGGATAGAAGGGGTCATTGGAAGGCTAGAAGGGTTCATTGGAAGACTAGAGGGGGTCATTGGAAGGTTAGAAGGGGTCATTGGAAGGCTAGAAGGGGTCATTGGAAGGCTAAAAGGGGTCATTGGATGGCAAAAACAGATCATTGGAAGGCAAGAAGGGGTCATTGGAAGGCTAGAAGGGGTCATTGGAAGGCAAGAAGTGGTCGTTGGAAGGCTAGAAAGGGTCATTGGAAGGCTAGAAGGGGTCATTGGAGGTCAGGAAGGGGTTATTGGAATTCAAGAAGGGTTCATTGGAAGGCAATAAGGGTTCATTGGAAGGTAAGAAGGGGTCATTGGAAGGCTAGAAGGGGTCATTGGGAGGCAAGAAGGGGTCATTGGAAGGCTAGAAGGGGTCATTGGAAGGCAAGAAGGGGTCGTTGGAAGGCTAGAAGGGGTCATTGGAAGGCTAGAACGGTTCATTGGAAGTCTAGAAGGGGTCATTGGAAGGTTAGAAGTGGTCATTGGAATGCTAGAAGTGGTCATTGGAAGGCTAGAAGGGGTCATTGGAAGTCTAGAAGGGGTCATTGGAATGCTAAAACGGTTCATTGGAAGGCACGAATGGGTCTTTAGAAGGCAAGAAGAGTTCATCGGAACGCTACAAGGGGTCATTGGAAGGCTAGAAGGGGTCATTGGAAGGCAAGAAGGGGTCATTGGAAGGCATTAAGGGTTCATTGGAAGGCTAGAAGGGTACATTGAAAGGATAGAAGGGTTCATTTTCTAGGCAAGAAGGGGTCATTGGAAGGCTAGAAGGGTTCATTGGAAGGATAGAAGGGTTCATTGGAAGGATAGAAGGGGTCATTGGAAGGCTAGAAGGGTTCATTGGACGTCTAGAAGGGTTCATTGGAAGGCTAGAATAGGTAATTGGAAGGCTAGAAGGGGTCATTGGAAGGCTAGAAGGGGTCATTGGAAGGCTAGAAGGGGTCATTGGAATGCTAGAAGTGGTCATTGGAAGGCTTAAAGGGGTCATTGGAAGGCAAAAACGTTTCATTGGAAGGCAAGAAGGGGTCATTGGAAGGATAGAAGGGGTCATTGGAAGGCTAGAAGGGTTCATTGGAAGACTAGAGGGGGTCATTGGCAGGTTAGAAGGGGTCATTGGAAGGCTAGAAGGGGTCATTGGAAGGCTAAAAGGGGTCATTGGATGGCAAAAACAGATCATTGGAAGGCAAGAAGGGGTCATTGGAAGGCTAGAAGGGGTCATTGGAAGGCAAGAAGGGGTCGTTGGAAGGCTAGAAGGGGTCATTGGAAGGCTAGAAGGGGTCATTGGAGGTCAGGAAGGGGTCGTTGGAAGGCAAGAAGGGGTCGTTGGAAGGCAAGAAGGGGTCGTTGGAAGGCTAGAAGGGGTCATTGGAAGTCTAGAAGGGGTCATTGGAATGCTAAAACGGTTCATTGGAAGGCACGAATGGGTCTTTAGAAGGCAAGAAGAGTTCATCGGAACGCTACAAGGGGTCATTGGAAGGCTAGAAGGGGTCATTGGAAGGCAAGAAGGGGTCATTGGAAGGCATTAAGGGTTCATTGGAAGGCTAGAAGGGTACATTGAAAGGATAGAAGGGTTCATTTTCTAGGCAAGAAGGGGTCATTGGAAGGCTAGAAGGGTTCATTGGAAGGATAGAAGGGTTCATTGGAAGGATAGAAGGGGTCATTGGAAGGCTAGAAGGGTTCATTGGACGTCTAGAAGCGTTCATTGGAAGGCTAGAATAGGTAATTGGAAGGCTAGAAGGGGTCATTGGAAGGCTAGAAGGGGTCATTGGAAGGCTAGAAGGGGTCATTGGAATGCTAGAAGTGGTCATTGGAAGACTAGAGGGGGTCATTGGAAGGCAAAAACGTTTCATTGGAAGGCAAGAAGGGGTCATTGGAAGGATAGAAGGGGTCATTGGAAGGCTAGAAGGGTTCATTGGAAGACTAGAGGGGGTCATTGGAAGGTTAGAAGGGGTCATTGGAAGGCTAGAAGGGGTCATTGGAAGGCTAAAAGGGGTCATTGGATGGCAAAAACAGATCATTGGAAGGCAAGAAGGGGTCATTGGAAGGCTAGAAGGGGTCATTGGAAGGCAAGAAGGGGTCGTTGGAAGGCTAGAAAGGGTCATTGGAAGGCTAGAAGGGGTCATTGGAGGTCAGGAAGGGGTTATTGGAATTCAAGAAGGGTTCATTGGAAGGCAATAAGGGTTCATTGGAAGGTAAGAAGGGGTCATTGGAAGGCTAGAAGGGGTCATTGGGAGGCAAGAAGGGGTCATTGGAAGGCTAGAAGGGGTCATTGGAAGGCAAGAAGGGGTCGTTGGAAGGCTAGAAGGGGTCATTGGAAGGCTAGAACGGTTCATTGGAAGTCTAGAAGGGGTCATTGGAAGGTTAGAAGTGGTCATTGGAATGCTAGAAGTGGTCATTGGAAGGCTAGAAGGGGTCATTGGAAGGCAAAAACGTTTCATTGGAAGGCAAGAAGGGGTCATTGGAAGGCTAGAATGGTTCAATGGAAGGCAAGATGGGTTCTTTGGAAGGCAAGAAAGGGTCATTTGAAGGCAAAAACGGGTCATTGGAAGGCAAGAAGGGGTCATTGGAAGGCTAGAATGGTTCAATGGAAGGCAAGAAGGGGTCGTTGGAAGGCAAGAAGGGGTCGTTGGAAGGCAAGAAGGGGTCGTTGGAAGGCTAGAAGGGGTCATTGGAAGTCTAGAAGGGGTCATTGGAATGCTAAAACGGTTCATTGGAAGGCACGAATGGGTCTTTAGAAGGCAAGAAGAGTTCATCGGAACGCTACAAGGGGTCATTGGAAGGCTAGAAGGGGTCATTGGAAGGCAAGAAGGGGTCATTGGAAGGCATTAAGGGTTCATTGGAAGGCTAGAAGGGTACATTGAAAGGATAGAAGGGTTAATTTTCTAGGCAAGAAGGGGTCATTGGAAGGCTAGAAGGGTTCATTGGAAGGATAGAAGGGTTCATTGGAAGGATAGAAGGGGTCATTGGAAGGCTAGAAGGGTTCATTGGACGTCTAGAAGGGTTCATTGGAAGGCTAGAATAGGTAATTGGAAGGCTAGAAGGGGTCATTGGAAGGCTAGAAGGGGTCATTGGAAGGCTAGAAGGGGTCATTGGAATGCTAGAAGTGGTCATTGGAAGGCTTAAAGGGGTCATTGGAAGGCAAAAACGTTTCATTGGAAGGCAAGAAGGGGTCATTGGAAGGATAGAAGGGTTCCTTGGAAGGCTAGAAGGGGTCATTGGAAGACAAGAAGGGTTCATATGAAGGCAATATCAGTTCATTGGAAGGCAAGAAGGGGTCATTGGAAGGCTAGAAAGGGTCATTGGAAGGCTAGAAGGGGTCATTGGAAGTCAAGAAGAGGTTATTGGAATTCAAGAAGGGTTCATTGGAAGGCAAAAAGGGTTCTTTGGAAGGCAAGAAGGGGTCATTGGAAGGCTAGAAGGGGTCATTGGGAGGCAAGAAGGGGTCATTGGAAGGCAAAAACGTTTCATTGGAAGGCTAGAATGGTTCAATGGAAGGCAAGATGGGTTCTTTGGAAGGCAAGAAAGGGTCATTGGAAGGCAAAAACGGGTCATTGGAAGGCAAGAAGGGGTCATTGGAAGGCTAGAATGGTTCAATGGAAGGCAAGAAGGGGTCGTTGGAAGGCAAGAAGGGGTTGTTGGAAGGCAAGAAGGGGTCGTTGGAAGGCTAGAAGGGGTCATTGGAAGGCTAGAAGGGGTCATTGGAAGGCAAGAAGGGGTCATTGGAAGGCATTAAGGGTTCATTGGAAGGCTAGAAGGGGTCATTGAAAGGATAGAAGGGTTCATTTGAAGGCAAGAAGGGGTCATTGGAAGGCTAGAAGTGTTCATTGGAAGGATAGAAGGGTTCATTGGAAGGATAGAAGGGGTCATTGGAAGGCTAGAAGGGTTCATTGGACGGCTAGAAGGGTTCATTGGAAGGCTAGAATAGGTAATTGGAAGGCTAGAAGGGGTCATTGGAAGGCTAGAAGGGGTCATTGGAAGGCTAGAAGGGGTCATTGGAAGGCAAGAAGGGGTCATTGGAAGGCTAGAAGGGGTCATTGGAAGGCTAGAAGGGGTCATTGGAAGGCTAGAAGGGTTCCTTTGAAGGCAAGAAGGGGTCATTGGAAGGCTAGAAAGGGTCATTGGAAGGCTAAAAGGGGTCATTGGATGGCAAAAACGGGTCACTGGAAGGCAAGAAGGGGTCGTTGGAAGGCTAGAAGGGGTCATTGGAAGGCTAGAACGGTTCATTGGAAGTCTAGAAGGGGTCATTGGAAGGTTAGAAGGGGTCATTGGAATGCTAGAAGGGGTCATTGGAAGGCAAGAAGGGGTCATTGGAAGGCAAAAACGTTTCATTGGAAGGCAAGAAGGGGTCATTGGAAGGCTAGAATGGTTCAATGGAAGGCAAGATGGGTTCTTTGGAAGGCAAGAAAGGGTCATTGGAAGGCAAAAACGGGTCATTGGAAGGCAAGAAGGGGTCATTGGAAGGCTAGAATGGTTCAATGGAAGGCAAGAAGGGGTCGTTGGAAGGCAAGAAGGGGTCGTTGGAAGGCAAGAAGGGGTTGTTGGAAGGCTAGAAGGGGTCATTGGAAGTCTAGAAGGGGTCATTGGAAGGCTAAAACGGTTCATTGGAAGGCAAGAAGGGGTCTTCAGAAGGCAAGAAGAGTTCTTCGGAAGGCTAGAAGGGGTCATTGGAAGGCTAGAAGGGGTCATTGGAAGGCAAGAAGGGGTCATTGGAAGGCATTAAGGGTTCATTGGAAGGCTAGAATAGGTAATTGGAAGGCTAGAAGGGGTCATTGGAAGGCTAGAATGGTTCAATGGAAGGCAAGAAGGGGTCGTTGGAAGGCAAGAAGGGGTTGTTGGAAGGCTAGAAGGGGTCATTGGAAGGCTAGAAGGGGTCATTGGAAGGCAAGAAGGGGTCATTGGAAGGCATTAAGGGTTCATTGGAAGGCTAGAAGGGGTCATTGAAAGGATAGAAGGGTTCATTTGAAGGCAAGAAGGGGTCATTGGAAGGCTAGAAGTGTTCATTGGAAGGATAGAAGGGTTCATTGGAAGGATAGAAGGGGTCATTGGAAGGCTAGAAGGGTTCATTGGACGGCTAGAAGGGTTCATTGGAAGGCTAGAATAGGTAATTGGAAGGCTAGAAGGGGTCATTGGAAGGCTAGAAGGGGTCATTGGAAGGCTAGAAGGGGTCATTGGAAGGCAAGAAGGGGTCATTGGAAGGCTAGAAGGGGTCATTGGAAGGCTAGAAGGGGTCATTGGAAGGCAAAAACGTTTCATTGGAAGGCAAGAAGGGGTCATTGGAAGGCTAGAATGGTTCAATGGAAGGCAAGATGGGTTCTTTGGAAGGCAAGAAAGGGTCATTGGAAGGCAAAAACGGGTCATTGGAAGGCAAGAAGGGGTCATTGGAAGGCTAGAATGGTTCAATGGAAGGCAAGAAGGGGTCGTTGGAAGGCAAGAAGGGGTCGTTGGAAGGCAAGAAGGGGTTGTTGGAAGGCTAGAAGGGGTCATTGGAAGTCTAGAAGGGGTCATTGGAAGGCTAAAACGGTTCATTGGAAGGCAAGAAGGGGTCTTCAGAAGGCAAGAAGAGTTCTTCGGAAGGCTAGAAGGGGTCATTGGAAGGCTAGAAGGGGTCATTGGAAGGCAAGAAGGGGTCATTGGAAGGCATTAAGGGTTCATTGGAAGGCTAGAATAGGTAATTGGAAGGCTAGAAGGGGTCATTGGAAGGCTAGAAGGGGTCATTGGAAGGCTAGAAGGGGTCATTGGAAGGCAAGAAGGGGTCATTGGAAGGCTAGAAGGGGTCATTGGAAGGCTAGAAGGGGTCATTGGAAGGCTAGAAGGGTTCCTTTGAAGGCAAGAAGGGGTCATTGGAAGGCTAGAAAGGGTCATTGGAAGGCTAAAAGGGGTCATTGGATGGCAAAAACGGGTCACTGGAAGGCAAGAAGGGGTCGTTGGAAGGCTAGAAGGGGTCATTGGAAGGCTAGAACGGTTCATTGGAAGTCTAGAAGGGGTCATTGGAAGGTTAGAAGGGGTCATTGGAATGCTAGAAGGGGTCATTGGAAGGCAAGAAGGGGTCATTGGAAGGCAAAAACGTTTCATTGGAAGGCAAGAAGGGGTCATTGGAAGGCTAGAATGGTTCAATGGAAGGCAAGATGGGTTCTTTGGAAGGCAAGAAAGGGTCATTGGAAGGCAAAAACGGGTCATTGGAAGGCAAGAAGGGGTCATTGGAAGGCTAGAAGGGGTCATTGGAAGTCTAGAAGGGGTCATTGGAAGGCTAAAACGGTTCATTGGAAGGCAAGAAGGGGTCTTCAGAAGGCAAGAAGAGTTCTTCGGAAGGCTAGAAGGGGTCATTGGAAGGCTAGAAGGGGTCATTGGAAGGCAAGAAGGGGTCATTGGAAGGCATTAAGGGTTCATTGGAAGGCTAGAAGGGGTCATTGAAAGGATAGGAGGGTTCATTTGAAGGCAAGAAGGGGTCATTGGAAGGCTAGAAGGGTTCATTGGAAGGATAGAAGGGTTCGTTGGAAGGATAGAAGGGGTCATTTGGAAGGCTAGAATGGTTCAATGGAAGGCAAGATGTGTTCTTTGGAAGGCAAGAAACGGTCATTGGAAGGCAAAAAGGGGTCATTGGAAGTCTAGAAGGGGTCATTGGAAGGCTAGAAGGGGTCATTGGAAGGCTAGAAGGGGTCATTGGAAGGCTAGAAGGGGTCATTGGAAGGCTAGAAGGGGTCAATGGAAGGCTAGAAGGGTTACTTGGAAGGCTAGAATGGGTCATTGGAAGGCAAGAAGGGTTCATATGAAGGCAATATCAGTTCATTGGAAGGCAAGAAGGGGTCATTGGAAGGCTAGAAAGGGTCATTGGAAGGCTAGAAGGGGTCATTGGAAGTCAAGAAGGGGTTATTGGAATTCAAGAAGGGGTCATTGGAAGGCAAGAAGGGGTCATTGGAAGGCAAGAAGGGTTCATTGGAAGGCAAGAAGGGGTCATTGGAAGGCTAGAAGGGGTCATTGGGAGGCAAGAAGGGGTCATTGGAAGGCTAGAAGGGGTCATTGGAAGGCAAGAAGGGTTCATTGGATTGCAAGAAGGAGTCGTTGGAAGGCTAGAAGGGGTCATTGGAAGGCTAGAAGGGGTCAATGGAAGGCAAGAAGGAGTCATTGGAAGACTAGAAGGGGTCATTGGAAGGCAAGAAGGGGTCATTGGAAGGCTAGAATGGGTCACTGGAAGGCTAGAATGGGTCATTGGAAGGCAAGAAGGGTTCATATGAAGGCAATATCAGTTCATTGGAAGGCAAGAAGGAAGCATTGGAAGGGTAGAAAGGGTCATTGGAATGCTAGAAGGGGTCATTGGAAGTCAAGAAGGGGTTATTGGAATTCAAGAAGGGTTCATTGGAAGGCATTAAGGGTTCATTGGAAGGCTAGAAGGGGTCATTGGAAGGCTAGAAGGGTTCATTGGAAGGATAGAAGGGTTAATTGGAAGGCAAGAAGTGTTCATTGGAAGGCTAGAAGGGGTCATTGGAAGGCTAGAAGGGGTCATTGGAAGGCAAGAAGGGGTCATTGGAAGGCAAGAAGGGGTCATTGGAAGGCAAGAAGGGGTCATTGGAAGGCAAGAAGGGTTCATTGGAAGTCAAGAAGGGGTCATTGGAAGTCAAGAAGGGGTCATTGGAAGTCAAGAAGGGGTCATTGGAAGGCTAGAAGGGTACATTGGAAGGCTTGAAGGGGTCATTGGAAGTCAAGAAGGGGTTATTGGAATTCAAGAAGGGGTCATTGGAAGGCTAGAAGGGTTCATTGGAAGGATAGAAGGGTTCGTTGGAAGGATAGAAGGGGTCATTGGAAGGCTAGAATGGTTCAATGGAAGGCAAGATGTGTTCTTTGGAAGGCAAGAAACGGTCATTGGAAGGCAAAAAGGGGTCATTGGAAGTCTAGAAGGGGTCATTGGAAGGCTAGAAGGGGTCATTGGAAGGCTAGAAGGGGTCATTGGAAGGCTAGAAGGGGTCATTGGAAGGCTAGAAGGGGTCAATGGAAGGCTAGAAGGGTTACTTGGAAGGCTAGAATGGGTCATTGGAAGGCAAGAAGGGTTCATATGAAGGCAATATCAGTTCATTGGAAGGCAAGAAGGGGTCATTGGAAGGCTAGAAAGGGTCATTGGAAGGCTAGAAGGGGTCATTGGAAGTCAAGAAGGGGTTATTGGAATTCAAGAAGGGGTCATTGGAAGGCAAGAAGGGGTCATTGGAAGGCAAGAAGGGTTCATTGGAAGGCAAGAAGGGGTCATTGGAAGGCTAGAAGGGGTCATTGGGAGGCAAGAAGGGGTCATTGGAAGGCTAGAAGGGGTCATTGGAAGGCAAGAAGGGTTCATTGGATTGCAAGAAGGAGTCGTTGGAAGGCTAGAAGGGGTCATTGGAAGGCTAGAAGGGGTCAATGGAAGGCAAGAAGGAGTCATTGGAAGACTAGAAGGGGTCATTGGAAGGCAAGAAGGGGTCATTGGAAGGCTAGAATGGGTCACTGGAAGGCTAGAATGGGTCATTGGAAGGCAAGAAGGGTTCATATGAAGGCAATATCAGTTCATTGGAAGGCAAGAAGGAAGCATTGGAAGGGTAGAAAGGGTCATTGGAATGCTAGAAGGGGTCATTGGAAGTCAAGAAGGGGTTATTGGAATTCAAGAAGGGTTCATTGGAAGGCATTAAGGGTTCATTGGAAGGCTAGAAGGGGTCATTGGAAGGCTAGAAGGGTTCATTGGAAGGATAGAAGGGTTAATTGGAAGGCAAGAAGTGTTCATTGGAAGGCTAGAAGGGGTCATTGGAAGGCTAGAAGGGGTCATTGGAAGGCAAGAAGGGGTCATTGGAAGGCAAGAAGGGGTCATTGGAAGGCAAGAAGGGGTCATTGGAAGGCAAGAAGGGTTCATTGGAAGTCAAGAAGGGGTCATTGGAAGTCAAGAAGGGGTCATTGGAAGTCAAGAAGGGGTCATTGGAAGGCTAGAAGGGTACATTGGAAGGCTTGAAGGGGTCATTGGAAGTCAAGAAGGGGTTATTGGAATTCAAGAAGGGGTCATTGGAAGGCTAGAAGGGGTCATTGGAAGGCTAGAAGGGGTCATTGGATGGCAAGAAGGGTTCATTGGAAGGCTAGAAGGGTTCATTGGAAGTCTAGGAGGGGTCATTGGAAGGCTAGAATGGTTCAATGGAAGGCAAGAAGGGGTCGTTGGAAGGCAAGAAGGGGTCGTTGGAAGGCAAGAAGGGGTCGTTGGAAGGCTAGAAGGGGTCATTGGATGTCTAGAAGGGGTCATTGGAAGGCTAAAACGGTTCATTGGAAGGCACGAAGGGGTCGTTGGAAGGCAAGAAGGGGTCATTGGAAGGCATTAAGGGTTCATTGGAAGGCTAGAAGGGGTCATTGAAAGGATAGAAGGGTTCATTTGAAGGCAAGAAGGGGTCATTGGAAGGCTAGAAGTGTTCATTGGAAGGATAGAAGGGTTCATTGGAAGGATAGAAGGGGTCATTGGAAGGCTAGAAGGGTTCATTGGACGGCTAGAAGGGTTCATTGGAAGGCTAGAATAGGTAATTGGAAGGCTAGAAGGGGTCATTGGAAGGCTAGAAGGGGTCATTGGAAGGCAAGAAGGGGTCATTGGAAGGCTAGAAGGGGTCATTGGAAGAATAGAACGGGTCATTGGAAGGCTAGAAGGGTTCCTTTGAAGGCAAGAAGGGGTCATTGGAAGGCTAGAAAGGGTCATTGGAAGCTAAAAGGGGTCATTGGATGGCAAAAACGGGTCACTGGAAGGCAAGAAGGGGTCGTTGGAAGGCTAGAAGGGGTCATTGGAAGGCTAGAACGGTTCATTGGAAGTCTAGAAGGGGTCATTGGAAGGTTAGAAGGGGTCATTGGAATGCTAGAAGGGGTCATTGGAAGGCAAGAAGGGGTCATTGGAAGACAAAAACGTTTCATTGGAAGGCAAGAAGGGGTCATTGGAAGGCTAGAATGGTTCAATGGAAGGCAAGATGGGTTCTTTGGAAGGCAAGAAAGGGTCATTGGAAGGCAAAAACGGGTCATTGGAAGGCAAGAAGGGGTCATTGGAAGGCTAGAATGGTTCAATGGAAGGCAAGAAGGGGTCGTTGGAAGGCAAGAAGGGGTCGTTGGAAGGCAAGAAGGGGTCATTGGAAGGCAAAAACGTTTCATTGGAAGGCAAGAAGGGGTCATTGGAAGGCTAGAATGGTTCAATGGAAGGCAAAAACGTTTCATTGGAAGGCAAGAAGGGGTCATTGGAAGGCTAGAATGGTTCAATGGAAGGCAAGATGGGTTCTTTGGAAGGCAAGAAAGGGTCATTTGAAGGCAAAAACGGGTCATTGGAAGGCAAGAAGGGGTCATTGGAAGGCTAGAATGGTTCAATGGAAGGCAAGAAGGGGTCGTTGGAAGGCAAGAAGGGGTCGTTGGAAGGCAAGAAGGGGTCGTTGGAAGGCTAGAAGGGGTCATTGGAAGTCTAGAAGGGGTCATTGGAATGCTAAAACGGTTCATTGGAAGGCACGAATGGGTCTTTAGAAGGCAAGAAGAGTTCATCGGAACGCTACAAGGGGTCATTGGAAGGCTAGAAGGGGTCATTGGAAGGCAAGAAGGGGTCATTGGTAGGCATTAAGGGTTCATTGGAAGGCTAGAAGGGTACATTGAAAGGATAGAAGGGTTCATTTTCTAGGCAAGAAGGGGTCATTGGAAGGCTAGAAGGGTTCATTGGAAGGATAGAAGGGTTCATTGGAAGGATAGAAGGGGTCATTGGAAGGCTAGACGGGTTCATTGGACGTCTAGAAGGGTTCATTGGAAGGCTAGAATAGGTAATTGGAAGGCTAGAAGGGGTCATTGGAAGGCTAGAAGGGGTCATTGGAAGGCTAGAAGGGGTCATTGGAATGCTAGAAGTGGTCATTGGAAGGCTTAAAGGGGTCATTGGAAGGCAAAAACGTTTCATTGGAAGGCAAGAAGGGGTCATTGGAAGGATAGAAGGGTTCCTTGGAAGGCTAGAAGGGGTCATTGGAAGGCAAGAAGGGTTCATATGAAGGCAATATCAGTTCATTGGAAGGCAAGAAGGGGTCATTGGAAGGCTAGAAAGGGTCATTGGAAGGCTAGAAGGGGTCATTGGAAGTCAAGAAGGGGTTATTGGAATTCAAGAAGGGTTCATTGGAAGGCAAAAAGGGTTCTTTGGAAGGCAAGAAGGGGTCATTGGAAGGCTAGAAGGGGTCATTGGGAGGCAAGAAGGGGTCATTGGAAGGCAAAAACGTTTCATTGGAAGGCTAGAATGGTTCAATGGAAGGCAAGATGGGTTCTTTGGAAGGCAAGAAAGGGTCATTGGAAGGCAAAAACGGGTCATTGGAAGGCAAGAAGGGGTCATTGGAAGGCTAGAATGGTTCAATGGAAGGCAAGAAGGGGTCGTTGGAAGGCAAGAAGGGGTTGTTGGAAGGCAAGAAGGGGTCGTTGGAAGGCTAGAAGGGGTCATTGGAAGGCTAGAAGGGGTCATTGGAAGGCAAGAAGGGGTCATTGGAAGGCATTAAGGGTTCATTGGAAGGCTAGAAGGGGTCATTGAAAGGATAGAAGGGTTCATTTGAAGGCAAGAAGGGGTCATTGGAAGGCTAGAAGTGTTCATTGGAAGGATAGAAGGGTTCATTGGAAGGCAAGAAGGGGTCATTGGAAGGCTAGAATGGTTCAATGGAAGGCAAGAAGGGGTCGTTGGAAGGCAAGAAGGGGTCGTTGGAAGGCAAGAAGGGGTCGTTGGAAGGCTAGAAGGGGTCATTGGAAGTCTAGAAGGGGTCATTGGAATGCTAAAACGGTTCATTGGAAGGCACGAATGGGTCTTTAGAAGGCAAGAAGAGTTCATCGGAACGCTACAAGGGGTCATTGGAAGGCTAGAAGGGGTCATTGGAAGGCAAGAAGGGGTCATTGGTAGGCATTAAGGGTTCATTGGAAGGCTAGAAGGGTACATTGAAAGGATAGAAGGGTTCATTTTCTAGGCAAGAAGGGGTCATTGGAAGGCTAGAAGGGTTCATTGGAAGGATAGAAGGGTTCATTGGAAGGATAGAAGGGGTCATTGGAAGGCTAGACGGGTTCATTGGACGTCTAGAAGGGTTCATTGGAAGGCTAGAATAGGTAATTGGAAGGCTAGAAGGGGTCATTGGAAGGCTAGAAGGGGTCATTGGAAGGCTAGAAGGGGTCATTGGAATGCTAGAAGTGGTCATTGGAAGGCTTAAAGGGGTCATTGGAAGGCAAAAACGTTTCATTGGAAGGCAAGAAGGGGTCATTGGAAGGATAGAAGGGTTCCTTGGAAGGCTAGAAGGGGTCATTGGAAGGCAAGAAGGGTTCATATGAAGGCAATATCAGTTCATTGGAAGGCAAGAAGGGGTCATTGGAAGGCTAGAAAGGGTCATTGGAAGGCTAGAAGGGGTCATTGGAAGTCAAGAAGGGGTTATTGGAATTCAAGAAGGGTTCATTGGAAGGCAAAAAGGGTTCTTTGGAAGGCAAGAAGGGGTCATTGGAAGGCTAGAAGGGGTCATTGGGAGGCAAGAAGGGGTCATTGGAAGGCAAAAACGTTTCATTGGAAGGCTAGAATGGTTCAATGGAAGGCAAGATGGGTTCTTTGGAAGGCAAGAAAGGGTCATTGGAAGGCAAAAACGGGTCATTGGAAGGCAAGAAGGGGTCATTGGAAGGCTAGAATGGTTCAATGGAAGGCAAGAAGGGGTCGTTGGAAGGCAAGAAGGGGTTGTTGGAAGGCAAGAAGGGGTCGTTGGAAGGCTAGAAGGGGTCATTGGAAGGCTAGAAGGGGTCATTGGAAGGCAAGAAGGGGTCATTGGAAGGCATTAAGGGTTCATTGGAAGGCTAGAAGGGGTCATTGAAAGGATAGAAGGGTTCATTTGAAGGCAAGAAGGGGTCATTGGAAGGCTAGAAGTGTTCATTGGAAGGATAGAAGGGTTCATTGGAAGGATAGAAGGGGTCATTGGAAGGCTGGAAGGGTTCATTGGACGGCTAGAAGGGTTCATTGGAAGGCTAGAATAGGTAATTGGAAGGCTAGAAGGGGTCATTGGAAGGCTAGAAGGGGTCATTGGAAGGCTAGAAGGGGTCATTGGAAGGCAAGAAGGGGTCATTGGAAGGCTAGAAGGGGTCATTGGAAGGCTAGAAGGGGTCAATTTCAAGGCTAGAAGGGTTCCTTTGAAGGCAAGAAGGGGTCATTGGAAGGCTAGAAAGGGTCATTGGAAGGCTAAAAGGGGTCATTGGATGGCAAAAACGGGTCACTGGAAGGCAAGAAGGGGTCGTTGGAAGGCTAGAAGGGGTCATTGAAAGGCTAGAACGGTTCATTGGAAGTCTAGAAGGGGTCATTGGAAGGTTAGAAGGGGTCATTGGAATGCTAGAAGGTGTCATTGGAAGGCAAGAAGGGGTCATTGGAAGGCAAAAACGTTTCATTGGAAGGCAAGAAGGGGTCATTGGAAGGCTAGAATGGTTCAATGGAAGGCAAGATGGGTTCTTTGGAAGGCAAGAAAGGGTCATTGGAAGGCAAAAACGGGTCATTGGAAGGCAAGAAGGGGTCATTGGAAGGCTAGAATGGTTCAATGGAAGGCAAGAAGGGGTCGTTGGAAGGCAAGAAGGGGTCGTTGGAAGGCAAGAAGGGGTTGTTGGAAGGCTAGAAGGGGTCATTGGAAGTCTAGAAGGGGTCATTGGAAGGCTAAAACGGTTAATTGGAAGGCAAGAAGGGGTCTTCAGAAGGCAAGAAGAGTTCTTCGGAAGGCTAGAAGGGGTCATTGGAAGGCTAGAAGGGGTCATTGGAAGGCAAGAAGGGGTCATTGGAAGGCATTAAGGGTTCATTGGAAGGCTAGAAGGGGTCATTGAAAGGATAGGAGGGTTCATTTGAAGGCAAGAAGGGGTCATTGGAAGGCTAGAAGGGTTCATTGGAAGGATAGAAGGGTTCGTTGGAAGGATAGAAGGGGTCATTGGAAGGCTAGAATGGTTCAATGGAAGGCAAGATGTGTTCTTTGGAAGGCAAGAAACGGTCATTGGAAGGCAAAAACGTGTCATTGGAAGGCAAGAAGGGGTCATTGGAAGTCTAGAAGGGGTCATTGGAAGGCTAGAATGGGTCATTGGAAGGCTAGAAGGGGTCATTGGAAGGCTAGAAGGGCTCATTGGAAGGCTAGAAGGGGTCAATGGAAGGCTAGAAGGGTTACTTGGAAGGCTAGAATGGGTCATTGGAATGCAAGAAGGGTTCATATGAAGGCAATATCAGTTCATTGGAAGGCAAGAAGGGGTCATTGGAAGGCTAGAAAGGGTCATTGGAAGGCTAGAAGGGGTCATTGGAAGTCAAGAAGGGGTTATTGGAATTCAAGAAGGGGTCATTGGAAGGCAAGAAGGGGTCATTGGAAGGCAAGAAGGGTTCATTGGAAGGCAAGAAGGGGTCATTGGAAGGCTAGAAGGGGTCATTGGGAGGCAAGAAGGGGTCATTGGAAGGCTAGAAGGGGTCATTGGAAGGCAAGAAGGGTTCATTGGAATGCAAGAAGGAGTCGTTGGAAGGCTAGAAGGGGTCATTGGAAGGCTAGAAGGGGTCAATGGAAGGCAAGAAGGAGTCATTGGAAGACTAGAAGGGGTCATTGGAAGGCAAGAAGGGGTCATTGGAAGGCTAGAATGGGTCACTGGAAGGCTAGAATGGGTCATTGGAAGGCAAGAAGGGTTCATATGAAGGCAATATCAGTTCATTGGAAGGCAAGAAGGAAGCATTGGAAGGGTAGAAAGGGTCATTGGAATGCTAGAAGGGGTCATTGGAAGTCAAGAAGGGGTTATTGGAATTCAAGAAGGGTTCATTGGAAGGCATTAAGGGTTCATTGGAAGGCTAGAAGGGGTCATTGGAAGGCTAGAAGGGTTCATTGGAAGGATAGAAGGGTTAATTGGAAGGCAAGAAGTGTTCATTGGAAGGCTAGAAGGGGTCATTGGAAGGCTAGAAGGGGTCATTGGAAGGCAAGAAGGGGTCATTGGAAGGCAAGAAGGGGTCATTGGAAGGCAAGAAGGGGTCATTGGAAGGCAAGAAGGGTTCATTGGAAGTCAAGAAGGGGTCATTGGAAGTCAAGAAGGGGTCATTGGAAGTCAAGAAGGGGTCATTGGAAGGCTAGAAGGGTACATTGGAAGGCTTGAAGGGGTCATTGGAAGTCAAGAAGGGGTTATTGGAATTCAAGAAGGGGTCATTGGAAGGCTAGAAGGGGTCATTGGAAGGCTAGAAGGGGTCATTGGATGGCAAGAAGGGTTCATTGGAAGGCTAGAAGGGTTCATTGGAAGTCTAGGAGGGGTCATTGGAAGGCTAGAATGGTTCAATGGAAGGCAAGAAGGGGTCGTTGGAAGGCAAGAAGGGGTCGTTGGAAGGCAAGAAGGGGTCGTTGGAAGGCTAGAAGGGGTCATTGGATGTCTAGAAGGGGTCATTGGAAGGCTAAAACGGTTCATTGGAAGGCACGAAGGGGTCGTTGGAAGGCAAGAAGGGGTCATTGGAAGGCATTAAGGGTTCATTGGAAGGCTAGAAGGGGTCATTGAATGGATAGAAGGGTTCATTTGAAGGCAAGAAGGGGTCATTGGAAGGCTAGAAGTGTTCATTGGAAGGATAGAAGGGTTCATTGGAAGGATAGAAGGGGTCGTTGGAAGGCTAGAAGGGTTCATTGGACGGCTAGAAGGGTTCATTGGAAGGCTAGAATAGGTAATTGGAAGGCTAGAAGGGGTCATTGGAAGGCTAGAAGGGGTCATTGGAAGGCAAGAAGGGGTCATTGGAAGGCTAGAAGGGGTCATTGGAAGGCTAGAACGGGTCATTGGAAGGTTAGAAGGGTTCCTTTGAAGGCAAGAAGGGGTCATTGGAAGGCTAGAAAGGGTCATTGGAAGGCTAAAAGGGGTCATTGGATGGCAAAAACGGGTCACTGGAAGGCAAGAAGGGGTCGTTGGAAGGCTAGAAGGGGTCATTGGAAGGCTAGAACGGTTCATTGGAAGTCTAGAAGGGGTCATTGGAAGGCTAGAATGGTTCAATGGAAGGCAAGATGGGTTCTTTGGAAGGCAAGAAAGGGTCATTGGAAGGCAAAAACG
Source organism: Salvelinus fontinalis (assembly GCF_029448725.1). NCBI lineage: Eukaryota > Metazoa > Chordata > Actinopteri > Salmoniformes > Salmonidae > Salvelinus > Salvelinus fontinalis. The sequence continues at coordinate 85,695,924 of NC_074670.1, forward strand.
GGTCATTGGAAGGCAAGAAGGGGTCATTGGAAGGCTAGAATGGTTCAATGGAAGGCAAGAAGGGGTCGTTGGAAGGCAAGAAGGGGTCGTTGGAAGGCAAGAAGGGGTTGTTGGAAGGCTAGAAGGGGTCATTGGAAGTCTAGAAGGGGTCATTGGAAGGCTAAAACGGTTCATTGGAAGGCAAGAAGGGGTCTTCAGAAGGCAAGAAGAGTTCTTCGGAAGGCTAGAAGGGGTCATTGGAAGGCTAGAAGGGGTCATTGGAAGGCAAGAAGGGGTCATTGGAAGGCATTAAGGGTTCATTGGAAGGCTAGAAGGGGTCATTGAAAGGATAGGAGGGTTCATTTGAAGGCAAGAAGGGGTCATTGGAAGGCTAGAAGGGTTCATTGGAAGGATAGAAGGGTTCGTTGGAAGGATAGAAGGGGTCATTGGAAGGCTAGAATGGTTCAATGGAAGGCAAGATGTGTTCTTTGGAAGGCAAGAAACGGTCATTGGAAGGCAAAAACGTGTCATTGGAAGGCAAGAAGGGGTCATTGGAAGTCTAGAAGGGGTCATTGGAAGGCTAGAAGGGGTCATTGGAAGGCTAGAAGGGGTCATTGGAAGGCTAGAAGGGGTCATTGGAAGGCTAGAAGGGGTCAATGGAAGGCTAGAAGGGTTCCTTGGAAGGCTAGAATGTGTCATTGGAAGGCAAGAAGGGTTCATATGAAGGCAATATCAGTTCATTGGAAGGCAAGAAGGGGTCATTGGAAGGCTAGAAAGGGTCATTGGAAGGCTAGAAGGGGTCATTGGAAGTCAAGAAGGGGTTATTGGAATTCAAGAAGGGGTCATTGGAAGGCAAGAAGGGGTCATTGGAAGGCAAGAAGGGTTCATTGGAAGGCAAGAAGGGGTCATTGGAAGGCTAGAAGGGGTCATTGGGAGGCAAGAAGGGGTCATTGGAAGGCTAGAAGGGGTCATTGGAAGGCAAGAAGGGTTCATTGGAATGCAAGAAGGGGTCGTTGGAAGGCTAGAAGGGGTCATTGGAAGGCTAGAAGGGGTCAATGGAAGGCAAGAAGGAGTCATTGGAAGACTAGAAGGGGTCATTGGAAGGCAAGAAGGGGTCATTGGAAGGCTAGAATGGGTCATTGGAAGGCTAGAATGGGTCATTGGAAGGCAAGAAGGCTTCATATGAAGTCAATATCAGTTCATTGGAAGGCAAGAAGGAAGCATTGGAAGGGTAGAAAGGGTCATTGGAATGCTAGAAGGGGTCATTGGAAGTCAAGAAGGGGTTATTGGAATTCAAGAAGGGTTCATTGGAAGGCATTAAGGGTTCATTGGAAGGCTAGAAGGGGTCATTGGAAGGCTAGAAGGGTTCATTGGAAGGCTAGAAGGGTTAATTGGAAGGCAAGAAGTGTTCATTGGAAGGCTAGAAGGGGTCATTGGAAGGCTAGAAGGGGTCATTGGAAGGCAAGAAGGGGTCATTGGAAGGCAAGAAGGGGTCATTGGAAGGCAAGAAGGGGTCATTGGAAGGCAAGAAGGGTTCATTGGAAGTCAAGAAGGGGTCATTGGAAGTCAAGAAGGGGTCATTGGAAGTCAAGAAGGGGTCATTGGAAGGCTAGAAGGGTACATTGGAAGGCTTGAAGGGTTCATTGGAAGGCTAGAAGGGGTCATTGGAAGGCAAGAAGGGTTCATTGGAATGCAAGAAGGGGTCGTTGGAAGGCTAGAAGGGGTCATTGGAAGGCTAGAAGGGGTCAATGGAAGGCAAGAAGGAGTCATTGGAAGACTAGAAGGGGTCATTGGAAGGCAAGAAGGGGTCATTGGAAGGCTAGAATGGGTCATTGGAAGGCTAGAATGGGTCATTGGAAGGCAAGAAGGGTTCATATGAAGGCAATATCAGTTCATTGGAAGGCAAGAAGGAAGCATTGGAAGGGTAGAAAGGGTCATTGGAATGCTAGAAGGGGTCATTGGAAGTCAAGAAGGGGTTATTGGAATTCAAGAAGGGTTCATTGGAAGGCATTAAGGGTTCATTGGAAGGCTAGAAGGGGTCATTGGAAGGCTAGAAGCGTTCATTGGAAGGCTAGAAGGGTTAATTGGAAGGCAAGAAGTGTTCATTGGAAGGCTAGAAGGGGTCATTGGAAGGCTAGAAGGGGTCATTGGAAGGCAAGAAGGGGTCATTGGAAGGCAAGAAGGGGTCATTGGAAGGCAAGAAGGGGTCATTGGAAGGCAAGAAGGGTTCATTGGAAGTCAAGAAGGGGTCATTGGAAGTCAAGAAGGGGTCATTGGAAGTCAAGAAGGGGTCATTGGAAGGCTAGAAGGGTACATTGGAAGGCTTGAAGGGGTCATTGGAAGTCAAGAAGGGGTTATTGGAATTCAAGAAGGGGTCATTGGAAGGCTAGAAGGGGTCATTGGAAGGCTAGAAGGGGTCATTGGATGGCAAGAAGGGTTCATTGGAAGGCTAGAAGGGTTCATTGGAAGTCTAGGAGGGGTCATTGGAAGGCTAGAATGGTTCAATGGAAGGCAAGAAGGGGTCGTTGGAAGGCAAGAAGGGGTCGTTGGAAGGCAAGAAGGGGTCGTTGGAAGGCTAGAAGGGGTCATTGGATGTCTAGAAGGGGTCATTGGAAGGCTAAAACGGTTCATTGGAAGGCACGAAGGGGTCGTTGGAAGGCAAGAAGGGGTCGTTGGAAGGCAAGAAGGGGTCGTTGGAAGTCTAGAAGGGGTCATTGGAAGGCTAAAACGGTTCATTGGAAGGCACGAAGGGGTCTTCAGAACGCAAGAAGAGTTCATCGGAAGGCTAGAAGTGGTCATTGGAAGGCTAGAAGGGGTCATTGGAAGGCAAGAAGGGGTCATTGGAAGGCATTAAGGGTTCATTGGAAGGCTAGAAGGGGTCATTGAAAGGATAGAAGGGTTCATTTGAAGGCAAGAAGGGGTCATTGGAAGGCTAGAAGTGTTCATTGGAAGGATAGAAGGGTTCATTGGAAGGATAGAAGGGGTCATTGGATGGCAAAAACGGGTCACTGGAAGGCAAGAAGGGGTCGTTGGAAGGCTAGAAGGGGTCATTGGAAGGCTAGAACGGTTCATTGGAAGTCTAGAAGGGGTCATTGGAAGGTTAGAAGGGGTCATTGGAATGCTAGAAGGGGTCATTGGAAGGCAAGAAGGGGTCATTGGAAGGCAAAAACGTTTCCTTGGAAGGCAAGAAGGGGTCATTGGAAGGCTAGAATGGTTCAATGGAAGGCAAGATGGGTTCTTTGGAAGGCAAGAAAGGGTCATTGGAAGGCAAAAACGGGTCATTGGAAGGCAAGAAGGGGTCATTGGAAGGCTAGAATGGTTCAATGGAAGGCAAGAAGGGGTCGTTGGAAGGCAAGAAGGGGTCGTTGGAAGGCAAGAAGGGGTTGTTGGAAGGCTAGAAGGGGTCATTGGAAGTCTAGAAGGGGTCATTGGAAGGCTAAAACGGTTCATTGGAAGGCAAGAAGGGGTCTTCAGAAGGCAAGAAGAGTTCTTCGGAAGGCTAGAAGGGGTCATTGGAAGGCTAGAAGGGGTCATTGGAAGGCAAGAAGGGGTCATTGGAAGGCATTAAGGGTTCATTGGAAGGCTAGAAGGGGTCATTGAAAGGATAGGAGGGTTCATTTGAAGGCAAGAAGGGGTCATTGGAAGGCTAGAAGGGTTCATTGGAAGGATAGAAGGGTTCGTTGGAAGGATAGAAGGGGTCATTGGAAGGCTAGAATGGTTCAATGGAAGGCTAGAAGGGTTCCTTGGAAGGCAAGAAGGGTTCATATGAAGGCAATATCAGTTCATTGGAATGCAAGAAGGGGTCATTGGAAGGCTAGAAAGGGTCATTGGAAGGCTAGAAGGGGTCATTGGAAGTCAAGAAGGGGTTATTGGAATTCAAGAAGGGGTCATTGGAAGGCAAGAGGGGGTCATTGGAAGGCAAGAAGGGTTCATTGGAAGGCAAGAAGGGGTCATATGAAGGCAATATCAGTTCATTGGAAGGCATGAAGGAAGCATTGGAAGGGTAGAAAGGGTCATTGGAATGCTAGAAGGGGTCATTGGAAGGCTAGAAGGGTTCATTGGAAGGCTAGAAGGGTTAATTGGAAGGCAAGAAGTGTTCATTGGAAGGCTAGAAGGGGTCATTGGAAGGCTAGAAGGGGTCATTGGAAGGCAAGAAGGGGTCATTGGAAGGCAAGAAGGGGTCATTGGAAGGCAAGAAGGGGTCATTGGAAGGCAAGAAGGGTTCATTGGAAGTCAAGAAGGGGTCATTGGAAGTCAAGAAGGGGTCATTGGAAGTCAAGAAGGGGTCATTGGAAGGCTAGAAGGGTACATTGGAAGGCTTGAAGGGGTCATTGGAAGGCTAGAAGGGGTCATTGGAAGGCAAGAAGGGTTCATTGGAATGCAAGAAGCGGTCGTTGGAAAGCTAGAAGGGGTCATTGGAAGGCTAGAAGGGGTCAATGGAAGGCAAGAAGGAGTCATTGGAAGACTAGAAGGGGTCATTGGAAGGCAAGAAGGGGTCATTGGAAGGCTAGAATGGGTCATTGGAAGGCTAGAATGGGTCATTGGAAGGCAAGAAGGGTTCATATGAAGGCAATATCAGTTCATTGGAAGGCAAGAAGGAAGCATTGGAAGGGTAGAAAGGGTCATTGGAATGCTAGAAGGGGTCATTGGAAGTCAAGAACGGGTTATTGGAATTCAAGAAGGGTTCATTGGAAGGCATTAAGGGTTCATTGGAAGGCTAGAAGGGGTCATTGGAAGGCTAGAAGGGTTCATTGGAAGGCTAGAAGGGTTAATTGGAAGGCAAGAAGTGTTCATTGGAAGGCTAGAAGGGGTCATTGGAAGGCTAGAAGGGGTCATTGGAAGGCAAGAAGGGGTCATTGGAAGGCAAGAAGGGGTCATTGGAAGGCAAGAAGGGGTCATTGGAAGGCAAGAAGGGTTCATTGGAAGTCAAGAAGGGGTGATTGGAAGTCAAGAAGGGGTCATTGGAAGTCAAGAAGGGGTCATTGGAAGGCTAGAAGGGTACATTGGAAGGCTTGAAGGGGTCATTGGAAGTCAAGAAGGGGTTATTGGAATTCAAGAAGGGGTCATTGGAAGGCTAGAAGGGGTCATTGGAAGGCTAGAAGGGGTCATTGGATGGCAAGAAGGGTTCATTGGAAGGCTAGAAGGGTTCATTGGAAGTCTAGGAGGGGTCATTGGAAGGCTAGAATGGTTCAATGGAAGGCAAGAAGGGGTCGTTGGAAGGCAAGAAGGGGTCGTTGGAAGGCAAGAAGGGGTCGTTGGAAGGCTAGAAAGGGTCATTGGATGTCTAGAAGGGGTCATTGGAAGGCTAAAACGGTTCATTGGAAGGCACGAAGGGGTCGTTGGAAGGCAAGAAGGGGTCGTTGGAAGGCAAGAAGGGGTCGTTGGAAGTCTAGAAGGGGTCATTGGAAGGCTAAAACGGTTCATTGGAAGGCACGAAGGGGTCTTCAGAACGCAAGAAGAGTTCATCGGAAGGCTAGAAGTGGTCATTGGAAGGCTAGAAGGGGTCATTGGAAGGCAAGAAGGGGTCATTGGAAGGCATTAAGGGTTCATTGGAAGGCTAGAAGGGGTCATTGAAAGGATAGAAGGGTTCATTTGAAGGCAAGAAGGGGTCATTGGAAGGCTAGAAGTGTTCATTGGAAGGATAGAAGGGTTCATTGGAAGGATAGAAGGGGTCATTGGAAGGCTAGAAGGGTTCATTGGACGGCTAGAAGGGTTCATTGGAAGCCTAGAATAGGTAATTGGAAGGCTAGAAGGGGTCATTGGAAGGCTAGAAGGGGTCATTGGAAGGCTAGAAGGGGTCATTGGAAGGCAAGAAGGGGTCATTGGAAGACAAGAAGTGGTCATTGGAAGGCAAGAAGGGGTCATTGGAAGGCTAGAAGTGATCATTGGAAGGCTAGAAAGGGTCAATGGAAGGCAAGAAGGGGTCATTGGAAGGCAAGAAGGGGTCTTTGGATGGCTAGATGGGGTCATTGGAAGGCAAGAATGGGTCATTGGAAGGCTAGAATGGGTCATTGAAAGGGCTAGAAGGGGTCATTGGAAGGCTAGAAGGGTTCATTGGAAGGCTAGAAGGGTTCATTGGAAGGCAAGAAGTGTTCATTGGAAGGCTAGAAGGGGTCATTGAAAGGCTAGAAGGGGTCATTGGAAGGCAAGAAGGGGTCATTTGAAGGCAAGAAGGGGTCATTGGAAGGCAAGAAGGGGTCATTGGAAGGCAAGAAGGGGTCATTGGAAGGCAAGAAGAGTTCATTGGAAGGCAAGAAGGGGTCATTGGAAGTCAAGAAGGGGTCATTGGAAGGCTAGAAGGGTACATTGGGAGGCAAGAAGGGGTCATTGGAAGGCTAGAAGGGGTCTTTGGAAGTCAAGAAGGGGTTATTGGAATTCAAGAAGGGGTCATTGGAAGTCTAGAAGGGGTCCTTGGAAGGCTAGAAGGGGTCATTGGATGGCAAGAAGGGTTCATTGGAAGGCTAGAAGGGTTCATTGGAAGTCTAGGAGGGGTCATTGGAAGGCTAGAATGGTTCAATGGAAGGCAAGAAGGGGTCGTTGGAAGGCAAGAAGGGGTCGTTGGAAGGCAAGAAGGGGTCGTTGGAAGGCTAGAAGGGGTCATTGGATGTCTAGAAGGGGTCATTGGAAGGCTAAAACGGTTCATTGGAAGGCACGAAGGGGTCGTTGGATGGCAAGAAGGGGTCGTTGGAAGGCAAGATGGGGTCGTTGGAAGGCTAGAAGGGGTCATTGGAAGTCTAGAAGAGGTCATTGGAAGGCTAAAACGGTTCATTGGAAGGCACGAAGGGGTCTTCAGAAGGCAAGAAGAGTTCATCGGAAGGCTAGAAGGGGTCATTGGAAGGCTAGAAGGGGTCATTGGAAGGCAAGAAGGGGTCATTGGAAGGCATTAAGGGTTCATTGGAAGGATAGAAGGGTTCATTGGAAGGATAGAAGGGGTCATTGGAAGGCTAGAAGGGTTCATTGGACGGCTAGAAGGGTTCATTGGAAGGCTAGAATAGGTAATTGGAAGGATAGAAGGGGTCATTGGAAGGCTAGAAGGGGTCATTGGAAGGCTAGAAGGGGTCATTGGAATGCAAGAAGGGGTCATTGGAAGGCTAGAAGGGGTCATTGGAAGGCTAGAAGGGGTCATTGGAAGGCTAGAAGGGGTCATTGGAAGGATAGAAGGGGTCATTGGAAGGCGAGAAGGGTTCATTGGAAGGAAAGAAGGGTTCAAATGGAGGCAAGATCAGTTCATTGGAAGGCAAGAAGGGGTCATTGGAAGGCAAGAAGGGGTCATTGGAAGGCAAGAAGGGGTCATTGGAAGGATAGAAGGGTTCATTGGAAGGCAAGAAGTGGTCATTGGAAGGCTAGAAGGGTTCATTGGAAGGCAAGAAGGGGTCATTGGAAGACAAGAAACGGTCATTGGAAGGCAAGCATGGGTCATTGGAAGGCTAGAAGGGTTCATTGGAAGGCAAAAGGGGTTATTGGAAGGCAAGAAGTGGTCATTGGAAGGCAAGAAGGGGTCATTGGAAGGCTAGAAGTTATCATTGGAAGGCTAGAAAGGGTCATTGGAAGGCAAGAAGGGGTCATTGGAAGGCAAGAAGGGGTCTTTGGATGGCTAGAAGGGGTCATTGGAAGCCAAGAATGGGTCATTGGAAGGCAAGAAGGGGTCATTGAAAGGGCTAGAAGGGGTCATTGGAAGGCTAGAAGGGTTCATTGGAAGGCTAGAAGGGTTAATTGGAAGGCAAGAAGTGTTCATTGGAAGGCTAGAAGGGGTCATTGGAAGGCTAGAAGGGGTCATTGGAAGGCAAGAAGGGGTCATTGGAAGGCAAGAAGGGGTCATTGGAAGGCAAGAAGGGGTCATTGGAAGGCAAGAAGGGTTCATTGGAAGTCAAGAAGGGGTCATTGGAAGTCAAGAAGGGGTCATTGGAAGTCAAGAAGGGGTCATTGGAAGGCTAGAAGGGTACATTGGAAGGCTAGAACGGGTCATTGGAAGGCACGAAGGGGTCGTTGGAAGGCAAGAAGGGGTCGTTGGAAGGCAAGAAGGGGTCGTTGGAAGTCTAGAAGGGGTCATTGGAAGTCTAAAACGGTTCATTGGAAGGCACGAAGGGGTCTTCAGAACGCAAGAAGAGTTCATCGGAAGGCTAGAAGTGGTCATTGGAAGGCTAGAAGGGGTCATTGGAAGGCAAGAAGGGGTCATTGGAAGGCATTAAGGGTTCATTGGAAGGCTAGAAGGGGTCATTGAAAGGATAGAAGGGTTCATTTGAAGGCAAGAAGGGGTCATTGGAAGGCTAGAAGTGTTCATTGGAAGGATAGAAGGGTTCATTGGAAGGAAAGAAGGGTTCATTGGAAGGCTAGAAGGGTTCATTGGACGGCTAGAAGGGTTCATTGGAAGCCTAGAATAGGTAATTGGAAGGCTAGAAGGGGTCATTGGAAGGCTAGAAGGGGTCATTGGAAGGCTAGAAGGGGTCATTGGAAGGCAAGAAGGGGTCATTGGAAGACAAGAAGTGGTCATTGGAAGGCAAGAAGGGGTCATTGGAAGGCTAGAAGTGATCATTGGAAGGCTAGAAAGGGTCATTGGAAGGCAAGAAGGGGTCATTGGAAGGCAAGAAGGGGTCTTTGGATGGCTAGAAGGGGTCATTGGAAGGCAAGAATGGGTCATTGGAAGCCTAGAATGGGTCATTGAAAGGGCTAGAAGGGGTCATTGGAAGGCTAGAAGGGTTCATTGGAAGGCTAGAAGGGTTCATTGGAAGGCAAGAAGTGTTCATTGGAAGGCTAGAAGGGGTCATTGAAATGCTAGAAGGGGTCATTGGAAGGCAAGAAGGGGTCATTGGAAGGCAAGAAGGGGTCATTGGAAGGCAAGAAGGGGTCATTGGAAGGCAAGAAGGGGTCATTGGAAGGCAAGAAGAGTTCATTGGAAGGCAAGAAGGGGTCATTGGAAGTCAAGAAGGGGTCATTGGAAGGCTAGAAGGGTACATTGGGAGGCAAGAAGGGGTCATTGGAAGGCTAGAAGGGGTCATTGGAAGTCAAGAAGGGGTTATTGGAATTCAAGAAGGGGTCATTGGAAGTCTAGAATGGGTCATTGAAAGGGCTAGAAGGGGTCATTGGAAGGATAGAAGGGTTCATTGGAAGGATAGAAGGGGTCATTGGAAGGCTAGAAGGGTTCATTGGACGGCTTGAAGGGTTCATTGGAAGGCTAGAATAGGTAATTGGAAGGATAGAAGGGGTCATTGGAAGGCTAGAAGGGGTCATTGGAAGGCTAGAAGGGGTCATTGGAAGGCAAGAAGGGGTCATTGGAAGGCTAGAAGGGGTCATTGGAAGGCAAGAAGGGGTCATTGGAAGGCTAAAACGGTTCATTGGAAGGCACGAAGGGGCCTTCAGAAGGCAAGAAGAGTTCATCGGAAGGCTAGAAGGGGTCATTGGAAGGCTAGAAGGGGTCATTGGTAGGCAAGAAGGGGTCATTGGAAGGCATTAAGGGTTCATTGGAAGGCTAGAAGGGTTCATTGAAAGGATAGAAGGGTTCATTTGAAGGCTAGAAGGGGTCATTGGAAGGCAAGAAGGGTTCATTGGAATGCAAGAAGGGGTCGTTGGAAGTCTAGAAGGGGTCATTGGAAGGCTAGAAGGGTTCATTGGAAGTCAAGGATTGGTCATTGGAAGGTTAGAAGGGGTCATTGGAAGGCTAGAAGGGTTCATTGGAAGGCAAGAAGGGGTCGTTGGAAGGCTAGAAGGTTTCATTGGAAGTCTAGAAGGGGTCATTGGAAGGCTAGAAGGGGTCATTGGAAGGCTAGAAGGGTTCATTGGAAGTCTAGAGGGGGTCATTGGAAGGTTAGAAGGGGTCATTGGAAGGCTAGAAGGGGTCATTGGAAGGCTAAAAGGGGTCATTGGATGGCAAAAACGGATCATTGGAAGGCAAGAAGGGGTCATTGGAAGGCTAGAAGGGGTCATTGGAAGGCAAGAAGGGGTCGTTGGAAGGCTAGAAGGGGTCATTGGAAGGCAAGAAGGGTACGTTGGAAGGCTAGAAGGGGTCATTGGAAGGCTAGAACGGTTCATTGGAAGTCTAGAAGGGGTCATTGGATGGTTAGAAGTGGTCATTGGAATGCTAGAAGTGGTCATTGGAAGGCTAGAAGGGGTCATTGGAAGGCAAAAACGTTTCATTGGAAGGCAAGAAGGGGTCATTGGAAGGCTAGAATGGTTCAATGGAAGGCAAGATGGGTTCTTTGGAAGGCAAGAAAGGGTCATTTGAAGGCAAAAACGGGTCATTGGAAGGCAAGAAGGGGTCATTGGAAGGCTAGAATGGTTCAATGGAAGGCAAGAAGGGGTCGTTGGAAGGCAAGAAGGGGTCGTTGGAAGGCAAGAAGGGGTCGTTGGAAGGCTAGAAGGGTTCATTGGAAGTCTAGAAGGGGTCATTGGAATGCTAAAACGGTTCATTGGAAGGCACGAATGGGTCTTTAGAAGGCAAGAAGAGTTCATCGGAACGCTACAAGGGGTCATTGGAAGGCTAGAAGGGGTCATTGGAAGGCAAGAATGGGTCATTGGAAGGCATTAAGGGTTCATTGGAAGGCTAGAAGGGTTCATTGGAAGGCTAGAAGGGATCATTGGAAGGCTAGAAGGGGTCATTGGAAGGCAAGAAGTGGTCATTGGAAGCCTAGAAGGGGTCATTGGAAGGCTAGAAGGGGTCATTGGGAGGCTAGAAGGGGTCATTGGAAGGCTAGAAGGGTTCCTTGGAAGGCTAGAAGGGGTCATTGGAAGGCAAGAAGGGTTCATTGGAATGCAATAGGGGTCGTTGGAAGGCTAGAAGGGGTCATTGGAAGGCTAGAAAGGTTCATTGGAAGGCTAGAATAGGTAATTGGAAGGCTAGAATGGGTCATTGGAAGGCTAGAAGGGGTCATTGGAAGGCTAGAAGGGGTCATTGGAAGGCAAGAAGGGGTCATTGGAAGGCTAGAAGGGGTCATTGGAAGGCTAGAAGGGGTCATTGGAAGGCTAGAAGGGGTCATTTGAAGGCTAGAAGGGTTCCTTGGAAGGCTAGAAGGGGTCATTGGAAGGCAAGAAGGGGTCATTGGAAGGCTAAAACGGTTCATTGGAAGGCACGAAGGGGTCTTCAGAAGGCAAGAAGAGTTCATCGGAGGGCTAGAATGGGTCATTGGAAGGCTAGAAGGGGTCATTGGAAGGCTAGAAGGGGTCATTGGAAGGCAAGAAGGGGTCATTGGAAGGCATTAAGGGTTCATTGGAAGGCTAGAAGGGGTCATTGAAAGGATAGAAGGGTTCATTTGAAGGCAAGAAGGGGTCATTGGAAGGCTAGAAGGGGTCATTGGAAGGCTAGAAGGGGTCATTGGAAGGCTAGAAGGGGTCATTGGAAGGCAAGAAGGGGTCATTGGAAGGCTAGAAGGGGTCATTGGAAGGCTAGAAGGGGTCATTGGAAGATTAGAAGGGGTCATTGGAAGGCTAGAAGGGTTCCTTGGAAGGCTAGAAGGGGTCATTGGAAGGCAAGAAGGGTTCATTGGAATGCAAGAAGGGGTCGTTGGAAGGCTAGAAGGGGTCATTGGAGGGCTAGAAGGGTTCATTGGAAGTCAAGGAGTGGTCATTGGAAGGTTAGAAGTGGTCATTGGAAGGCTAGAAGGGTTCATTGGAAGTCTAGAAGGGGTCATTGGAATGCTAGAAGGGTTCATTGGAAGTCTAGAAGGGGTCATTGGAAGGTTAGAAGGGGTCATTGGAATTCTAGAAGGGGTCATTGGAAGGCTAAAAGGGGTCATTGGATGGCAAAACCGGGTCATTGGAAGGCAAGAAGGGGTCGATGGAAGGCTAGAAGGGGTCATTGGAAGGCTAGAACGGTTCATTGGAAGGTTAGAAGGGGTCATTGGAATGCTAGAAGTGGTCATTGGAAGGCTAAAAGGGGTCATTGGAAGGCAAAAACGTTTCATTGGAAGGCTAGAAGGGGTCATTGGAAGGCTAGAAGGGGTCATTGGAAGGTTAGAAGGGGTCATTGGAAGGCTAGAAGGGGTCATTGGAAGGCTAGAAGGGGTCATTGGAAGGCAAGAAGGGGTCATTGGAAGGCTAGAAGGGGTCATTGGAAGGCTAGAAGGGGTCATTGGAAGGCAAGAAGGGGTCATTGGAAGGCATTAAGGGTTCATTGGAAGGCTAGAAGGGGTCATTGAAAGGATAGAAGGGTTCATTTGAAGGCTAGAAGGGGTCATTGGAAGGCAAGAAGGGTTCATTGGAATGCAAGAAGGGGTCGTTGGAAGGCTAGAAGGGGTCACTGGAAGGCTAGAAGGGTTCATTGGAAGTCAAGGATTGGTCATTGGAAGGTTAGAAGGGGTCATTGGAAGGCTAGAAGGGTTCATTGGAAGGCAAGAAGGGGTCGTTGGAAGGCTAGAAGGTTTCATTGGAAGTCTAGAAGGGGTCATTGGAAGGCTAGAAGGGGTCATTGCAAGGCTAGAAGGGTTCATTGGAAGTCTAGAGGGGGTCATTGGAAGGTTAGAAGGGGTCATTGGAAGGCTAGAAGGGGTCATTGGAAGGCTAAAAGGGGTCATTGGATGGCAAAAACGGATCATTGGAAGGCAAGAACGGGTCATTGGAAGGCTAGAAGGGGTCATTGGAAGGCAAGAAGGGGTCGTTGGAAGGCTAGAAGGGGTCATTGGAAGGCAAGAAGGGTACGTTGGAAGGCTAGAAGGGGTCATTGGAAGGCTGGAACGGTTCATTGGAAGTCTAGAAGGGGTCATTGGATGGTTAGAAGTGGTCATTGGAATGCTAGAAGTGGTCATTGGAAGGCTAGAAGGGGTCATTGGAAGGCTAGAATGGTTCAATGGAAGGCAAGATGGGTTCTTTGGAAGGCAAGAAAGGGTCATTTGAAGGCAAAAACGGGTCATTGGAAGGCAAGAAGGGGTCATTGGAAGGCTAGAATGGTTCAATGGAAGGCAAGAAGGGGTCGTTGGAAGGCAAGAAGGGGTCGTTGGAAGGCAAGAAGGGGTCGTTGGAAGGCTAGAAGGGGTCATTGGAAGTCTAGAAGGGGTCATTGGAATGCTAAAACGGTTCATTGGAAGGCACGAATGGGTCTTTAGAAGGCAAGAAGAGTTCATCGGAACGCTACAAGGGGTCATTGGAAGGCTAGAAGGGGTCATTGGAAGGCAAGAATGGGTCATTGGAAGGCATTAAGGGTTCATTGGAAGGCTAGAAGGGTTCATTGGAAGGCTAGAAGGGATCATTGGAAGGCTAGAAGGGGTCATTGGAAGGCAAGAAGTGGTCAGTGGAAGCCTAGAAGGGGTCATTGGAAGGCTAGAAGGGGTCATTGGGAGGCTAGAAGGGTTCATTGGAATGCAATAAGGGGTCGTTGGAAGGCTAGAAGGGGTCATTGGAAGGCTAGAAAGGTTCATTGGAAGGCTAGAATAGGTAATTGGAAGGCTAGAATGGGTCATTGGAAGGCTAGAAGGGGTCATTGGAAGGCTAGAAGGGGTCATTGGAAGGCTAGAAGGGTTCCTTGGAAGGCTAGAAGGGGTCATTGGAAGGCAAGAAGGGGTCATTGGAAGGCTAAAACGGTTCATTGGAAGGCACGAAGGGGTCTTCAGAAGGCAAGAAGAGTTCATCGGAGGGCTAGAATGGGTCATTGGAAGGCTAGAAGGGGTCATTGGAAGGCTAGAAGGGGTCATTGGAAGGCAAGAAGGGGTCATTGGAAGGCATTAAGGGTTCATTGGAAGGCTAGAAGGGGTCATTGAAAGGCTAGAAGGGTTCATTTGAAGGCAAGAAGGGGTCATTGGAAGGCTAGAAGGGGTCATTGGAAGGCTAGAAGGGGTCATTGGAAGGCTAGAAGGGGTCATTGGAAGGCAAGAAGGGGTCATTGGAAGGCTAGAAGGGGTCATTGGAAGGCTAGAAGGGGTCATTGGAAGATTAGAAGGGGTCATTGGAAGGCTAGAAGGTTCCTTGGAAGGCTAGAAGGGGTCATTGGAAGGCAAGAAGGGTTCATTGGAATGCAAGAAGGGGTCGTTGGAAGGCTAGAAGGGGTCATTGGAGGGCTAGAAGGGTTCATTGGAAGTCAAGGAGGGGTCATTGGAAGGTTAGAAGTGGTCATTGGAAGGCTAGAAGGGTTCATTGGAAGTCTAGAAGGGGTCATTGGAATGCTAGAAGGGTTCATTGGAAGTCTAGAAGGGGTCATTGGAAGGTTAGAAGGGGTCATTGGAATTCTAGAAGGGGTCATTGGAAGGCTAAAAGGGGTCACTGGATGGCAAAACCGGGTCATTGGAAGGCAAGAAGGGGTCGATGGAAGGCTAGAAGGGGTCATTGGAAGGCTAGAACGGTTCATTGGAAGGTTAGAAGGGGTCATTGGAATGCTAGAAGTGGTCATTGGAAGGCTAAAAGGGGTCATTGGAAGGCAAAAACGTTTCATTGGAAGGCTGGAAGGGGTCATTGGAAGGCTAGAAGGGGTCATTGGAAGGTTAGAAGGGGTCATTGGAAGGCTAGAAGGGGTCATTGGAAAACTAGAAGGGGTCATTGGAAGGCAAGAAGGGGTCATTGGAAGGCTAGAAGGGGTCATTAGAAGGCTAGAAGGGTTCCTTGGAAGGCTAGAAGGGGTCATTGGAAGGCAAGAAGGGGTCATTGGAAGGCTAAAACGGTTCATTGGAAGGCACGAAGGGTTCTTCAGAAGGCAAGAAGAGTTCATCGGAAGGCTAGAATGGGTCATTGGAAGGCTAGAAGGGGTCATTGGAAGGCTAGAAGGGGTCATTGGAAGGCAAGAAGGGGTCATTGGAAGGCATTAAGGGTTCATTGGAAGGCTAGAAGGGGTCATTGAAAGGTTAGAAGGGTTCATTTGAAGGCAAGAAGGGGTCATTGGAAGGCTAGAAGGGGTCATTGGAAGGCTAGAAGGGGTCATTGGAAGGCTAGAAGGGGTCATTGGAAGGCAAGAAGGGGTCATTGGAAGGCTAGAAGGGGTCATTGGAAGGCTAGAAGGGGTCATTGGAAGGCTAGAAGGGGTCATTGGAAGGCTAGAAGGATTCCTTGGAAGGCTAGAAGGGGTCATTGGAAGGCAAGAAGGGTTCATTGGAATGCAAGAAGGGGTCGTTGGAAGGCTAGAAGGGGTCATTGGAGGGCTAGAAGGGTTCATTGGAAGTCAAGGAGGGGTCATTGGAAGGTTAGAAGTGGTCATTGGAAGGCTAGAAGGGTTCATTGGAAGTCTAGAAGGGGTCATTGGAAGGTTAGAAGGGGTCATTGGAAGGCTAGAAGGGGTCATTGGAAGGCTAAAAGGGGTCATTGGATGGCAAAACCGGGTCATTGGAAGGCAAGAAGGTGTCCTTGGAAGGCTAGAAGGGGTCATTGGAAGGCTAGAACAGTTCATTGGAAGTCTAGAAGGGGTCATTGGAAGGTTAGAAGGGGTCATTGGAATGCTAGAAGTGGTCATTGGAAGGCTAAAAGGGGTCATTGGAAGGCAAAAACGTTTCATTGGAAGGCTAGAAGGGGTCGTTGGAAGGCTAGAATGGTTCAATGGAAGACAAGATGGGTTCTTTGGAAGGCAAGAAAGGGTCATTGGAAGTTAAAAACGGGTCATTGGAAGGCAAGAAGGGGTCATTGGAAGGCTAGAATGGTTCAATGGAAGGCAAGAAGGGGTCGTTGGAAGGCAAGAAGGGGTCGTTGGAAGGCAAGAAGGGGTCGTTGGAAGGCTAGAAGGGGTCATTGGAAGTCTAGAAGGGGTCATTGGAAGGCTAAAACGGTTCATTGGAAGGCACGAAGGGGTCTTCAGAAGGCAAGAAGAGTTCATTGGAAGGCTAGAAGGGGTCATTGGAAGGCTAGAAGGAGTCATTGGAAGGCAAAAACGTTTCATTGTAAGGCAAGAAGGGGTCATTGTAAGGCAAGAAGGGTTCATTGGAATGCAAGAATGGGTCGTTGGAAGGCTAGAAGGGGTCATTGGAAGGCTAGAAGGGTTCATTGGAAGTCAAGGATTGGTCATTGGAAGGTTAGAAGGGGTCATTGGAAGGCTAGAAGGGTTCATTGGAAGGCAAGAAGGGGTCATTGGAAGGCTAGAAGGGTTCATTGGAAGTCTAGAAGGGGTCATTGGAAGTCTAGAAGGGGTCATTGGAAGGTTAGAAGGGGTCATTGGAAGGCAAGAAGGGGTCATTGGAAGGCTAGAATGGTTCAATGGAAGGCAAGAAGGGGTCGTTGGAAGGCAAGAAGGGGTCGTTGGAAGGCAAGAAGGGGTCGTTGGAAGGCTAGAAGGGGTCTTCAGAAGGCAAGAAGAGTTAATCGGAAGGCTAGAAGGGGTCATTGGAATGCTAGAAGGGGTCATTGGAAGGCAAGAAGGGGTCATTGGAAGGCATTAAGGGTTCATTGGAAGGCTAGGTCATTGAAAGGATAGAATGGTTCATTTGAAGGCAAGAAGGGGTCATTGGAAGGCTAGAAGGGTTCATTGGAAGGATAGAAGGGTTCATTGGAAGGATAGAAGGGGTCATTGGAAGGCTAGAAGGGTTCATTGGACGTCTAGAAGGGTTCATTGGAAGGCTAGAATAGGTAATTGGAAGGCTAGAAGGGTTCATTGGAAGTCTAGAAGGGGTCATTGGAAGGCTAGAAGGGGTCATTGGAATGCTAGAAGTGGTCATTGGAAGGCTAAAAGGGGTCATTGGAAGGCAAAAACGTTTCATTGGAAGGCAAGAAGGGGTCATTGGAAGGCTAGAAGGGTTCATTGGAAGGCTAGAAGGGGTCATTGGAAGGCAAGAAGGGTTCATATGAAGGCAATATCAGTTCATTGGAAGGCAAGAAGGGGTCATTGGAAGGCTAGAAAGGGTCATTGGAAGGCTAGAAAGGGTCATTGGAAGGCTAGAAGGGGTCATTGGAGGTCAAGAAGGGGTTATTGGAATTCAAGAAGGGTTCATTGGAAGGCAAAAAGGGTTCATTGGAAGGCAAGAAGGGGTCATTGGAAGGCTAGAAGGGGTCATTGGGAGGCAAGAAGGGGTCATTGGAAGGCTAGAAGGGGTCATTGGAAGGCAAGAAGGGGTCGTTGGAAGGCTAGAAGGGGTCATTGGAAGGCTAGAATGGTTCATTGGAAGTCTAGAAGGGGTCATTGGAAGGTTAGAAGGGGTCATTGGAATGCTAGAAGTGGTCATTGGAAGGCTAAAAGGGGTCATTGGAAGGCAAAAACGTTTCATTGGAAGGCAAGAAGGGGTCATTGGAAGGCTAGACTGGTTCAATGGAAGGCAAGATGGGTTCTTTGAAAGGCAAGAATGGGTCATTGGAAGGCAAAAACGGGTCATTGGAAGGCAAGAAGGGGTCGTTGGAAGGCTAGAAGGGGTCATTGGAAGGCTAGAAGGGGTCATTGGAAGGCAAGAAGGGATCATTGGAAGGCATTAAGGGTTCATTGGAAGGCTAGAAGGGGTCATTGAAAGGATAGAAGGGTTCATTTGAAGGCAAGAAGGGGTCATTGGAAGGCTAGAAGTGTTCATTGGAAGGATAGAAGGGTTCATTGGAAGGATAGAAGGGGTCATTGGAAGGCTAGAAGGGTTCATTGAAAGGCTAGAATAGGTAATTGGAAGGCTAGAAGGGGTCATTGGAAGGCTAGAAGGGGTCATTGGAAGGCTAGAAGGGGTCATTGGAAGGCAAGAAGGAGTCATTGGAAGGCTAGAAGGGGTCATTGGAAGGCTAGAAGGGGTCGTTGGAAGGCTAGAAGGGGTCATTGGAAGGCTAGAAGGGTTCCTTTGAAGGCTAGAAGGGGTCATTGGAAGGCTAGAAGGGGTCATTGGAAGGCTAAAAGGGGTCATTGGATGGCAACAACGGGTCATTGGAAGGCAAGAAGGGGTCGTTGGAAGGCTAGAAGGTGTCATTGGAAGGCTAGAACGGTTCATTGGAAGTCTAGAAGGGGTCATTGGAAGGTTAGAAGGGGTCATTGGAATGCTAGAAGTGGTCATTGGAAGGCTAAAAGGGGTCATTGGAAGGCAAAAACGTTTCATTGGAAGGCAAGAAGGGGTCATTGGAAGGCTAGAATGGTTCAATGGAAGGCAAGATGGGTTCTTTGGAAGGCAAGAAAGGGACATTGGAAGGCAAAAAACGGGTCATTGGAAGGCAAGAAGGGGTCATTGGAAGGCTAGAATGGTTCAATGGAAGGCAAGAAGGGGTCGTTGGGAGGCAAGAAGGGGTCGTTGGAAGGCAAGAAGGGGTCGTTGGAAGGCTAGAAGGGGTCATTGGAAGTCTAGAAGGGGTCATTGGAAGGCTAAAACGGTTCATTGGAAGGCACGAAGGGGTCTTCAGAAGGCAAGAAGAGTTCATCGGACGGCTAGAAGGGGTCATTGGAAGGCTAGAAGGGGTCATTGGAAGGCTAGAAGGGGTCATTGGAAGGCAAGAAGGGGTCATTGGAAGGCATTAAGGGTTCATTGGAAGGCTAGAAGGGGTCATTGGAAGGATAGGAGGGTTCATTTGAAGGCAAGAAGGGGTCATTGGAAGGCTAGAAGGGTTCATTGGAAGGATAGAGAGGTCATTGGAAGGCTAGAAGGGGTCATTGGAAGGCTAGAAGGGGTCATTGGAAGGCTAGAAGAGGTCATTGGAAGGCTAGAAGGGTTCCTTGGAAGGCTAGAAGGGGTCATTGGAAGGCAAGAAGGGTTCATATGAAGGCAATATCAGTTCATTGGAAGGCAAGAAGGGGTCATTGGAAGGCTAGAAAGGGTTATTGGAATTCAAGAAGGGGTCATTGGAAGGCAAGAAGTGGTCATTGGAAGGCAAGAAGGGTTCATTGGAATGCAAGAAGGGGTCGTTGGAAGGCTAGAAGGGGTCATTGGAGGGCTAGAAGGGTTCATTGGAAGTCAAGGAGGGGTCATTGGAAGGTTAGAAGTGGTCATTGGAAGGCTAGAAGGGTTCATTGGAAGTCTAGAAGGGGTCATTGGAAGGTTAGAAGGGGTCATTGGAATGCTAGAAGGGTTCATTGGAAGTCAAGAAGGGGTCATTGGAAGGTTAGAAGGGGTCATTGGAAGGCTAGAAGGGGTCATTGGAAGGCTAAAAGGGGTCATTGGATGGCAAAACCGGGTCATTGGAAGTTAAGAAGGGGTCGTTGGAAGGCTAGAAGGGGTCATTGGAAGGCTAGAACGGTTCATTGGAAGTCTAGAAGGGGTCATTGGAAGGTTAGAAGGGGTCATTGGAATGCTAGGTGTGGTCATTGGAAGGCTAAAAGGGGTCATTGGAAGGCAAAAACGTTTCATTGGAAGGCTAGAAGGGGTCATTGGAAGGCTAGAATGGTTCAATGGAAGGCAAGGAAGGGTCGTTGGAAGTTAAAAACGGGTCATTGGAAGGCAAGAAGGGGTCATTGGAAGGCTAGAATGGTTCAATGGAAGGCAAGAAGGGGTCGTTGGAAGGCAAGAAGGGGTCGTTGGAAGGCAAGAAGGGGTCGTTGGAAGGCTAGAAGGGGTCATTGGAAGTCTAGAAGGGGTCATTGGAAGGATAAAACGGTTCATTGGAAGGCACGAAGGGGTCTTCAGAAGGCAAGAAGAGTTCATTGGAAGGCTAGAAGGGGTCATTGGAAGGCTAGAAGGAGTCATTGGAAGGCAAGAAGGGGTCATTGGAAGGCAAGAAGGGTTCATTGGAATGCAAGAATGGGTCGTTGGAAGGCTAGAAGGGGTCATTGGAAGGCTAGAAAGGTTCATTGGAAGTCAAGGATTGGTCATTGGAAGGTTAGAAGGGGTCATTGGAAGGCTAGAAGGGTTCATTGGAAGGCAAGAAGGGGTCATTGGAAGGCTAGAAGGGTTCATTGGAAGTCTAGAAGGGGTCATTGGAAGGTTAGAAGGGGTCATTGGAAGGCTAGAAGGGGTCATTGGAAGGCTAAAAGGGGTCATTGGATGGCAAAAACGGGTCATTGGAAGGCAAGAAGGGGTCGTTGGAAGGCTAGAAGGGGTCATTGGAAGGCTAGAACGGTTCATTGGAAGTCTAGAAGGGGTCATTGGAAGGTTAGAAGTGGTCATTGGAATGCTAGAAGTGGTCATTGGAAGGCTAAAAGGGGTCATTGGAAGGCAAAAACGTTTCATTGGAAGGCAAGAAGGGGTCATTGGAAGGCTAGAATGGTTCAATGGAAGGCAAGATGGGTTCTTTGGAAGGCAAGAAAGGGTCATTGGAAGGCAAAAACGGGTCATTGGAAGGCAAGAAGGGGTCATTGGAAGGCTAGAATGGTTCAATGGAAGGCAAGAAGGGGTCGTTGGAAGGCAAGAAGGGGTCGTTGGAAGGCAAGAAGGGGTCGTTGGAAGGCTAGAAGGGGTCATTGGAAGTCTAGAAAGGGTCATTGGAAATCTAAAATGGTTCATTGGAAGGCACGAAGGGGTCTTCAGAAGGCAAGAAGAGTTAATCGGAAGGCTAGAAGGGGTCATTGGAAGGCTAGAAGGGGTCATTGGAAGGCAAGAAGGGGTCATTGGAAGGCATTAAGGGTTCATTGGAAGGCTAGGTCATTGAAAGGATAGAATGGTTCATTTGAAGGCAAGAAGGGGTCATTGGAAGGCTAGAAGGGTTCATTGGAAGGATAGAAGGGTTCATTGGAAGGATAGAAGGGGTCATTGGAAGGCTAGAAGGGTGCATTGGACGTCTAGAAGGGTTCATTGGAAGGCTAGAATAGGTAATTGGAAGGCTAGAAGGGTTCATTGGAAGTCTAGAAGGGGTCATTGGAAGGCTAGAAGGGGTCATTGGAATGCTAGAAGTGGTCATTGGAAGGCTAAAAGGGGTCATTGGAAGGCAAAAACGTTTCATTGGAAGGCAAGAAGGGGTCATTGGAAGGCTAGAAGTGTTCCTTGGAAGGCTAGAAGGGGTCATTGGAAGGCAAGAAGGGTACATATGAAGGCAATATCAGTTCATTGGAAGGCAAGAAGGGGTCATTGGAAGGCTAGAAAGGGTCATTGGAAGGCTAGAAATGGTCATTGGAAGGCTAGAAGGGGTCATTGGAGGTCAAGAAGGGGTTATTGGAATTCAAGAAGGGTTCATTGGAAGGCAAAAAGGGTTCATTGTAAGGCAAGAAGGGGTCATTGGAAGGCTAGAAGGGGTCATTGGGAGGCAAGAAGGGGTCATTGGAAGGCTAGAAGGGGTCATTGGAAGGCAAGAAGGGGTCGTTGGAAGGCTAGAAGGGGTCATTGGAAGGCTAGAACGGTTCATTGGAAGTCTGGAAGGGGTCATTGGAAGGTTAGAAGGGGTCATTGGAATGCTAGAAGTGGTCATTGGAAGGCTAAAAGGGGTCATTGGAAGGCAAAAACGTTTCATTGGAAGGCAAGGAGAGGTCATTGGAAGGCTAGAATGGTTCAATGGAAGGCAAGATGGGTTCTTTGGAAGGCAAGAATGGGTCATTGGAAGGCAAAAACGGGTCATTGGAAGGCAAGAAGGGGTCATTGGAAGGCTAGAAGGGGTCATTGGAAGGCAAGAATGGGTCATTGGAAGGCAAAAACGGGTCGTTGGAAGGCAAGAAGGGGTCGTTGGAAGGCTAGAAGGGGTCATTGGAAGGCTAGAAGGGGTCATTGGAAGGCAAGAAGGGGTCATTGGAAGGCATTAAGGGTTCATTGAAAGGATAGAAGGGTTCATTTGAAGGCAAGAAGGGGTCATTGGAAGGCTAGAAGTGTTCATTGGAAGGATAGAAGGGTTCATTGGAAGGATAGAAGGGGTCATTGGAAGGCTAGAAGGGTTCATTGAACGGCTAGAAGGGTTCATTGGAAGGCTAGAATAGGCAATTGGAAGGCTAGAAGTGGTCATTGGAAGGCTAGAAGGGGTCATTGGAAGGCTAGAAGGGGTCATTGGAAGGCAAGAAGGAGTCATTGGAAGGCTAGAAGGGGTCATTGGAAGGCTAGAAGGGGTCATTGGAAGGCAAGAAGGGGTCATTGGAAGGCATTAAGGGTTCATTGGAAGGCTGGAAGGGGTCATTGGAAGGATAGGAGGGTTCATTTGAAGGCAAGAAGGGGTCATTGGAAGGCTAGAAGGGTTCATTGGAAGGATAGAGGGGTCATTGGAAGGATAGAAGGGCTCATTGGAAGGCTAGAAGGGGTCATTGGAAGGCTAGAAGAGGTCATTGGAAGGCTAGAAGGGTTCCTTGGAAGGCTAGAAGGGGTCATTGGAAGGCAAGAAGGGTTCATATGAAGGCAATATCAGTTCATTGGAAGGCAAGAAGGGGTCATTGGAAGGCTAGAAAGGGTTATTGGAATTCAAGAAGGGGTCATTGGAAGGCAAGAAGGGGTCATTGGAAAATCAAAAAGGGTTCATTGGAAGGGAAGAAGGGGTCTTTGGAAGGCTAGAAGGGGTCAATGGGAGGCAAGAAGGGGTCATTGGAATGCTAGAAGGGGTCATTGGAAGGCTAGAAGGGGTCATTGGAAGGCAATAAGGGTTCATTGGAATGCAAGAAGGGGTAGTTGGAAGGCTAGAAGGGGTCATTGGAAGGCTAGAAGGGGTCATTGGAAGGCAAGAAGGAGTCATTGGAAGGCTAGAAGGGGTCATTGGAAGGCTAGAAGGGGTCATTGGAAGGCTAGAAGGGGTCATTGGAAGGCTAGAAGTGGTCATTGGAAGGCTAGAAAGGGTCAATGGAAGGCTAGAAGGGGTCATTGGAAGTCAAGAAGGGGTTATTGGAATTCAAGAAGGGTTCATTGGAAGGCAAGAAGGGGTCATTGGAAGGCAAAAAGGGTTCATTGGAAGGCAAGAAGGGGTCATTGGAAGGCTAGAAGGGGTCATTGGGAGGCAAGAAGGGTTCATTGGAAGTCTAGAAGGGGTCATTGGAAGGCTAGAAGGGGTCATTGGAAGGCTAGAAGGGGTCATTGGAAGGCTAGAAGGGGTCATTGGAAGGCTAGAAAGGGTCAATGGAAGGCTAGAAGGGGTCATTGGAAGTCAAGAAGGGGTTATTGGAATTCAAGAAGGGTTCATTGGAAGGCAAGAAGGGGTCATTGGAAGGCAAAAAGGGTTCATTGGAAGGCAAGAAGGGGTCATTGGAAGGCTAGAAGGGGTCATTGGGAGGCAAGAAGGGTTCATTGGAAGTCTAGAAGGGGTCATTGGAAGGCTAGAAGGGGTCATTGGAATGCTAGAAGGGGTCATTGGAAGGCTAAAAGGGGTCATTGGAAGGCAAAAACGTTTCATTGGAAGGCAAGAAGGGGTCATTGGAAGGCTAGAAGGGTTCCTTGGAAGGCTAGAAGGGGTCATTGGAAGGCAAGAAGGGTACATATGAAGGCAATATCAGTTCATTGGAAGGCAAGAAGGGGTCATTGGAAGGCAAGAAGGGGTCATTGGAAGGCTAGAAGGGGTCATTGGGAGGCAAGAAGGGGTCATTGGAAGGCTAGAAGGGGTCATTAGAAGGCAAGAAGGGGTCGTTGGAAGGCTAGAAGGGGTCATTGGAAGGCTAGAACGGTTCATTGGAAGTCTAGAAGGGGTCATTTGAAGGTTAGAAGGGGTCATTGGAATGCTAGAAGTGGTCGTTGGAAGGCTAAAAGGGGTCATTGGAAGGCAAAAACGTTTCATTGGAAGGCAAGAAGGGGTCATTGGAAGGCTAGAATGGTTCAATGGAAGGCAAGATGGGTTCTTTGGAAGGCAAGAATGGGTCATTGGAAGGCAAAAACGGGTCATTGGAAGGCAAGAAGGGGTCATTGGAAGGCTAGAATGGTTCAATGGAAGGCAAGAAGGGGTCGTTGGAAGGCAAGAAGGGGTTGTTGGAAGGCAAGAAGGGGTCGTTGGAAGGCTAGAAGGGGTCATTGGAAGGCTAGAAGGGGTCATTGGAAGGCAAGAAGGGGTCATTGGAAGACATTAAGGGTTCATTGAAAGGATAGAAGGGTTCATTTGAAGGCAAGAAGGGGTCATTGGAAGGCTAGAAGTGTTCATTGGAAGGATAGAAGGGGTCATTGGAAGGCTAGAAGGAGTCATTGGAAGGAAAGAAGGGGTCATTGGAAGGCAAGAAGGGTTCATTGGAATGCAAGAATGGGTCGTTGGAAGGCTAGAAGGGGTCATTGGAAGGCTAGAAAGGTTCATTGGAAGTCAAGGATTGGTCATTGGAAGGTTAGAAGGGGTCATTGGAAGGCTAGAAGGGTTCATTGGAAGGCAAGAAGGGGTCATTGGAAGGCTAGAAGGGTTCATTGGAAGTCTAGAAGGGGTCATTGGAAGGTTAGAAGGGGTCATTGGAAGGCTAGAAGGGGTCATTGGAAGGCTAAAAGGGGTCATTGGATGGCAAAAACGGGTCATTGGAAGGCAAGAAGGGGTCGTTGGAAGGCTAGAAGGGGTCATTGGAAGGCTAGAACGGTTCATTGGAAGTCTAGAAGGGGTCATTGGAAGGTTAGAAGTGGTCATTGGAATGCTAGAAGTGGTCATTGGAAGGCTAAAAGGGGTCATTGGAAGGCAAAAACGTTTCATTGGAAGGCAAGAAGGGGTCATTGGAAGGCTAGAATGGTTCAATGGAAGGCAAGATGGGTTCTTTGGAAGGCAAGAAAGGGTCATTGGAAGGCAAAAACGGGTCATTGGAAGGCAAGAAGGGGTCATTGGAAGGCTAGAATGGTTCAATGGAAGGCAAGAAGGGGTCGTTGGAAGGCAAGAAGGGGTCGTTGGAAGGCAAGAAGGGGTCGTTGGAAGGCTAGAAGGGGTCATTGGAAGTCTAGAAAGGGTCATTGGAAGGCTAAAACGGTTCATTGGAAGGCACGAAGGGGTCTTCAGAAGGCAAGAAGAGTTAATCGGAAGGCTAGAAGGGGTCATTGGAAGGCTAGAAGGGGTCATTGGAAGGCAAGAAGGGGTCATTGGAAGGCATTAAGGGTTCATTGGAAGGCTAGGTCATTGAAAGGATAGAATGGTTCATTTGAAGGCAAGAAGGGGTCATTGGAAGGCTAGAAGGGTTCATTGGAAGGATAGAAGGGTTCATTGGAAGGATAGAAGGGGTCATTGGAAGGCTAGAAGGGTTCATTGGACGTCTAGAAGGGTTCATTGGAAGGCTAGAATAGGTAATTGGAAGGCTAGAAGGGTTCATTGGAAGTCTAGAAGGGGTCATTGGAAGGCTAGAAGGGGTCATTGGAATGCTAGAAGTGGTCATTGGAAGGCTAAAAGGGGTCATTGGAAGGCAAAAACGTTTCATTGGAAGGGAAGAAGGGGTCATTGGAAGGCTAGAAGGGTTCCTTGGAAGGCTAGAAGGGGTCATTGGAAGGCTAGAAGGGGTCATTGGAAGGCTAGAAGGGGTCATTGGAAGGCAAGAAGGAGTCATTGGAAGGCTAGAAGGGGTCATTGGAAGGCTAGAAGGGGTCATTGGAAGGCAAGAAGGGGTCATTGGAAGGCATTAAGGGTTCATTGGAAGGCTGGAAGGGGTCATTGGAAGGATAGGAGGGTTCATTTGAAGGCAAGAAGGGGTCATTGGAAGGCTAGAAGGGTTCATTGGAAGGATAGAGGGGTCATTGGAAGGATAGAAGGGGTCATTGGAAGGCTAGAAGGGTTCATTGGACGTCTAGAAGGGTTCATTGGAAGGCTAGAATAGGTAATTGGAAGGCTAGAAGGGTTCATTGGAAGTCTAGAAGGGGTCATTGGAAGGCTAGAAGGGGTCATTGGAATGCTAGAAGTGGTCATTGGAAGGCTAAAAGGGGTCATTGGAAGGCAAAAACGTTTCATTGGAAGGCAAGAAGGGGTCATTGGAAGGCTAGAAGGGTTCCTTGGAAGGCTAGAAGGGGTCATTGGAAGGCAAGAAGGGTACATATGAAGGCAATATCAGTTCATTGGAAGGCAAGAAGGGGTCATTGGAAGGCTAGAAAGGGTCATTGGAAGGCTAGAAAGGGTCATTGGAAGGCTAGAAGGGGTCATTGGAGGTCAAGAAGGGGTTATTGGAATTCAAGAAGGGTTCATTGGAAGGCAAAAAGGGTTCATTGTAAGGCAAGAAGGGGTCATTGGAAGGCTAGAAGGGGTCATTGGGAGGCAAGAAGGGGTCATTGGAAGGCTAGAAGGGGTCATTGGAAGGCAAGAAGGGGTCGTTGGAAGGCTAGAAGGGGTCATTGGAAGGCTAGAACGGTTCATTGGAAGTCTGGAAGGGGTCATTGGAAGGTTAGAAGGGGTCATTGGAATGCTAGAAGTGGTCATTGGAAGGCTAAAAGGGGTCATTGGAAGGCAAAAACGTTTCATTGGAAGGCAAGGAGAGGTCATTGGAAGGCTAGAATGGTTCAATGGAAGGCAAGATGGGTTCTTTGGAAGGCAAGAATGGGTCATTGGAAGGCAAAAACGGGTCATTGGAAGGCAAGAAGGGGTCATTGGAAGGCTAGAAGGGGTCATTGGAAGGCAAGAATGGGTCATTGGAAGGCAAAAACGGGTCGTTGGAAGGCAAGAAGCGGTCGTTGGAAGGCTAGAAGGGGTCATTGGAAGGCTAGAAGGGGTCATTGGAAGGCAAGAAGGGGTCATTGGAAGGCATTAAGGGTTCATTGAAAGGATAGAAGGGTTCATTTGAAGGCAAGAAGGGGTCATTGGAAGGCTAGAAGTGTTCATTGGAAGGATAGAAGGGTTCATTGGAAGGATAGAAGGGGTCATTGGAAGGCTAGAAGGGTTCATTGAACGGCTAGAAGGGTTCATTGGAAGGCTAGAATAGGCAATTGGAAGGCTAGAAGTGGTCATTGGAAGGCTAGAAGGGGTCATTGGAAGGCTAGAAGGGGTCATTGGAAGGCAAGAAGGAGTCATTGGAAGGCTAGAAGGGGTCATTGGAAGGCTAGAAGGGGTCATTGGAAGGCAAGAAGGGGTCATTGGAAGGCATTAAGGGTTCATTGGAAGGCTGGAAGGGGTCATTGGAAGGATAGGAGGGTTCATTTGAAGGCAAGAAGGGGTCATTGGAAGGCTAGAAGGGTTCATTGGAAGGATAGAGGGGTCATTGGAAGGATAGAAGGGCTCATTGGAAGGCTAGAAGGGGTCATTGGAAGGCTAGAAGAGGTCATTGGAAGGCTAGAAGGGTTCCTTGGAAGGCTAGAAGGGGTCATTGGAAGGCAAGAAGGGTTCATATGAAGGCAATATCAGTTCATTGGAAGGCAAGAAGGGGTCATTGGAAGGCTAGAAAGGGTTATTGGAATTCAAGAAGGGGTCATTGGAAGGCAAGAAGGGGTCATTGGAAAATCAAAAAGGGTTCATTGGAAGGGAAGAAGGGGTCTTTGGAAGGCTAGAAGGGGTCAATGGGAGGCAAGAAGGGGTCATTGGAATGCTAGAAGGGGTCATTGGAAGGCTAGAAGGGGTCATTGGAAGGCAATAAGGGTTCATTGGAATGCAAGAAGGGGTAGTTGGAAGGCTAGAAGGGGTCATTGGAAGGCTAGAAGGGGTCATTGGAAGGCAAGAAGGAGTCATTGGAAGGCTAGAAGGGGTCATTGGAAGGCTAGAAGGGGTCATTGGAAGGCTAGAAGGGGTCATTGGAAGGCTAGAAGGGGTCATTGGAAGGCTAGAAAGGGTCAATGGAAGGCTAGAAGGGGTCATTGGAAGTCAAGAAGGGGTTATTGGAATTCAAGAAGGGTTCATTGGAAGGCAAGAAGGGGTCATTGGAAGGCAAAAAGGGTTCATTGGAAGGCAAGAAGGGGTCATTGGAAGGCTAGAAGGGGTCATTGAGAGGCAAGAAGGGTTCATTGGAAGTCTAGAAGGGGTCATTGGAAGGCTAGAAGGGGTCATTGGAATGCTAGAAGGGGTCATTGGAAGGCTAAAAGGGGTCATTGGAAGGCAAAAACGTTTCATTGGAAGGCAAGAAGGGGTCATTGGAAGGCTAGAAGGGTTCCTTGGAAGGCTAGAAGGGGTCATTGGAAGGCAAGAAGGGTACATATGAAGGCAATATCAGTTCATTGGAAGGCAAGAAGGGGTCATTGGAAGGCAAGAAGGGGTCATTGGAAGGCTAGAAGGGGTCATTGGGAGGCAAGAAGGGGTCATTGGAAGGCTAGAAGGGGTCATTAGAAGGCAAGAAGGGGTCGTTGGAAGGCTAGAAGGGGTCATTGGAAGGCTAGAACGGTTCATTGGAAGTCTAGAAGGGGTCATTTGAAGGTTAGAAGGGGTCATTGGAATGCTAGAAGTGGTCGTTGGAAGGCTAAAAGGGGTCATTGGAAGGCAAAAACGTTTCATTGGAAGGCAAGAAGGGGTCATTGGAAGGCTAGAATGGTTCAATGGAAGGCAAGATGGGTTCTTTGGAAGGCAAGAATGGGTCATTGGAAGGCAAAAACGGGTCATTGGAAGGCAAGAAGGGGTCATTGGAAGGCTAGAATGGTTCAATGGAAGGCAAGAAGGGGTCGTTGGAAGGCAAGAAGGGGTTGTTGGAAGGCAAGAAGGGGTCGTTGGAAGGCTAGAAGGGGTCATTGGAAGGCTAGAAGGGGTCATTGGAAGGCAAGAAGGGGTCATTGGAAGACATTAAGGGTTCATTGAAAGGATAGAAGGGTTCATTTGAAGGCAAGAAGGGGTCATTGGAAGGCTAGAAGTGTTCATTGGAAGGATAGAAGGGGTCATTGGAAGGCTAGAAGGAGTCATTGGAAGGCAAGAAGGGGTCATTGGAAGGCAAGAAGGGTTCATTGGAATGCAAGAATGGGTCGTTGGAAGGCTAGAAGGGGTCATTGGAAGGCTAGAAAGGTTCATTGGAAGTCAAGGATTGGTCATTGGAAGGTTAGAAGGGGTCATTGGAAGGCTAGAAGGGTTCATTGGAAGGCAAGAAGGGGTCATTGGAAGGCTAGAAGGGTTCATTGGAAGTCTAGAAGGGGTCATTGGAAGGTTAGAAGGGGTCATTGGAAGGCTAGAAGGGGTCATTGGAAGGCTAAAAGGGGTCATTGGATGGCAAAAACGGGTCATTGGAAGGCAAGAAGGGGTCGTTGGAAGGCTAGAAGGGGTCATTGGAAGGCTAGAACGGTTCATTGGAAGTCTAGAAGGGGTCATTGGAAGGTTAGAAGTGGTCATTGGAATGCTAGAAGTGGTCATTGGAAGGCTAAAAGGGGTCATTGGAAGGCAAAAACGTTTCATTGGAAGGCAAGAAGGGGTCATTGGAAGGCTAGAATGGTTCAATGGAAGGCAAGATGGGTTCTTTGGAAGGCAAGAAAGGGTCATTGGAAGGCAAAAACGGGTCATTGGAAGGCAAGAAGGGGTCATTGGAAGGCTAGAATGGTTCAATGGAAGGCAAGAAGGGGTCGTTGGAAGGCAAGAAGGGGTCGTTGGAAGGCAAGAAGGGGTCGTTGGAAGGCTAGAAGGGGTCATTGGAAGTCTAGAAAGGGTCATTGGAAGGCTAAAACGGTTCATTGGAAGGCACGAAGGGGTCTTCAGAAGGCAAGAAGAGTTAATCGGAAGGCTAGAAGGGGTCATTGGAAGGCTAGAAGGGGTCATTGGAAGGCAAGAAGGGGTCATTGGAAGGCATTAAGGGTTCATTGGAAGGCTAGGTCATTGAAAGGATAGAATGGTTCATTTGAAGGCAAGAAGGGGTCATTGGAAGGCTAGAAGGGTTCATTGGAAGGATAGAAGGGTTCATTGGAAGGATAGAAGGGGTCATTGGAAGGCTAGAAGGGTTCATTGGACGTCTAGAAGGGTTCATTGGAAGGCTAGAATAGGTAATTGGAAGGCTAGAAGGGTTCATTGGAAGTCTAGAAGGGGTCATTGGAAGGCTAGAAGGGGTCATTGGAATGCTAGAAGTGGTCATTGGAAGGCTAAAAGGGGTCATTGGAAGGCAAAAACGTTTCATTGGAAGGGAAGAAGGGGTCATTGGAAGGCTAGAAGGGTTCCTTGGAAGGCTAGAAGGGGTCATTGGAAGGCAAGAAGGGTACATATGAAGGCAATATCAGTTCATTGGAAGGCAAGAAGGGGTCATTGGAAGGCTAGAAAGGGTCATTGGAAGGCTAGAAAGGGTCATTGGAAGGCTAGAAGGGGTCATTGGAGGTCAAGAAGGGGTTATTGGAATTCAAGAAGGGTTCATTGGAAGGCAAAAAGGGTTCATTGGAAGGCAAGAAGGGGTCATTGGAACGCTAGAAGGGGTCATTGGGAGGCAAGAAGGGGTCATTGGAAGGCTAGAAGGGGTCATTGGAAGGCAAGAAGGGGTCGTTGGAAGGCTAGAAGGGGTCATTGGAAGGCTAGAACGGTTCATTGGAAGTCTAGAAGGGGTCATTGGAAGGTTAGAAGGGGTCATTGGAATGCTAGAAGTGGTCATTGGAAGGCTAAAAGGGGTCATTGGAAGGCAAAAACGTTTCATTGGAAGGCAAGAAGGGGTCATTGGAAGGCTAGAATGGTTCAATGGAAGGCAAGATGGGTTCTTTGGAAGGCAAGAATGGGTCATTGGAAGGCAAAAACGGGTCATTGGAAGGCAAGAAGGGGTCATTGGAAGGCTAGAATGGTTCAATGGAAGGCAAGAAGGGGTCGTTGGAAGGCAAGAAGGGGTTGTTGGAAGGCAAGAAGGGGTCGTTGGAAGGCTAGAAGGGGTCATTGGAAGGCTAGAAGGGGTCATTGGAAGGCAAGAAGGGGTCATTGGAAGGCATTAAGGGTTCATTGAAAGGATAGAAGGGTTCATTTGAAGGCAAGAAGGGGTCATTGGAAGGCTAGAAGTGTTCATTGGAAGGATAGAAGGGTTCATTGGAAGGATAGAAGGGGTCATTGGAAGGCTAGAAGGGTTCATTGAACGGCTAGAAGGGTTCATTGGAAGGCTAGAATAGGTAATTGGAAGGCTAGAAGGGGTCATTGGAAGGCTAGAAGGGGTCATTGGAAGGCTAGGAGGGGTCATTGGAAGGCAAGAATGAGTCATTGGAAGGCTAGAAGGGGTCATTGGAAGGATAGAAGGGGTCATTGGAAGGCTAGAAGGAGTCATTTGAAGGCAAGAAGGGGTCATTGGAAGGCAAGAAGGGTTCATTGGAATGCAAGAATGGGTCGTTGGAAGGCTAGAAGGGGTCATTGGAAGGCTAGAAAGGTTAATTGGAAGTCAAGGGTTGGTCATTGGAAGGTTAGAAGGGGTCATTGGAAGGCTAGAAGGGTTCATTGGAAGGCAAGAAGGGGTCATTGGAAGGCTAGAAGGGTTCATTGGAAGTCTAGAAGGGGTCATTGGAAGGTTAGAAGGGGTCATTGGAAGGCTAGAAGGGGTCATTGGAAGGCTAAAAGGGGTCATTGGATGGCAAAAACGGGTCATTGGAAGGCAAGAAGGGGTCGTTGGAAGGCTAGAAGGGGTCATTGGAAGGCTAGAACGGTTCATTGGAAGTCTAGAAGGGGTCATTGGAAGGTTAGAAGTGGTCATTGGAATGCTAGAAGTGGTCATTGGAAGGCTAAAAGGGGTCATTGGAAGGCAAAAACGTTTCATTGGAAGGCAAGAAGGGGTCATTGAAAGGCTAGAATGGTTCAATGGAAGGCAAGATGGGTTCTTTGGAAGGCAAGAAAGGGTCATTGGAAGGCAAAAACGGGTCATTGGAAGGCAAGAAGGGGTCATTGGAAGGCTAGAATGGTTCAATGGAAGGCAAGAAGGGGTCGTTGGAAGGCAAGAAGGGGTCGTTGGAAGGCAAGAAGGGGTCTATGGAAGGCTAGAAGGGGTCATTGGAAGTCTAGAAAGGGTCATTGGAAGGCTAAAACGGTTCATTGGAAGGCACGAAGGGGTCTTCAGAAGGCAAGAAGAGTTAATCGGAAGGCTAGAAGGGGTCATTGGAAGGCTAGAAGGGGTCATTGGAAGGCAAGAAGGG
Organism: Salvelinus fontinalis; assembly: GCF_029448725.1. NCBI lineage: Eukaryota > Metazoa > Chordata > Actinopteri > Salmoniformes > Salmonidae > Salvelinus > Salvelinus fontinalis. The sequence continues at coordinate 85,727,426 of NC_074670.1, forward strand.
GTCATTGGAAGGCATTAAGGGTTCATTGGAAGGCTAGGTCATTGAAAGGATAGAATGGTTCATTTGAAGGCAAGAAGGGGTCATTGGAAGGCTAGAAGGGTTCATTGGAAGGATAGAAGGGTTCATTGGAAGGATAGAAGGGGTCATTGGAAGGCTAGAAGGGTTCATTGGACGTCTAGAAGGGTTCATTGGAAGGCTAGAATAGGTAATTGGAAGGCTAGAAGGGTTCATTGGAAGTCTAGAAGGGGTCATTGGAAGGCTAGAAGGGGTCTTTGGAATGCTAGAAGTGGTCATTGGAAGGCTAAAAGGGGTCATTGGAAGGCAAAAACGTTTCATTGGAAGGCAAGAAGGGGTCATTGGAAGGCTAGAAGGGTTCCTTGGAAGGCTAGAAGGGGTCATTGGAAGGCAAGAAGGGTACATATGAAGGCAATATCAGTTCATTGGAAGGCAAGAAGGGGTCATTGGAAGGCTAGAAAGGGTCATTGGAAGGCTAGAAAGGGTCATTGGAAGGCTAGAAGGGGTCATTGGAGGTCAAGAAGGGGTTATTGGAATTCAAGAAGGGTTCATTGGAAGGCAAAAAGGGTTCATTGGAAGGCAAGAAGGGGTCATTGGAAGGCTAGAAGGGGTCATTGGGAGGCAAGAAGGGGTCATTGGAAGGCTAGAAGGGGTCATTGGAAGGCAAGAAGGGGTCGTTGGAAGGCTAGAAGGGGTCATTGGAAGGCTAGAACGGTTCATTGGAAGTCTAGAAGGGGTCATTGGAAGGTTAGAAGGGGTCATTGGAATGCTAGAAGTGGTCATTGGAAGGCTAAAAGGGGTCATTGGAAGGCAAAAACGTTTCATTGGAAGGCAAGAAGGGGTCATTGGAAGGCTAGAATGTTTCAATGCAAGGCAAGATGGGTTCTTTGGAAGGCAAGAATGGGTCATTGGAAGGCAAAAACGGGTCATTGGAAGGCAAGAAGGGGTCATTGGAAGGCTAGAATGGTTCAATGGAAGGCAAGAAGGGGTCGTTGGAAGGCAAGAAGGGGTTGTTGGAAGGCAAGAAGGGGTCGTTGGAAGGCTAGAAGGGGTCATTGGAAGGCTAGAAGGGGTCATTGGAAGGCAAGAAGGGGTCATTGGAAGGCATTAAGGGTTCATTGAAAGGATAGAAGGGTTCATTTGAAGGCAAGAAGGGGTCATTGGAAGGCTAGAAGTGTTCATTGGAAGGATAGAAGGGTTCATTGGAAGGATAGAAGGGGTCATTGGAAGGCTAGAAGGGTTCATTGAACGGCTAGAAGGGTTCATTGGAAGGCTAGAATAGGTAATTGGAAGGCTAGAAGGGGTCATTGGAAGGCTAGAAGGGGTCATTGGAAGGCTAGAAGGGGTCATTGGAAGGCAAGAAGGTGTCATTGGAAGGCTAGAAGGGGTCATTGGAAGGCTAGAAGGGGTCATTGGAAGGCAAGAAGGGGTCATTGGAAGGCATTAAGGGTTCATTGGAAGGCTGGAAGGGGTCATTGGAAGGATAGGAGTGTTCATTTGAAGGCAAGAAGGGGTCATTGGAAGGCTAGAAGGGTTCATTGGAAGGATAGAGGGGTCATTGGAAGGCTAGAAGGGCTCATTGGAAGGCTAGAAGGGGTCATTGGAAGGCTAGAAGAGGTCATTGGAAGGCTAGAAGGGTTCCTTGGAAGGCTAGAAGGGGTCATTGGAAGGCAAGAAGGGTTCATATGAAGGCAATATCAGTTCATTGGAAGGCAAGAAGGGGTCATTGGAAGGCTAGAAAGGGTTATTGGAATTCAAGAAGGGGTCATTGGAAGGCAAGAAGGGGTCATTGGAAAATCAAAAAGGGTTCATTGGAAGGGAAGAAGGGGTCTTTGGAAGGCTAGAAGGGGTCATTGGGAGGCAAGAAGGGGTCATTGGAATGCTAGAAGGGGTCATTGGAAGGCAATAAGGGTTCATTGGAATGCAAGAAGGGGTAGTTGGAAGGCTAGAAGGGGTCATTGGAAGGCTAGAAGGGGTCATTGGAAGGCAAGAAGGAGTCATTGGAAGGCTAGAAGGGGTCATTGGAAGGCTAGAAGGGGTCATTGGAAGGCTAGAAGGGGTCATTGGAAGGCTAGAAGGGGTCATTGGAAGGCTAGAAAGGGTCAATGGAAGGCTAGAAGGGGTCATTGGAAGTCAAGAAGGGGTTATTGGAATTCAAGAAGGGTTCATTGGAAGGCAAGAAGGGGTCATTGGAAGGCAAAAAGGGTTCATTGGAAGGCAAGAAGGGGTCATTGGAAGGCTAGAAGGGGTCATTGGGAGGCAAGAAGGGTTCATTGGAAGTCTAGAAGGGGTCATTGGAAGGCTAGAAGGGCTAATTGGAAGGCAAGAAGTGTTCATTGGAAGGAAATAAGGGTTCATATGAAGGCAAGATCAGTTCATTGGATGGCAAGAAGGGATCATTGGAAAACTAGAAGGGTTCATTGGAAGGAAATAAGGGTTCATTGGAAGGAAAGAAGGGTTCATATGAAGGCAATATCAGTTCATTGGAAGGCAAGAAGGGGTCATTGGAAGGCTAGAAGGGGTCATTGGAAGGCTAGAAGGGGTCATTGGAAGGCTAGAAGGGGTCATTGGAAGGCAAGAAGGGGTCATTGGAAGGCAAGAAGGGGTCATTGGAAGGCAAGAAGGGTTCATTGGAAGGCAAGAATGGGTCATTGGAAGGCTAGAAGGGGTCATTGGAAGGCTAGAAGGGGTCATTGGATGGCTAGAAGGGGTCATTGGAAGGCTAGAAGGGTTCATTGGAAGTCTAGAAGGGGTCATTGGAAGGTTAAAAGGGGTCATTGGAAGGCTAGAAGGGGTCATTGGAAGGCTAGAAGCGTACATTGGGAGGCAAGAATGGGTCATTGGAAGGCTAGAAGGGGTCATTGGAAGTCAAGAAGGGGTTATTGGAATTCAAGAAGGGTTCATTGGAAGGCTAGAAGGGTTCATTGGAAGGTAAGAAGGGGTCCTTAGAAGGCAAGAAGGGGTTGTTGGAAGGCAAGAAGGGGTCATTGGAAGGCAAGAAGGGGTCATTGTAAGGCAAGAATGGGTCATTGGAAGGCTAGAAGGGTTCATTGGATCTCTAGGAGGGGTCATTGGAAGGTTAGAAGGGGTCATTGGAAGGCTAGAAGGGTTCATTGGAAGGCAAGAAGGGGTCGTTGGAAGGCTAGAAGGGGTCATTGGAAGGCTAGAAGGGTTCATTGGAAGGCTAGAAGGGGTCATTGGAAGGTTAGAAGGGGTCATTGGAAGGCTAGAAGGGGTCATTGGAAGGCTAGAAGGGTGCATTGGGAGGCAAGAAGGGGTCATTGGAAGGCTAGAAGGGGTCACTGGAAGTCATGAAGGGGTTATTGGAATTCAAGAAGGGGTCATTGGAAGGCTAGAAGGGGTCATTGGAACGCTAGAAGGGGTCATTGGAAGGCAAGAAGGGTTCATTGGAAGGCTAGAAGGGGTCATTGGAAGGCAAGAATAGTTAATTGGAAGGCAAGAAGGGGTCATTGGAAGGCTAGAAGGGGTCACTGGAAGTCATGAAGGGGTTATTGGAATTCAAGAAGGGGTCATTGGAAGGCTAGAAGGGGTCATTGGAACGCTAGAAGGGGTCATTGGAAGGCAAGAAGGGTTCATTGGAAGGCTAGAAGGGGTCATTGGGAGGCAAGAAGGGTTCATTGGAAGTCTAGAAGGGGTCATTGGAAGGCTAGAAGGGCTAATTGGAAGGCAAGAAGTGTTCATTGGAAGGAAATAAGGGTTCATATGAAGGCAAGATCAGTTCATTGGATGGCAAGAAGGGATCATTGGAAAACTAGAAGGGTTCATTGGAAGGAAATAAGGGTTCATTGGAAGGAAAGAAGGGTTCATATGAAGGCAATATCAGTTCATTGGAAGGCAAGAAGGGGTCATTGGAAGGCTAGAAGGGGTCATTGGAAGGCTAGAAGGGGTCATTGGAAGGCTAGAAGGGGTCATTGGAAGGCAAGAAGGGGTCATTGGAAGGCAAGAAGGGGTCATTGGAAGGCAAGAAGGGTTCATTGGAAGGCAAGAATGGGTCATTGGAAGGCTAGAAGGGGTCATTGGAAGGCTAGAAGGGGTCATTGGATGGCTAGAAGGGGTCATTGGAAGGCTAGAAGGGTTCATTGGAAGTCTAGAAGGGGTCATTGGAAGGTTAAAAGGGGTCATTGGAAGGCTAGAAGGGGTCATTGGAAGGCTAGAAGCGTACATTGGGAGGCAAGAATGGGTCATTGGAAGGCTAGAAGGGGTCATTGGAAGGCTAGAAGGGGTCATTGGAAGGCTAGAAGCGTACATTGGGAGGCAAGAATGGGTCATTGGAAGGCTAGAAGGGGTCATTGGAATTCAAGAAGGGGTTATTGGAATTCAAGAAGGGTTCATTGGAAGGCTAGAAGGGTTCATTGGAAGGTAAGAAGGGGTCCTTAGAAGGCAAGAAGGGGTTGTTGGAAGGCAAGAAGGGGTCATTGGAAGGCAAGAAGGGGTCATTGTAAGGCAAGAATGGGTCATTGGAAGGCTAGAAGGGTTCATTGGATCTCTAGGAGGGGTCATTGGAAGGTTAGAAGGGGTCATTGGAAGGCTAGAAGGGTTCATTGGAAGGCAAGAAGGGGTCGTTGGAAGGCTAGAAGGGGTCATTGGAAGGCTAGAAGGGTTCATTGGAAGGCTAGAAGGGGTCATTGGAAGGTTAGAAGGGGTCATTGGAAGGCTAGAAGGGGTCATTGGAAGGCTAGAAGGGTGCATTGGGAGGCAAGAAGGGGTCATTGGAAGGCTAGAAGGGGTCACTGGAAGTCATGAAGGGGTTATTGGAATTCAAGAAGGGGTCATTGGAAGGCTAGAAGGGGTCATTGGAACGCTAGAAGGGGTCATTGGAAGGCAAGAAGGGTTCATTGGAAGGCTAGAAGGGGTCATTGGAAGGCAAGAATAGTTAATTGGAAGGCAAGAAGGGGTCATTGGAAGGCTAGAAAGGGTCACTGGACGTCATGAAGGGGTCATTGGAAGGCGAGAAGGGTTCATTGGAAGGATAGAAGGGGTCATTGGGAGGCAAGAAGGGGTCATTGGAAGGCTAGAAGGGGTCATTGGAAGGCTATAAGTGGTCATTGGAAGGCAAGAAGGGGTCATTGGAAGGCAAGAAGGGGTCATTGGAAGGCAAGAAGGGGTCATTGGAAGTCAAAAAGGGGTCATTGGAAGGCAAGAAGGGGTCATTGGAAGGCTAGAAGGGTTCATTGGAAGTCTAGGAGGGGTCATTGGAAGGCTAGAAGGGTTCATTGGAAGGCAAGAAGGGGTCGTTGGAAGGCTAGAAGGGGTCATTGGAAGGCTAGAAGGGTTCATTGGAAGTCTAGAAGGGGTCATTGGAAGGTTAGAAGGGGTCATTTGAAGGCTAGAAGGGGTCATTGGAAGGCTAGAAGGGTCATTGGGAGGCAAGAAGGGGTCATTGGAAGGCTAGAAGGGGTCATTGGAAGTCAAGAAGGGGTTATTGGAATTCAAGAAGGGGTCATTGGAAGGCTAGAAGAGGTCATTGGAACGCTAGAAGGGGTCATTGGATGGCAAGAATAGTTAATTGGAAGGCAAGAATAGTTAATTGGAAGGCTAGAAGAGGTCATTGGAAGGCTAGAAAGGGTCATTGGAAGGCAAAAAGTGGTCATTGGAAGGGTAGAAGGGTTCATTGGAAGGCTAGAAGGGTTCATTGGAAGGTAAGAAGGGGTCCTTGGAAGGCAAGAAGGGGTTGTTGGAAGGCAAGAAGGGGTCATTGGAAGGCAAGAAGGGGTCATTGGAAGGCTAGAAAGGGTCATTGGAAGGCAAGAAGGGGTCATTGGAAGGATTGAAGGGGTCATTGGAAGGCAAGAAGGGATCATTGGAAGGCAAGAAGGGGTCATTGGAAGGCTAGAAGCGGTCAATGGAAGGCAAGAAAGGGTCATTGGAAGGAAAGAAGGGTTCATTGGAAGGCAAGAAGGGGTCATTGGAAGGCTAGAAGGGGTCATTGGGAGGCAAGAAGGGGTCATTGGAAGGCTAGAAGGGGTCATTGGGAGGCAAGAAGGGGTCATTGGAAGGCTAGAAGGGGTCATTGGAAGGCAAGAAGGGTTCATTGGAAGGCAAGAAGGGGTCGTTGGAAGGCTAGAAGGGGTCATTGGAAGGCTAGAAGGGTTCATTGGAAGTCAAGGAGGGGTCAATGGAAGGTTAGAAGTGGTCATTGGAAGGCTAGAAGGGTTCATTGGAAGGCAAGAAGGGGTCGTTGGAAGGCTAGAAGGGTTCATTGGAAGTCTAGAAGGGGTCATTGGAAGGCTAGAAGGGGTCATTGGAAGGCTAGAAGGGTTCATTGGAAGTCTAGAAGGGGTCATTGGAAGGTTAGAAGGGGTCATTTGAAGGCTAGAAGGGGTCATTGGAAGGCTAGAAGGGTCATTGGGAGGCAAGAAGGGGTCATTGGAAGGCTAGAAGGGGTCATTGGAAGTCAAGAAGGGGTTATTGGAATTCAAGAAGGGGTCATTGGAAGGCTAGAAGAGGTCATTGGAACGCTAGAAGGGGTCATTGGATGGCAAGAATAGTTAATTGGAAGGCAAGAATAGTTAATTGGAAGGCTAGAAGAGGTCATTGGAAGGCTAGAAAGGGTCATTGGAAGGCAAAAAGTGGTCATTGGAAGGCTAGAAGGGTTCATTGGAAGTCAAGAAGGGGTTATTGGAATTCAAGAAGGGGTCATTGGAAGGCTAGAAGAGGTCATTGGAACGCTAGAAGGGGTCATTGGATGGCAAGAACAGTTAATTGGAAGGCAAGAATAGTTAATTGGAAGGCTAGAAGAGGTCATTGGAAGGCTAGAAAGGGTCATTGGAAGGCAAAAAGTGGTCATTGGAAGGCTAGAAGGGTTCATTGGAAGGCTAGAAGGGTTCATTGGAAGGTAAGAAGGGGTCCTTGGAAGGCAAGAAGGGGTTGTTGGAAGGCAAGAAGGGGTCATTGGAAGGCAAGAAGGGGTCATTGGAAGGCTAGAAAGGGTCATTGGAAGGCAAGAAGGGGTCATTGGAAGGATTGAAGGGGTCATTGGAAGGCAAGAAGGGATCATTGGAAGGCAAGAAGGGGTCATTGGAAGGCTAGAAGCGGTCATTGGAAGGCAAGAAAGGGTCATTGGAAGGAAAGAAGGGTTCATTGGAAGAAAAGAAGGGGTCATTGGAAGGCTAGAAGGGGTCATTGGGAGGCAAGAAGGGGTCATTGGAAGGCTAGAAGGGGTCATTGGGAGGCAAGAAGGGGTCATTGGAAGTCTAGAAGGGGTCATTGGAAGGCTAGAAATGGTCATTGGAAGGCAAAAACGGGTCATTGGAAGGCAAGAAGGGGTCATTGGAAGGCTAGAATGGTTCAATGGAAGGCAAGAAGGGGTCGTTGGAAGGCTAGAAGGTGTCATTGGAAGGCAAGAAGTGGTCGTTGGAAGGTTAGAAGGGGTCATTGGAAGGCTAGAAGTGGTCGTTGGAAGGTTAGAAGGGGTCATTGGAAGGCTAGAAGGATACATTGGAAGTCTAGAAGGGGTCATTGGAAGGCTAGAAGGGTTCATTGGAAGGCTAGAAGGGTTCATTGGAAGGCTAGAAGAGGTCATTGGAAGGCTAGACGGGGTCATTGGAAGGCTAGAAGGATTCATTGGAAGGCAAGAAGGGGTCATTGGAAGGAAAAAAGGGGTCATTGAAAAGCTAGAAGGGTTCATTGGAAGGCAAGAAGGGGTCATTGGAAGGTTAGAAGGGGTCATTGGAAGGCAAGGAGGGGTCATTGGAAGGCAAGAAGGGGTCACTGGAAGGATAGAAGGGGTCATTGGAAGGCGAGAAGGGTTCATTGGAAGGATAGAAGGGGTCATTGAAAGGCTAGAACTGTTCATTGGAAGGCAAGAAGGGTTCATTGGAAGGCAAGAAGGGCTAATTGGAAGGCAAGAAGTGTTCATTGGAAGGAAATAAGGGTTCATATGAAGGCAAGATCAGTTCATTGGATGGCAAGAAGGGGTCATTGGAAAACTAGAAGGGTTCATTGGAAGGAAATAAGGGTTCATTGGAAGGAAAGAAGGGTTCATATGAAGGCAATATCAGTTCATTGGAAGGCAAGAAGGGGTCATTGGAAGGCTAGAAGGGGTCATTGGAAGGCTAGAAGGGGTCATTGGAAGGCTAGAAGGGGTCATTGGAAGGCAAGAAGGGGTCATTGGAAGGCAAGAAGGGGTCATTGGAAGGCAAGAAGGGTTCATTGGAAGGCAAGAATGGGTCATTGGAAGGCTAGAAGGGGTCATTGGAAGGCTAGAAGGGGTCATTGGATGGCTAGAAGGGGTCATTGGAAGGCTAGAAGGGTTCATTGGAAGTCTAGAAGGGGTCATTGGAAGGTTAAAAGGGGTCATTGGAAGGCTAGAAGGGGTCATTGGAAGGCTAGAAGCGTACATTGGGAGGCAAGAATGGGTCATTGGAAGGCTAGAAGGGGTCATTGGAAGTCAAGAAGGGGTTATTGGAATTCAAGAAGGGTTCATTGGAAGGCTAGAAGGGTTCATTGGAAGGTAAGAAGGGGTCCTTAGAAGGCAAGAAGGGGTTGTTGGAAGGCAAGAAGGGGTCATTGGAAGGCAAGAAGGGGTCATTGTAAGGCAAGAATGGGTCATTGGAAGGCTAGAAGGGTTCATTGGAAGTCTAGGAGGGGTCATTGGAAGGTTAGAAGGGGTCATTGGAAGGCTAGAAGGGTTCATTGGAAGGCAAGAAGGGGTCGTTGGAAGGCTAGAAGGGGTCATTGGAAGGCTAGAAGGGTTCATTGGAAGGCTAGAAGGGGTCATTGGAAGGTTAGAAGGGGTCATTGGAAGGCTAGAAGGGGTCATTGGAAGGCTAGAAGGGTGCATTGGGAGGCAAGAAGGGGTCATTGGAAGGCTAGAAGGGGTCACTGGAAGTCATGAAGGGGTTATTGGAATTCAAGAAGGGGTCATTGGAAGGCTAGAAGGGGTCATTGGAACGCTAGAAGGGGTCATTGGAAGGCAAGAAGGGTTCATTGGAAGGCTAGAAGGGGTCATTGGAAGGCAAGAATAGTTAATTGGAAGGCAAGAAGGGGTCATTGGAAGGCTAGAAAGGGTCACTGGAAGTCATGAAGGGGTCATTGGAAGGCGAGAAGGGTTCATTGGAAGGATAGAAGGGGTCATTGGGAGGCAAGAAGGGGTCATTGGAAGGCTAGAAGGGGTCATTGGAAGGCTATAAGTGGTCATTGGAAGGCAAGAAGGGGTCATTGGAAGGCAAGAAGGGGTCATTGGAAGGCAAGAAGGGGTCATTGGAAGTCAAAAAGGGGTCATTGGAAGGCAAGAAGGGGTCATTGGAAGGCTAGAAGGGTTCATTGGAAGTCTAGGAGGGGTCATTGGAAGGCTAGAAGGGTTCATTGGAAGGCAAGAAGGGGTCGTTGGAAGGCTAGAAGGGGTCATTGGAAGGCTAGAAGGGTTCATTGGAAGTCTAGAAGGGGTCATTGGAAGGTTAGAAGGGGTCATTTGAAGGCTAGAAGGGTCATTGGGAGGCAAGAAGGGGTCATTGGAAGGCTAGAAGGGGTCATTGGAAGTCAAGAAGGGGTTATTGGAATTCAAGAAGGGGTCATTGGAAGGCTAGAAGAGGTCATTGGAACGCTAGAAGGGGTCATTGGATGGCAAGAATAGTTAATTGGAAGGCAAGAATAGTTAATTGGAAGGCTAGAAGAGGTCATTGGAAGGCTAGAAAGGGTCATTGGAAGGCAAAAAGTGGTCATTGGAAGGCTAGAAGGGTTCATTGGAAGGCTAGAAGGGTTCATTGGAAGGTAAGAAGGGGTCCTTGGAAGGCAAGAAGGGGTTGTTGGAAGGCAAGAAGGGGTCATTGGAAGGCAAGAAGGGGTCATTGGAAGGCTAGAAAGGGTCATTGGAAGGCAAGAAGGGGTCATTGGAAGGATTGAAGGGGTCATTGGAAGGCAAGAAGGGATCATTGGAAGGCAAGAAGGGGTCATTGGAAGGCTAGAAGCGGTCAATGGAAGGCAAGAAAGGGTCATTGGAAGGAAAGAAGGGTTCATTGGAAGGCAAGAAGGGGTCATTGGAAGGCTAGAAGGGGTCATTGGGAGGCAAGAAGGGGTCATTGGAAGGCTAGAAGGGGTCATTGGGAGGCAAGAAGGGGTCATTGAAAGTTTAGAAGGGGTCATTGGAAGGCAAGAAGGGTTCATTGGAAGGCAAGAATAGGTCGTTGGAAGGCTAGAAGGGGTCATTGGAAGGCTAGAAGGGTTCATTGGAAGTCAAGGAGGGGTCAATGGAAGGTTAGAAGTGGTCATTGGAAGGCTAGAAGGGTTCATTGGAAGGCAAGAAGGGGTCGTTGGAAGGCTAGAAGGGTTCATTGGAAGTCTAGAAGGGGTCATTGGAAGGCTAGAAGGGGTCATTGGAAGGCTAGAAGGGTTCATTGGAAGTCTAGAAGGGGTCATTGGAAGGTTAGAAGGGGTCATTTGAAGGCTAGAAGGGGTCATTGGAAGGCTAGAAGGGTCATTGGGAGGCAAGAAGGGGTCATTGGAAGGCTAGAAGGGGTCATTGGAAGTCAAGAAGGGGTTATTGGAATTCAAGAAGGGGTCATTGGAAGGCTAGAAGAGGTCATTGGAACGCTAGAAGGGGTCATTGGAAGTCAAGAATAGTTAATTGGAAGGCAAGAATAGTTAATTGGAAGGCTAGAAGAGGTCATTGGAAGGCTAGAAAGGGTCATTGGAAGGCAAAAAGTGGTCATTGGAAGGCTAGAAGGGTTCATTGGAAGGCTAGAAGGGTTCATTGGAAGGTAAGAAGGGGTCCTTGGAAGGCAAGAAGGGGTTGTTGGAAGGCAAGAAGGGGTCATTGGAAGGCAAGAAGGGGTCATTGGAAGGCTAGAAAGGGTCATTGGAAGGCAAGAAGGGGTCATTGGAAGGATTGAAGGGGTCATTGGAAGGCAAGAAGGGATCATTGGAAGGCAAGAAGGGGTCATTGGAAGGCTAGAAGCGGTCATTGGAAGGCAAGAAAGGGTCATTGGAAGGAAAGAAGGGTTCATTGGAAGAAAAGAAGGGGTCATTGGAAGGCTAGAAGGGGTCATTGGGAGGCAAGAAGGGGTCATTGGAAGGCTAGAAGGGGTCATTGGGAGGCAAGAAGGGGTCATTGGAAGTCTAGAAGGGGTCATTGGAAGGCTAGAAATGGTCATTGGAAGGCAAAAACGGGTCACTGGAAGGCAAGAAGGGGTCATTGGAACGCTAGAATGGTTCAATGGAAGGCAAGAAGGGGTCGTTGGAAGGCTAGAAGGTGTCATTGGAAGGCAAGAAGTGGTCGTTGGAAGGTTAGAAGGGGTCATTGGAAGGCTAGAAGGATACATTGGAAGTCTAGAAGGGGTCATTGGAAGGCTAGAAGGGTTCATTGGAAGGCTAGAAGAGGTCATTGGAAGGCTAGACAGGGTCATTGGAAGGCTAGAAGGATTCATTGGAAGGCAAGAAGGGGTCATTGGAAGGAAAAAAGGGGTCATTGAAAAGCTAGAAGGGTTCATTGGAAGGCAAGAAGGGGTCATTGGAAGGTTAGAAGGGGTCATTGGGAGGCAAGAAGGGGTCATTGGAAGGCTAGAAGGGGTCATTGGGAGGCAAGAAGGGGTCATTGGAAGTCTAGAAGGGGTCATTGGAAGGATAGAAATGGTCATTGGAAGGCAAAAACGGGTCATTGGAAGGCAAGAAGGGGTCATAGGAAGGCTAGAATGGTTCAATGGAAGGCAAGAAGGGGTCGTTGGAAGGCTAGAAGGTGTCATTGGAAGGCAAGAAGTGGTCGTTGGAAGGTTAGAAGGGGTCATTGGAAGGCTGGAAGGATACATTGGAAGTCTAGAAGGGGTCATTGGAAGGCTAGAAGGATTCATTGGAAGGCAAGAAGGGGTCATTGGAAGGAAAAAAGGGGTCATTGAAAAGCTAGAAGGGTTCATTGGAAGGCAAGAAGGGGTCATTGGAAGGTTAGAAGGGGTCATTGGGAGGCAAGAAGGGGTCATTGGAAGGCTAGAAGGGGTCATTGGGAGGCAAGAAGGGGTCATTGGAAGTCTAGAAGGGGTCATTGGAAGGATAGAAATGGTCATTGGAAGGCAAAAACGGGTCATTGGAAGGCAAGAAGGGGTCATTGGAAGGCTAGAATGGTTCAATGGAAGGCAAGAAGGGGTCGTTGGAAGGCTAGAAGGTGTCATTGGAAGGCAAGAAGTGGTCGTTGGAAGGTTAGAAGGGGTCATTGGAAGGCTAGAAGGATACATTGGAAGTCTAGAAGGGGTCATTGGAAGGCTAGAAGGGTTCATTGGAAGGCTAGAAGGGTTCATTGGAAGGCTAGAAGAGGTCATTGGAAGGCTAGACGGGGTCATTGGAAGGCTAGAAGGATTCATTGGAAGGCAAGAAGGGGTCATTGGAAGGAAAAAAGGGGTCATTGAAAAGCTAGAAGGGTTCATTGGAAGGCAAGAAGGGGTCATTGGAAGGTTAGAAGGGGTCATTGGAAGGCAAGGAGGGGTCATTGGAAGGCAAGAAGGGGTCACTGGAAGGATAGAAGGGGTCATTGGAAGGCGAGAAGGGTTCATTGGAAGGATAGAAGGGGTCATTGAAAGGCTAGAACTGTTCATTGGAAGGCAAGAAGGGTTCATTGGAAGGCAAGAAGGGCTAATTGGAAGGCAAGAAGTGTTCATTGGAAGGAAATAAGGGTTCATATGAAGGCAAGATCAGTTCATTGGATGGCAAGAAGGGGTCATTGGAAAACTAGAAGGGTTCATTGGAAGGAAATAAGGGTTCATTGGAAGGAAAGAAGGGTTCATATGAAGGCAATATCAGTTCATTGGAAGGCAAGAAGGGGTCATTGGAAGGCTAGAAGGGGTCATTGGAAGGCTAGAAGGGGTCATTGGAAGGCTAGAAGGGGTCATTGGAAGGCAAGAAGGGGTCATTGGAAGGCAAGAAGGGGTCATTGGAAGGCAAGAAGGGTTCATTGGAAGGCAAGAATGGGTCATTGGAAGGCTAGAAGGGGTCATTGGAAGGCTAGAAGGGGTCATTGGATGGCTAGAAGGGGTCATTGGAAGGCTAGAAGGGTTCATTGGAAGTCTAGAAGGGGTCATTGGAAGGTTAAAAGGGGTCATTGGAAGGCTAGAAGGGGTCATTGGAAGGCTAGAAGGGGTCATTGGAAGTCAAGAAGGGGTTATTGGAATTCAAGAAGGGTTCATTGGAAGGCTAGAAGGGTTCATTGGAAGGTAAGAAGGGGTCCTTAGAAGGCAAGAAAGGGTTGTTGGAAGGCAAGAAGGGGTCATTGGAAGGCAAGAAGGGGTCATTGTAAGGCAAGAATGGGTCATTGGAAGGCTAGAAGGGTTCATTGGAAGTCTGGGAGGGGTCATTGGAAGGTTAGAAGGGGTCATTGGAAGGCTAGAAGGGTTCATTGGAAGGCAAGAAGGGGTCGTTGGAAGGCTAGAAGGGGTCATTGGAAGGCTAGAAGGGTTCATTGGAAGGCTAGAAGGGGTCATTGGAAGGTTAGAAGGGGTCATTGGAAGGCTAGAAGGGGTCATTGGAAGGCTAGAAGGGTGCATTGGGAGGCAAGAAGGGGTCATTGGAAGGCTAGAAGGGGTCACTGGAAGTCATGAAGGGGTTATTGGAATTCAAGAAGGGGTCATTGGAAGGCTAGAAGGGGTCATTGGAACGCTAGAAGGGGTCATTGGAAGGCAAGAAGGGTTCATTGGAAGGCTAGAAGGGGTCATTGGAAGGCAAGAATAGTTAATTGGAAGGCAAGAAGGGGTCATTGGAAGGCTAGAAAGGGTCACTGGAAGTCATGAAGGGGTCATTGGAAGGCGAGAAGGGTTCATTGGAAGGATAGAAGGGGTCATTGGGAGGCAAGAAGGGGTCATTGGAAGGCTAGAAGGGGTCATTGGAAGGCAAGAAGGGTTCATTGGAAGGCAAAAAAGGGGTTGTTGGAAGGCTAGAATGGGTCATTGGAAGGCTAAAAGGGTTCATTGGAAGTCAAGGAGAGGTCATTGGAAGGTTAGAAGTGGTCATTGGAAGGCTAGAAGGGTTCATTGGAAGGCAAGAAGGGGTCGTTGGAAGGCTAGAAGGGTTCATTCGGAGTCTAGAAGGGGTCATTGGAAGGCTAGAAGGGGTCATTGGAAGGCTAGAAGGGTTCACTGGAAGTCTAGAAGGGGTCATTGGAATGCTAGAAGGGGTCATTGGAAGGCTAGAAGGGGTCATTGGAAGGCTAAAGGGGGTCATTGGAAGGCAAGAAGGGGTCGTTTGAAGGCAAGAAGGGGTCATTGGAAGACTAGAAGGGGTCATTGGAAGGCTAGAAAGGGTCATTGGAAAGCAAGAACGGGTCATTGGAAGGCAAGAAGGGGTCATTGGATGGCTAGAAGGGGTCATTGGGAGGCAAGAAGGGGTCTTTGGAAGGCAAGAAGGGTTCATTGGAATGCAAGAAGGGGTCGTTGGAAGGCTAGAAGGGGTCATTGGAAGGCTAGAAGGGTTCATTGGAGGTCAAGGAGGGGTCATTGGAAGGTTAGAAGGGGTCATTGGGAGGCAAGGAGGGGTCATTGGAAGGTTAGAAGGGGTCATTGGAAGGCTAGAAGGGGTCATTGGAAGGCAAGAAGGGTTCATTGGAAGGCAAGAAGGGGTCGTTGGAAGGCTAGAAGGGGTCATTAGAAGGCTAGAAGGGTTCATTGGAAGTCAAGGAGGGGTCATTGCAAGGTTAGAAGTGGTCATTGGAAGGCTAGAAGGGTTCTTTGGAAGGCAAGAAGGGGTCGTTGGAAGGCTAGAAGGGTTCACTGGAAGTCTAGAAGGGGTCATTGGAAGGCTAGAAGGGGTCATTGGAAGGCTAGAAGGGTTCATTGGAAGTCTAGAAGGGGTCATTGGAAGGCTAGAAGGGGTCATTGGAAGGCTAGAAGGGGTCATTGGAAGGCTAAAAGGGGTCATTGGAAGGCTAAAAGGGGTCATTGGAAGGCAAGAAGGGGTCGTTGGAAGGCAAGAAGGGGTCATTGGAAGACTAGAAGGGGTCATTGGAAGGCTAGAAAGGGTCATTGGAAAGCAAGAACGGGTCATTGGAAGGCAAGAAGGGGTCATTGGATGGCTAGAAGGGGTCATTGGGAGGCAAGAAGGGGTCATTGGAAGGCAAGAAGGGTTCATTGGAATGCAAGAAGGGGTCGTTGGAAGGCTAGAAGGGGTCATTGGAAGGCTAGAAGGGTTCATTGGAGGTCAAGGAGGGGTCATTGGAAGGTTAGAAGGGGTCATTGGGAGGCAAGAAGGGGTCATTGGAAGGCTAGAAGGGGTCATTGGAAGGCAAGAAGGGTTCATTGGAAGGCAAGAAGGGGTCGTTGGAAGGCTAGAAGGGGTCATTAGAAGGCTAGAAGGGTTCATTGGAAGTCAAGGAGGGGTCATTGCAAGGTTAGAAGTGGTCATTGGAAGGCTAGAAGGGTTCATTGGAAGGCAAGAAGGGGTCGTTGGAAGGCTAGAAGGGTTCACTGGAAGTCTAGAAGGGGTCATTGGAAGGCTAGAAGGGGTCATTGGAAGGCTAGAAGGGTTCATTGGAAGTCTAGAAGGGGTCATTGGAAGGTTAGAAGGGGGCATTGGAAGGCTAGAAGGGGTCATTGGAAGGCTAAAAGGGGTCATTGGATTGCAAAAACGGGTCATTGGAAGGCAAGAAGGGGTCAATGGAAGGCAAGAAGGGGTCATTGGAAGGCTAGAAGGGGTCATTGGAAGGCTAGAAAGGGTCATTGGAAGTCAAAAACGGGTCATTGGAAGGCAAGAAGGGGTCATTGGAAGGCTAGAATGGTTCAATGGAAGGCAAGAAGGGGTCGTTGGAAGGCTAGAAGGGGTCATTGGAAGGCAAGAAGTGGTCGTTGGAAGGTTAGAAGGGGTCATTGGAAGGCTAGAAGGATACATTGGAAGTCTAGAAGGGCTCATTGGAAGGCTAGAAGGGTTCATTGGAAGGCTAGAAGGGTTCATTGGAAGGCTAGAAGAGGTCATTGGAAGGCTAGACGGGGTCATTGGAAGGCTAGAAGGATTCATTGGAAGGCAAGAAGGGGTCATTGGAAGGAAAAAAGGGGTCATTGAAAAGCTAGAAGGGTTCATTGGAAGGCAAGAAGGGGTCATTGGAAGGTTAGAAGGGGTCATTGGAAGGCAAGGAGGGGTCATTGGAAGGCAAGAAGGGGTCACTGGAAGGATAGAAGGGGTCATTGGAAGGCGAGAAGGGTTCATTGGAAGGATAGAAGGGGTCATTGAAAGGCTAGAACTGTTCATTGGAAGGCAAGAAGGGTTCATTGGAAGGCAAGAAGGGCTAATTGGAAGGCAAGAAGTGTTCATTGGAAGGAAATAAGGGTTCATATGAAGGCAAGATCAGTTCATTGGAAGGCAAGAAGGGGTCATTGGAAAACTAGAAGGGTTCATTGGAAGGATATAAGGGTTCATTGGAAGGAAAGAAGTTTTCATATGAAGGCAATATCAGTTCATTGGAAGGCAAGAAGGGGTCATTGGAAGGCTAGAAGGGGTCATTGGAAGGCTAGAAGGGGTCATTGGAAGGCTGGAAGGGGTCATTGGAAGGCAAGAAGGGGTCATTGGAAGGCAAGAAGGGGTCATTGGAAGGCAAGAAGGGGTCATTGGAAGGCAAGAAGGGTTCATTGGAAGTCTAGAAGGGGTCATTGGAAGGTTAAAAGGGGTCATTGGAAGGCTAGAAGGGGTCATTGGAAGGCTAGAAGCGTACATTGGGAGGCAAGAATGGGTCATTGGAAGGCTAGAAGGGGTCATTGGAAGTCAAGAAGGGGTTATTGGAATTCAAGAAGGGTTCATTGGAAGGCTAGAAGGGTTCATTGGAAGGTAAGAAGGGGTCCTTAGAAGGCAAGAAGGGGTTGTTGGAAGGCAAGAAGGGGTCATTGGAAGGCAAGAAGGGGTCATTGTAAGGCAAGAATGGGTCATTGGAAGGCTAGAAGGGTTCATTGGAAGTCTAGGAGGGGTCATTGGAAGGTTAGAAGGGGTCATTGGAAGGCTAGAAGGGTTCATTGGAAGGCAAGAAGGGGTCGTTGGAAGGCTAGAAGGGGTCATTGGAAGGCTAGAAGGGTTCATTGGAAGGCTAGAAGGGGTCATTGGAAGGTTAGAAGGGGTCATTGGAAGGCTAGAAGGGGTCATTGGAAGGCTAGAAGGGTGCATTGGGAGGCAAGAAGGGGTCATTGGAAGGCTAGAAGGGGTCACTGGAAGTCATGAAGGGGTTATTGGAATTCAAGAAGGGGTCATTGGAAGGCTAGAAGGGGTCATTGGAACGCTAGAAGGGGTCATTGGAAGGCAAGAAGGGTTCATTGGAAGGCTAGAAGGGGTCATTGGAAGGTAAGAATAGTTAATTGGAAGGCAAGAAGGGGTCATTGGAAGGCTAGAAAGGGTCACTGGAAGTCATGAAGGGGTCATTGGAAGGCGAGAAGGGTTCATTGGAAGGATAGAAGGGGTCATTGGGAGGCAAGAAGGGGTCATTGGAAGGCTAGAAGGGGTCATTGGAAGGCAAGAAGGGTTCATTGGAAGGCAAAAAAGGGGTTGTTGGAAGGCTAGAAGGGGTCATTGGAAGGCTAAAAGGGTTCATTGGAAGTCAAGGAGAGGTCATTGGAAGGTTAGAAGTGGTCATTGGAAGGCTAGATGGGTTCATTGGAAGGCAAGAAGGGGTCGTTGGAAGGCTAGAAGGGTTCATTCGAAGTCTAGAAGGGGTCATTGGAAGGCTAGAAGGGGTCATTGGAAGGCTAGAAGGGTTCACTGGAAGTCTAGAAGGGGTCATTGGAATGCTAGAAGGGGTCATTGGAAGGCTAGAAGGGGTCATTGGAAGGCTAAAAGGGGTCATTGGAAGGCTAAAAGGGGTCATTGGAAGGCAAGAAGGGGTCGTTTGAAGGCAAGAAGGGGTCATTGGAAGACTAGAAGGGGTCATTGGAAGGCTAGAAAGGGTCATTGGAAAGCAAGAACGGGTCATTGGAAGGCAAGAAGGGGTCATTGGATGGCTAGAAGGGGTCATTGGGAGGCAAGAAGGGGTCATTGGAAGGCAAGAAGGGTTCATTGGAATGCAAGAAGGGGTCGTTGGAAGGCTAGAAGGGGTCATTGGAAGGCTAGAAGGGTTCATTGGAGGTCAAGGAGGGGTCATTGGAAGGTTAGAAGGGGTCATTGGGAGGCAAGGAGGGGTCATTGGAAGGTTAGAAGGGGTCATTGGAAGGCTAGAAGGGGTCATTGGAAGGCAAGAAGGGTTCATTGGAAGGCAAGAAGGGGTCGTTGGAAGGCTAGAAGGGGTCATTAGAAGGCTAGAAGGGTTCATTGGAAGTCAAGGAGGGGTCATTGCAAGGTTAGAAGTGGTCATTGGAAGGCTAGAAGGGTTCATTGGAAGGCAAGAAGGGGTCGTTGGAAGGCTAGAAGGGTTCACTGGAAGTCTAGAAGGGGTCATTGGAAGGCTAGAAGGGGTCATTGGAAGGCTAGAAGGGTTCATTGGAAGTCTAGAAGGGGTCATTGGAAGGCTAGAAGGGGTCATTGGAAGGCTAGAAGGGTTCACTGGAAGTCTAGAAGGGGTCATTGGAATGCTAGAAGGGGTCATTGGAAGGCTAGAAGGGGTCATTGGAAGGCTAAAAGGGGTCATTGGAAGGCTAAAAGGGGTCATTGGAAGGCAAGAAGGGGTCGTTGGAAGGCAAGAAGGGGTCATTGGAAGACTAGAAGGGGTCATTGGAAGGCTAGAAAGGGTCATTGGAAAGCAAGAACGGGTCATTGGAAGGCAAGAAGGGTTCATTGGAGGTCAAGGAGGGGTCATTGGAAGGTTAGAAGGGGTCATTGGGAGGCAAGAAGGGGTCATTGGAAGGCTAGAAGGGGTCATTGGAAGGCAAGAAGGGTTCATTGGAAGGCAAGAAGGGGTCGTTGGAAGGCTAGAAGGGGTCATTAGAAGGCTAGAAGGGTTCATTGGAAGTCAAGGAGGGGTCATTGCAAGGTTAGAAGTGGTCATTGGAAGGCTAGAAGGGTTCATTGGAAGGCAAGAAGGGGTCGTTGGAAGGCTAGAAGGGTTCACTGGAAGTCTAGAAGGGGTCATTGGAAGGCTAGAAGGGGTCATTGGAAGGCTAGAAGGGTTCATTGGAAGTCTAGAAGGGGTCATTGGAAGGTTAGAAGGGGTCATTGGAAGGCTAGAAGGGGTCATTGGAAGGCTAAAAGGGGTCATTGGATTGCAAAAACGGGTCATTGGAAGGCAAGAAGGGGTCAATGGAAGGCAAGAAGGGGTCATTGGAAGGCTAGAAGGGGTCATTGGAAGGCTAGAAAGGGTCATTGGAAGTCAAAAACGGGTCATTGGAAGGCAAGAAGGGGTCATTGGAAGGCTAGAATGGTTCAATGGAAGGCAAGAAGGGGTCGTTGGAAGGCTAGAAGGGGTCATTGGAAGGCAAGAAGTGGTCGTTGGAAGGTTAGAAGGGGTCATTGGAAGGCTAGAAGGATACATTGGAAGTCTAGAAGGGGTCATTGGAATGCTAGAAGGGTTCATTGGAAGGCTAGAAGGGTTCATTGGAAGGCTAGAAGAGGTCATTGGAAGGCTAGACGGGGTCATTGGAAGGCTAGAAGGATTCATTGGAAGGCAAGAAGGGGTCATTGGAAGGAAAAAAGGGGTCATTGAAAAGCTAGAAGGGTTCATTGGAAGGCAAGAAGGGGTCATTGGAAGGTTAGAAGGGGTCATTGGAAGGCAAGGAGGGGTCATTGGAAGGCAAGAAGGGGTCACTGGAAGGATAGAAGGGGTCATTGGAAGGCGAGAAGGGTTCATTGGAAGGATAGAAGGGGTCATTGAAAGGCTAGAACTGTTCATTGGAAGGCAAGAAGGGTTCATTGGAAGGCAAGAAGGGCTAATTGGAAGGCAAGAAGTGTTCATTGGAAGGAAATAAGGGTTCATATGAAGGCAAGATCAGTTCATTGGAAGGCAAGAAGGGGTCATTGGAAAACTAGAAGGGTTCATTGGAAGGATATAAGGGTTCATTGGAAGGAAAGAAGGTTTCATATGAAGGCAATATCAGTTCATTGGAAGGCAAGAAGGGGTCATTGGAAGGCTAGAAGGGGTCATTGGAAGGCTAGAAGGGGTCATTGGAAGGCTGGAAGGGGTCATTGGAAGGCAAGAAGGGGTCATTGGAAGGCAAGAAGGGGTCATTGGAAGGCAAGAAGGGTTCATTGGAAGGCAAGAATGGGTCATTGGAAGGCTAGAATGGGTCATTGGAAGGCTAGAAGGGGTCATTGGATGGCTAGAAGGGGTCATTGGAAGGCTAGAAGGGTTCATTGGAAGTCTAGAAGGGGTCATTGGAAGGTTAAAAGGGGTCATTTGAAGGCTAGAAGGGGTCATTGGAAGGCTAGAAGCGTACATTGGGAGGCAAGAATGGGTCATTGGAAGGCTAGAAGGGTTCATTGGAGGTCAAGGAGGGGTCATTGGAAGGTTAGAAGGGGTCATTGGGAGGCAAGAAGGGGTCATTGGAAGGCTAGAAGGGGTCATTGGAAGGCAAGAAGGGTTCATTGGAAGGCAAGAAGGGGTCGTTGGAAGGCTAGAAGGGGTCATTAGAAGGCTAGAAGGGTTCATTGGAAGTCAAGGAGGGGTCATTGCAAGGTTAGAAGTGGTCATTGGAAGGCTAGAAGGGTTCATTGGAAGGCAAGAAGGGGTCGTTGGAAGGCTAGAAGGGTTCACTGGAAGTCTAGAAGGGGTCATTGGAAGGCTAGAAGGGGTCATTGGAAGGCTAGAAGGGTTCATTGGAAGTCTAGAAGGGGTCATTGGAAGGCTAGAAGGGGTCATTGGAAGGCTAGAAGGGTTCACTGGAAGTCTAGAAGGGGTCATTGGAATGCTAGAAGGGGTCATTGGAAGGCTAGAAGGGGTCATTGGAAGGCTAAAAGGGGTCATTGGAAGGCTAAAAGGGGTCATTGGAAGGCAAGAAGGGGTCGTTGGAAGGCAAGAAGGGGTCATTGGAAGACTAGAAGGGGTCATTGGAAGGCTAGAAAGGGTCATTGGAAAGCAAGAACGGGTCATTGGAAGGCAAGAAGGGGTCATTGGATGGCTAGAAGGGGTCATTGGGAGGCAAGAAGGGGTCATTGGAAGGCAAGAAGGGTTCATTGGAATGCAAGAAGGGGTCGTTGGAAGGCTAGAAGGGGTCATTGGAAGGCTAGAAGGGTTCATTGGAGGTCAAGGAGGGGTCATTGGAAGGTTAGAAGGGGTCATTGGGAGGCAAGAAGAGGTCATTGGAAGGCTAGAAGGGGTCATTGGAAGGCAAGAAGGGTTCATTGGAAGGCAAGAAGGGGTCGTTGGAAGGCTAGAAGGGGTCATTAGAAGGCTAGAAGGGTTCATTGGAAGTCAAGGAGGGGTCATTGCAAGGTTAGAAGTGGTCATTGGAAGGCTAGAAGGGTTCATTGGAAGGCAAGAAGGGGTCGTTGGAAGGCTAGAAGGGTTCACTGGAAGTCTAGAAGGGGTCATTGGAAGGCTAGAAGGGGTCATTGGAAGGCTAGAAGGGTTCATTGGAAGTCTAGAAGGGGTCATTGGAAGGTTAGAAGGGGTCATTGGAAGGCTAGAAGGGGTCATTGGAAGGCTAAAAGGGGTCATTGGATTGCAAAAACGGGTCATTGGAAGGCAAGAAGGGGTCAATGGAAGGCAAGAAGGGGTCATTGGAAGGCTAGAAGGGGTCATTGGAAGGCTAGAAAGGGTCATTGGAAGTCAAAAACGGGTCATTGGAAGGCAAGAAGGGGTCATTGGAAGGCTAGAATGGTTCAATGGAAGGCAAGAAGGGGTCGTTGGAAGGCTAGAAGGGGTCATTGGAAGGCAAGAAGTGGTCGTTGGAAGGTTAGAAGGGGTCATTGGAAGGCTAGAAGGATACATTGGAAGTCCCGAAGGGGTCATTGGAAGGCTAGAAGGGTTCATTGGAAGGCTAGAAGGGTTCATTGGAAGGCTAGAAGAGGTCATTGGAAGGCTAGACGGGGTCATTGGAAGGCTAGAAGGATTCATTGGAAGGCAAGAAGGGGTCATTGGAAGGAAAAAAGGGGTCATTGAAAAGCTAGAAGGGTTCATTGGAAGGCAAGAAGGGGTCATTGGAAGGTTAGAAGGGGTCATTGGAAGGCAAGGAGGGGTCATTGGAAGGCAAGAAGGGGTCACTGGAAGGATAGAAGGGGTCATTGGAAGGCGAGAAGGGTTCATTGGAAGGATAGAAGGGGTCATTGGAAGGCTAGAACTGTTCATTGGAAGGCAAGAAGGGTTCATTGGAAGGCAAGAAGGGCTAATTGGAAGGCAAGAAGTGTTCATTGGAAGGAAATAAGGGTTCATATGAAGGCAAGATCAGTTCATTGGAAGGCAAGAAGGGGTCATTGGAAAACTAGAAGGGTTCATTGGAAGGATATAAGGGTTCATTGGAAGGAAAGAAGGGTTCATATGAAGGCAATATCAGTTCATTGGAAGGCAAGAAGGGGTCATTGGAAGGCTAGAAGGGGTCATTGGAAGGCTAGAAGGGGTCATTGGAAGGCTAGAAGGGGTCATTGGAAGGCAAGAAGGGGTCATTGGAAGGCAAGAAGGGGTCATTGGAAGGCAAGAAGGGTTCATTGGAAGGCAAGAATGGGTCATTGGAAGGCTAGAAGGGGTCATTGGAAGGCTAGAAGGGGTCATTGGATGGCTAGAAGGGGTCATTGGAAGGCTAGAAGGGTTCATTGGAAGTCTAGAAGGGGTCATTGGAAGGTTAAAAGGGGTCATTTGAAGGCTAGAAGGGGTCATTGGAAGGCTAGAAGCGTACATTGGGAGGCAAGAATGGGTCATTGGAAGGCTAGAAGGGGTCATTGGAAGTCAAGAAGGGGTTATTGGAATTCAAGAAGGGTTCATTGGAAGGCTAGAAGGGTTCATTGGAAGGTAAGAAGGGGTCCTTAGAAGGCAAGAAGGGGTTGTTGGAAGGCAAGAAGGGGTCATTGGAAGGCAAGAAGGGGTCATTGTAAGGCAAGAATGGGTCATTGGAAGGCTAGAAGGGTTCATTGGAAGTCTAGGAGGGGTCATTGGAAGGTTAGAAGGGGTCATTGGAAGGCTAGAAGGGTTCATTGGAAGGCAAGAAGGGGTCGTTGGAAGGCTAGAAGGGGTCATTGGAAGGCTAGAAGGGTTCATTGGAAGGCTAGAAGGGGTCATTGGAAGGCTAGAAGGGGTCATTGGAAGGTTAGAAGGGGTCATTGGAAGGCAAGAAGGGCTAATTGGAAGGCAAGAAGTGTTCATTGGAAGGAAATAAGGGTTCATATGAAGGCAAGATCAGTTCATTGGAAGGCAAGAAGGGGTCATTGGAAAACTAGAAGGGTTCATTGGAAGGATATAAGGGTTCATTGGAAGGAAAGAAGGGTTCATATGAAGGCAATATAAGTTCATTGGAAGGCAAGAAGGGGTCATTGGAAGGCTAGAAGGGGTCATTGGAAGGCTAGAAGGGGTCATTGGAAGGCTAGAAGGGGTCATTGGAAGGCAAGAAGGGGTCATTGGAAGGCAAGAAGGGGTCATTGGAAGGCAAGAAGGGTTCATTGGAAGGCAAGAATGGGTCATTGGAAGGCTAGAAGGGGTCATTGGAAGGCTAGAAGGGGTCATTGGATGGCTAGAAGGGGTCATTGGAAGGCTAGAAGGGTTCATTGGAAGTCTAGAAGGGGTCATTGGAAGGTTAAAAGGGGTCATTGGAAGGCTAGAAGGGGTCATTGGAAGTCAAGAAGGGGTTATTGGAATTCAAGAAGGGTTCATTGGAAGGCTAGAAGGGTTCATTGGAAGGTAAGAAGGGGTCCTTAGAAGGCAAGAAGGGGTTGTTGGAAGGCAAGAAGGGGTCATTGTAAGGCAAGAATAGGTCATTGGAAGGCTAGAAGGGTTCATTGGAAGTCTAGGAGGGGTCATTGGAAGGTTAGAAGGGGTCATTGGAAGGCTAGAAGGGTTCATTGGAAGGCAAGAAGGGGTCGTTGGAAGGCTAGAAGGGGTCATTGGAAGGCTAGAAGGGTTCATTGGAAGGCTAGAAGGGGTCATTGGAAGGTTAGAAGGGGTCATTGGAAGGCTAGAAGGGGTCATTGGAAGGCTAGAAGGGTACATTGGGAGGCAAGAAGGGGTCATTGGAAGGCTAGAAGGGGTCACTGGAAGTCAAGAAGGGGTCATTGGAAGGCTAGAAGGGGTCATTGGAACGCTAGAAGGGGTCATTGGAAGGCAAGAAGGGTTCATTGGAAGGCTAGAAGGGGTCATTGGAAGGCAAGAATAGTTAATTGGAAGGCAAGAAGGGGTCATTGGAAGGCTAGAAAGGGTCACTGGAAGTCATGAAGGGGTCATTGGAAGGCGAGAAGGGTTCATTGGAAGGATAGAAGGGGTCATTGAAAAGCTAGAACTGTTCATTGGAAGGCAAGAACGGTTCATTGAAAGGCAAGAAGGGCTAATTGGAAGGCAAGAAGTGTTCATTGGAAGGAAATAAGGGTTTATATGAAGGCAAGATCAGTTCATTGGAAGGCAAGAAAGGGTCATTGGAAAACTAGAAGGGTTCATTGGAAGGAAATAAGGGTTCATTGGAAGGAAAGAAGGGTTCATATATAGGCAATATCGGTTCATTGGAAGGCAAGAAGGGGTCATTGGAAGGCTAGAAGGGGTCATTGGAAGGCTATAAGTGGTAATTGGAAGGCAAGAAGGGGTCATTGGAAGGCAAGAAGGGGTCATTGGAAGGCAAGAAGGGGTCATTGGAAGTCAAAAAGGGGTCATTGGAAGGCAAGAAGGGGTCATTGGAAGGCTAGAAGGGTTCATTGGAAGTCTAGGAGGGGTCATTGGAAGGCTAGAAGGGTTCATTGGAAGGCAAGAAGGGGTCGTTGGAAGGCTAGAAGGGGTCATTGGAAGGCTAGAAGGGTTCATTGGAAGTCTAGAAGGGGTCATTGGAAGGTTAGAAGGGGTCATTGGAAGGCTAGAAGGGTTCATTGGAAGGCAAGAAGGGGTCGTTGGAAGGCTAGAAGGGGTCATTGGAAGGCTAGAAGGGTTCATTGGAAGGCTAGAAGGGGTCATTGGAAGGCTAGAAGGGGTCATTGGAAGGTTAGAAGGGGTCATTGGAAGGCAAGAAGGGCTAATTGGAAGGCAAGAAGTGTTCATTGGAAGGAAATAAGGGTTCATATGAAGGCAAGATCAGTTCATTGGAAGGCAAGAAGGGGTCATTGGAAAACTAGAAGGGTTCATTGGAAGGATATAAGGGTTCATTGGAAGGAAAGAAGGGTTCATATGAAGGCAATATAAGTTCATTGGAAGGCAAGAAGGGGTCATTGGAAGGCTAGAAGGGGTCATTGGAAGGCTAGAAGGGGTCATT
This sequence comes from Salvelinus fontinalis, assembly GCF_029448725.1. NCBI lineage: Eukaryota > Metazoa > Chordata > Actinopteri > Salmoniformes > Salmonidae > Salvelinus > Salvelinus fontinalis. The sequence goes on from NC_074670.1 coordinate 85,752,646, forward strand.
GGAAGGCTAGAAGGGGTCATTGGAAGGCAAGAAGGGGTCATTGGAAGGCAAGAAGGGATCATTGGAAGGCAAGAAGGGTTCATTGGAAGGCAAGAATGGGTCATTGGAAGGCTAGAAGGGGTCATTGGAAGGCTAGAAGGGGTCATTGGATGGCTAGAAGGGGTCATTGGAAGGCTAGAAGGGTTCATTGGAAGTCTAGAAGGGGTCATTGGAAGGTTAAAAGGGGTCATTGGAAGGCTAGAAGGGGTCATTGGAAGGCTAGAAGCGTACATTGGGAGGCAAGAATGGGTCATTGGAAGGCTAGAAGGGGTCATTGGAAGTCAAGAAGGGGTTATTGGAATTCAAGAAGGGTTCATTGGAAGGCTAGAAGGGTTCATTGGAAGGTAAGAAGGGGTCCTTAGAAGGCAAGAAGGGGTTGTTGGAAGGCAAGAAGGGGTCATTGGAAGGCAAGAAGGGGTCATTGTAAGGCAAGAATAGGTCATTGGAAGGCTAGAAGGGTTCATTGGAAGTCTAGGAGGGGTCATTGGAAGGTTAGAAGGGGTCATTGGAAGGCTAGAAGGGTTCATTGGAAGGCAAGAAGGGGTCGTTGGAAGGCTAGAAGGGGTCATTGGAAGGCTAGAAGGGTTCATTGGAAGGCTAGAAGGGGTCATTCGAAGGTTAGAAGGGGTCATTGGAAGGCTAGAAGGGGTCATTGGAAGGCTAGAAGGGTACATTGGGAGGCAAGAAGGGGTCATTGGAAGGCTAGAAGGGGTCACTGGAAGTCATGAAGGGGTTATTGGAATTCAAGAAGGGGTCATTGGAAGGCTAGAAGGGGTCATTGGAACGCTAGAAGGGGTCATTGGAAGGCAAGAAGGGTTCATTGGAAGGCTAGAAGGGGTCATTGGAAGGCAAGAATAGTTAATTGGAAGGCAAGAAGGGGTCATTGGAAGGCTAGAAAGGGTCACTGGAAGTCATGAAGGGGTCATTGGAAGGCGAGAAGGGTTCATTGGAAGGATAGAAGGGGTCATTGAAAAGCTAGAACTGTTCATTGGAAGGCAAGAAGGGTTCATTGAAAGGCAAGAAGGGCTAATTGGAAGGCAAGAAGTGTTCATTGGAAGGAAATAAGGGTTTATATGAAGGCAAGATCAGTTCATTGGAAGGCAAGAAAGGGTCATTGGAAAACTGGAAGGGTTCATTGGAAGGAAAGAAGGGTTCATATATAGGCAATATCGGTTCATTGGAAGGCAAGAAGGGGTCATTGGAAGGCTAGAAGGGGTCATTGGAAGGCTATAAGTGGTAATTGGAAGGCAAGAAGGGGTCATTGGAAGGCAAGAAGGGGTCATTGGAAGGCAAGAAGGGGTCATTGGAAGTCAAAAAGGGGTCATTGGAAGGCAAGAAGGGGTCATTGGAAGGCTAGAAGGGTTCATTGGAAGTCTAGGAGGGGTCATTGGAAGGCTAGAAGGGTTCATTGGAAGGCAAGAAGGGGTCGTTGGAAGGCTAGAAGGGGTCATTGGAAGGCTAGAAGGGTTCATTGGAAGTCTAGAAGGGGTCATTGGAAGGTTAGAAGGGGTCATTTGAAGGCTAGAAGGGGTCATTGGAAGGCTAGAAGGGTCATTGGGAGGCAAGAAGGGGTCATTGGAAGGCTAGAAGGGGTCATTGGAAGTCAAGAAGGGGTTATTGGAATTCAAGAAGGGGTCATTGGAAGGCTAGAAGCGGTCATTGGAACGCTAGAAGGGGTCATTGGATGGCAAGAATAGTTAATTGGAAGGCAAGAATAGTTAATTGGAAGGCTAGAAGAGGTCATTGGAAGGCTAGAAAGGGTCATTGGAAGGCAACAAGTGGTCATTGGAAGGCTAGAAGGGTTCATTGGAAGGCTAGAAGGGTTCATTGGAAGGTAAGAAGGGGTCCTTGGAAGGCAAGAAGGGGTTGTTGGAAGGCAAGAAGGGGTCATTGGAAGGCAAGAAGGGGTCATTGGAAGGCTAGAAAGGGTCATTGGAAGGCAAGAAGGGGTCATTGGAAGGATTGAAGGGGTCATTGGAAGGCAAGAAGGGATCATTGGAAGGCTTGAAGGGGTCATTGGAAGGCTAGAAGCGGTCATTGGAAGGCAAGAAAGGGTCATTGGAAGGAAAGAAGGGTTCATTGGAAGGCAAGAAGGGGTCATTGGAAGGCTAGAAGGGGTCATTGGGAGGCAAGAAGGGGTCATTGGAAGGCTAGAAGGGGTCATTGGGAGGCAAGAAGGGGTCATTGGAAGGCTAGAAGGGGTCATTGGAAGGCAAGAAGGGTTCATTGGAAGGCAAGAAGGGGTCGTTGGAAGGCTAGAAGGGGTCATTGGAAGGCTAGAAGGGTTCATTGGAAGTCAAGCAGGGGTCAATGGAAGGTTAGAAGTGGTCATTGGAAGGCTAGAAGGGTTCATTGGAAGGCAAGAAGGGGTCGTTGGAAGGCTAGAAGGGTTCATTGGAAGTCTAGAAGGGGTCATTGGAAGGCTAGAAGGGGTCATTGGAAGGCTAGAAGGGTTCATTGGAAGTCTAGAAGGGGTCATTGGAAGGGTAGAAGGGGTCATTTGAAGGCTAGAAGGGGTCATTGGAAGGCTAGAAGGGTCATTGGGATGCAAGAATGGGTCATTGGAAGGCTAGAAGGGGTCATTGGAAGTCAAGAAGGGGTTATTGGAATTCAAGAAGGGGTCATTGGAAGGCTAGAAGAGGTCATTGGAACGCTAGAAGGGGTCATTGGATGGCAAGAATAGTTAATTGGAAGGCAAGAATAGTTAATTGGAAGGCTAGAAGAGGTCATTGGAAGGCTAGAAAGGGTCATTGGAAGGCAAAAAGTGATCATTGGAAGGCTAGAAGGGTTCATTGGAAGGCTAGAAGGGTTCATTGGAAGGTAAGAAGGGGTCCTTGGAAGGCAAGAAGGGGTTGTTGGAAGGCAAGAAGGGGTCATTGGAAGGCAAGAAGGGGTCATTGGAAGGCTAGAAAGGGTCATTGGAAGGCAAGAAGGGGTCATTGGAAGGATTGAAGGGGTCATTGGAAGGCAAGAAGGGATCATTGGAAGGCAAGAAGGGGTCATTGGAAGGCTAGAGGCGGTCATTGGAAGGCAAGAAAGGGTCATTGGAAGGAAAGAAGGGTTCATTGGAAGGCAAGAAGGGGTCATTGGAAGGCTAGAAGGGGTCATTGGGAGGCAAGAAGGGGTCATTGGAAGGCTAGAAGGGGTCATTGGGAGGCAAGAAGGGGTCATTGGAAGGCTAGAAGGGGTCATTGGAAGGCAAGAAGGGTTCATTGGAAGGCAAGAAGGGGTCGTTGGAAGGCTAGAAGGGGTCATTGGAAGGCTAGAAGGGTTCATTGGAAGTCAAGGAGGGGTCATTGGAAGGTTAGAAGTGGTCATTGGAAGGCTAGAAGGGTTCATTGGAAGGCAAGAAGGGGTCGTTGGAAGGCTAGAAGGGTTCATTGGAAGGCTAGAAGGGGTCATTGGAAGGCTAGAAGGGGTCATTGGAAGGCTAGAAGGGTTCACTGGAAGTCTAGAAGGGGTCATTGGAAGGCTAGAAGGGGTCATTGGAAGGCTAGAAGGGGTCATTGGAAGGCTAAAAGGGGTCATTGGAAGGCTAAAAGGGGTCATTGGAAGGCAAGAAGGGGTCGTTGGAAGGCAAGAAGGGGTCATTGGAAGACTAGAAGAGGTCATTGGAAGGCTAGAAAGGGTCATTGGAAAGCAAAAACGGGTCATTGGAAGGCAAGAAGGGGTCATTGGATGGCTAGAAGGGGTCATTGGGAGGCAAGAAGGGGTCTTTGGAAGGCAAGAAGGGTTCATTGGAATGCAAGAAGGGGTCGTTGGAAGGCTAGAAGGGGTCATTGGAAGGCTAGAAAGGTTCATTGGAGGTCAAGGAGGGGTCATTGGAAGGTTAGAAGGGGTCATTGGGAGGCAAGAAGGGGTCATTGGAAGGCTAGAAGGGGTCATTGGAAGGCAAGAAGGGTTCATTGGAAGTCAAGGAGGGGTCATTGGAAGGCTAGAAGGGTTCATTGGAAGGCTAGAAGGGGTCATTGGAAGGCAAGAAGGGGTCGTTGGAAGGCTAGAAGGGGTCATTGGAAGGCTAGAAGGGTCATTGGGAGGCAAGAAGGGGTCATTGGAAGGCTAGAAGGGGTCATTGGAAGTCAAGAAGGGGTTATTGGAATTCAAGAAGGGGTCATTGGAAGGCTAGAAGAGGTCATTGGAACGCTAGAAAGGGTCATTGGAAGGCAAGAAGGGTTCATTGGAAGGCTAGAAGGGGTCATTGGATGGCAAGAATAGTTAATTGGAAGGCAAGAATAGTTAATTGGAAGGCTAGAAGGGGTCATTGGAACGCTAGAAGGGGTCATTGGAAGGCAAGAAGGGTTCATTGGAAGGCTAGAAGGGTTCATTGGAAGGCTAGAAGGGTTCATTGGAAGGTAAGAAGGGGTCCTTGGAAGGCAAGAAGGGGTTGTTGGAAGGCAAGAAGGGGTCATTGGAAGGCAAGAAGGGGTCATTGGAAGGCTAGAAAGGGTCATTGGAAGGCAAGAAGGGGTCATTGGAAGGATTGAAGGGGTCATTGGAAGGCAAGAAGGGATCATTGGAAGGCAAGAAGGGGTCATTGGAAGGCTAGAAGCGGTCATTGGAAGGCAAGAAAGGGTCATTGGAAGGAAAGAAGGGGTCATTGGGAGGCAAGAAGGGGTCATTGGAGGTCAAGGAGGGGTCATTGGAAGGTTAGAAGGGGTCATTGGGAGGCAAGAAGGGGTCATTGGAAGGCTAGAAGGGGTCATTGGAAGGCAAGAAGGGGTTATTGGAATTCAAGAAGGGTTCATTGGAAGGCTAGAAGGGTTCATTGGAAGGTAAGAAGGGGTCCTTAGAAGGCAAGAAGGGGTTGTTGGAAGGCAAGAAGGGGTCATTGGAAGGCAAGAAGGGGTCATTGTAAGGCAAGAATGGGTCATTGGAAGGCTAGAAGGGTTCATTGGAAGTCTAGGAGGGGTCATTGGAAGGCTAGAAGGGTTCATTGGAAGGCAAGAAGGGGTCGTTGGAAGGCTAGAAGGGGTCATTGGAAGGCTAGAAGGGTTCATTGGAAGGCTAGAAGGGGTCATTGGAAGGTTAGAAGTGGTCATTGGAAGGCTAGAAGGGGTCATTGGAAGGCTAGAAGGGTACATTGGGAGGCAAGAAGGGGTCATTGGAAGTCTAGAAGGGGTCACTGGAAGTCATGAAGGGGTTATTGGAATTCAAGAAGGGGTCATTGGAAGGCTAGAAGGGGTCATTGGAACGCGAGAAGGGGTCATTGGAAGGCAAGAAGGGTTCATTGGAAGGCTAGAAGGGGTCATTGGAAGGCAAGAATAGTTAATTGGAAGGCAAGAAGGGGTCATTGGAAGGCTAGAAAGGGTCACTGGAAGTCATGAAGGGGTCATTGGAAGGCGAGAAGGGTTCATTTGAAGGATAGAAGGGGTCATTGAAAAGCTAGAACTGTTCATTGGAAGGCAAGAAGGGTTCATTGGAAGGCAAGAAGGGCTAATTGGAAGGCAAGAAGTGTTCATTGGAAGGAAATAAGGGTTCATATGAAGGCAAGATCAGTTCATTGGAAGGCAAGAAGGGGTCATTGGAAAACTAGAAGGGTTCATTGGAAGGAAATAAGGGTTCATTGGAAGGAAAGAAGGGTTCATATATAGGCAATATCGGTTCATTGGAAGGCAAGAAGGGGTCATTGGAAGGCTAGAAGGGGTCATTGGAAGGCTATAAGTGGTCATTGGAAGGCAAGAAGGGGTCATTGGAAGGCAAGAAGGGGTCATTGGAAGGCAATAAGGGGTCATTGGAAGTCAAGAAGGGGTCATTGGAAGGCAAGAAGGGGTCATTGGAAGGCTAGAAGGGTTCATTGGAAGTCTAGGAGGGGTCATTGGAAGGCTAGAAGGGTTCATTGGAAGGCAAGAAGGGGTCGTTGGAAGGCTAGAAGGGGTCATTGGAAGGCTAGAAGGGTTCATTGGAAGTCTAGAAGGGGTCATTGGAAGGTTAGAAGGGGTCATTTGAAGGCTAGAAGGGGTCATTGGAAGGCTAGAAGGGCCATTGGGAGGCAAGAAGGGGTCATTGGAAGGCTAGAAGGGGTCATTGGAGGTCAAGAAGGGGTTATTGGAATTCAAGAAGGGGTCATTTGAAGGCTAGAAGGGGTCATTGGAAGGCTAGAAGGGCCATTGGGAGGCAAGAAGGGGTCATTGGAAGGCTAGAAGGGGTCATTGGAAGTCAAGGAGGGGTCATTGGAAGGCTAGAAGGGTTCATTGGAAGGCTAGAAGGGGTCATTGGAAGGCAAGAAGGGGTCGTTGGAAGGCTAGAAGGGGTCATTGGAAGGCTAGAAGGGTCATTGGGAGGCAAGAAGGGGTCATTGGAAGGCTAGAAGGGGTCATTGGAAGTCAAGAAGGGGTTATTGGAATTCAAGAAGGGGTCATTGGAAGGCTAGAAGAGGTCATTGGAACGCTAGAAGGGGTCATTGGAAGGCAAGAAGGGTTCATTGGAAGGCTAGAAGGGGTCATTGGATGGCAAGAATAGTTAATTGGAAGGCAAGAATAGTTAATTGGAAGGCAAGAAGAGGTCATTGGAAGGCTAGAAAGGGTCATTGGAAGGCAAAAAGTGGTCATTGGAAGGCTAGAAGGGTTCATTGGAAGGCTAGAAGGGTTCATTGGAAGGTAAGAAGGGGTCCTTGGAAGGCAAGAAGGGGTTGTTGGAAGGCAAGAAGGGGTCATTGGAAGGCAAGAAGGGGTCATTGGAAGGCTAGAAAGGGTCATTGGAAGGCAAGAAGGGGTCATTGGAAGGATTGAAGGGGTCATTGGAAGGCAAGAGGGATCATTGGAAGGCAAGAAGGGGTCATTGGAAGGCTAGAAGCGGTCATTGGAAGGAAAGAAGGGTTCATTGGAAGGCAAGAAGGGGTCATTGGAAGGCTAGAAGGGGTCATTGGGAGGCAAGAAGGGGTCATTGGAAGGCTAGAAGGGGTCATTGGGAGGCAAGAAGGGGTCATTGGAAGGCTAGAAGGGGTCATTGGAATGCAAGAAGGGTTCATTGGAAGGCAAGAAGGGGTTGTTGGAAGGCTAGAAGGGGTCATTGGAAGAATAGAAGGGTTCATTGGAAGTCAAGGAGGGGTCATTGGAAGGTTAGAAGTGGTTATTGGAAGGCTAGAAGGGTTCATTGGAAGGCAAGAAGGGGTCGTTGGAAGGCTAGAAGGGTTCATTGGAAGTCTAGAAGGGGTCATTGGAAGGCTAGAAGGGGTCATTGGAAGGCTAGAAGGGTTCACTGGAAGTCTAGAAGGGGTCATTGGAAGGCTAGAAGGGGTCATTGGAAGGCTAGAAGGGGTCATTGAAAGGCTAAAAGGGGTCATTGGAAGGCAAGAAGGGGTCGTTGGAAGGCAAGAAGGGGTCATTGGAAGACTAGAAGGGGTCATTGGAAGGCTAGAAAGGGTCATTGGAAAGCAAAAACGGGTCATTGGAAGGCAAGAAGGGGTCATTGGATGGCTAGAAGGGGTCGTTGGAAGGCTAGAAGGGGTCATTGGAAGGCTAGAAGGGTTCATTGGAGGTCAAGGAGGGGTCATTGGAAGGTTAGAAGGGGTCATTGGGAGGCAAGAAGGGGTCATTGGAAGGCTAGAAGGGGTCATTGGAAGGCAAGAAGGGGTTATTGGAATTCAAGAAGGGTTCATTGGAAGGCTAGAAGGGTTCATTGGAAGTTAAGAAGGGGTCCTTAGAAGGCAAGAAGGGGTTGTTGGAAGGCAAGAAGGGGTCATTGGAAGGCAAGAAGGGGTCATTGTAAGGCAAGAATGGGTCATTGGAAGGCTAGAAGGGTTCATTGGAAGTCTAGGAGGGGTCATTGGAAGGCTAGAAGGGTTCATTGGAAGGCAAGAAGGGGTCGTTGGAAGGCTAGAAGGGGTCATTGGAAGGCTAGAAGGGTTCATTGGAAGGCTAGAAGGGGTCATTGGAAGGTTAGAAGGGGTCATTGGAAGGCTAGAAGGGGTCATTGGAAGGCTAGAAGGGTACATTGGGAGGCAAGAAGGGGTCATTGGAAGGCTAGAAGGGGTCACTGGAAGTCATGAAGGGGTTATTGGAATTCAAGAAGGGGTCACTGGAAGGCTAGAAGGGGTCATTGGAACGCTAGAAGGGGTCATTGGAAGGCAAGAAGGGTTCATTGGAAGGCTAGAAGGGTTCATTGGAAGGCTAGAAGGGTTCATTGGAAGGTAAGAAGGGGTCCTTGGAAGGCAAGAAGGGGTTGTTGGAAGGCAAGAAGGGGTCATTGGAAGGCAAGAAGGGGTCATTGGAAGGCTAGAAAGGGTCATTGGAAGGCAAGAAGGGGTCATTGGAAGGATTGAAGGGGTCATTGGAAGGCAAGAAGGGATCATTGGAAGGCAAGAAGGGGTCATTGGAAGGCTAGAAGCGGTCATTGGAAGGCAAGAAAGGGTCATTGGAAGGAAAGAAGGGTTCATTGGAAGGCTAGAAGGGGTCATTGGGAGGCAAGAAGGGGTCATTGGAAGGCTAGAAGGGGTCATTGGGAGGCAAGAAGGGGTCATTGGAGGTCAAGGAGGGGTCATTGGAAGGTTAGAAGGGGTCATTGGGAGGCAAGAAGGGTTCATTGGAAGTCTAGGAGGGGTCATTGGAAGGCTAGAAGGGTTCATTGGAAGGCAAGAAGGGGTCGTTGGAAGGCTAGAAGGGGTCATTGGAAGGCTAGAAGGGTTCATTGGAAGTCTAGAAGGGGTCATTGGAAGGTTAGAAGGGGTCATTTGAAGGCTAGAAGGGGTCATTGGAAGGCTAGAAGGGCCATTGGGAGGCAAGAAGGGGTCATTGGAAGGCTAGAAGGGGTCATTGGAGGTCAAGAAGGGGTTATTGGAATTCAAGAAGGGGTCATTTGAAGGCTAGAAGGGGTCATTGGAAGGCTAGAAGGGCCATTGGGAGGCAAGAAGGGGTCATTGGAAGGCTAGAAGGGGTCATTGGAAGTCAAGGAGGGGTCATTGGAAGGCTAGAAGGGTTCATTGGAAGGCTAGAAGGGGTCATTGGAAGGCAAGAAGGGGTCGTTGGAAGGCTAGAAGGGGTCATTGGAAGGCTAGAAGGGTCATTGGGAGGCAAGAAGGGGTCATTGGAAGGCTAGAAGGGGTCATTGGAAGTCAAGAAGGGGTTATTGGAATTCAAGAAGGGGTCATTGGAAGGCTAGAAGAGGTCATTGGAACGCTAGAAGGGGTCATTGGAAGGCAAGAAGGGTTCATTGGAAGGCTAGAAGGGGTCATTGGATGGCAAGAATAGTTAATTGGAAGGCAAGAATAGTTAATTGGAAGGCAAGAAGAGGTCATTGGAAGGCTAGAAAGGGTCATTGGAAGGCAAAAAGTGGTCATTGGAAGGCTAGAAGGGTTCATTGGAAGGCTAGAAGGGTTCATTGGAAGGTAAGAAGGGGTCCTTGGAAGGCAAGAAGGGGTTGTTGGAAGGCAAGAAGGGGTCATTGGAAGGCAAGAAGGGGTCATTGGAAGGCTAGAAAGGGTCATTGGAAGGCAAGAAGGGGTCATTGGAAGGATTGAAGGGGTCATTGGAAGGCAAGAGGGATCATTGGAAGGCAAGAAGGGGTCATTGGAAGGCTAGAAGCGGTCATTGGAAGGAAAGAAGGGTTCATTGGAAGGCAAGAAGGGGTCATTGGAAGGCTAGAAGGGGTCATTGGGAGGCAAGAATGGGTCATTGGAAGGCTAGAAGGGGTCATTGGGAGGCAAGAAGGGGTCATTGGAAGGCTAGAAGGGGTCATTGGAATGCAAGAAGGGTTCATTGGAAGGCAAGAAGGGGTTGTTGGAAGGCTAGAAGGGGTCATTGGAAGAATAGAAGGGTTCATTGGAAGTCAAGGAGGGGTCATTGGAAGGTTAGAAGTGGTTATTGGAAGGCTAGAAGGGTTCATTGGAAGGCAAGAAGGGGTCGTTGGAAGGCTAGAAGGGTTCATTGGAAGTCTAGAAGGGGTCATTGGAAGGCTAGAAGGGGTCATTGGAAGGCTAGAAGGGTTCACTGGAAGTCTAGAAGGGGTCATTGGAAGGCTAGAAGGGGTCATTGGAAGGCTAGAAGGGGTCATTGAAAGGCTAAAAGGGGTCATTGGAAGGCAAGAAGGGGTCGTTGGAAGGCAAGAAGGGGTCATTGGAAGACTAGAAGGGGTCATTGGAAGGCTAGAAAGGGTCATTGGAAAGCAAAAACGGGTCATTGGAAGGCAAGAAGGGGTCATTGGATGGCTAGAAGGGGTCGTTGGAAGGCTAGAAGGGGTCATTGGAAGGCTAGAAGGGTTCATTGGAGGTCAAGGAGGGGTCATTGGAAGGTTAGAAGGGGTCATTGGGAGGCAAGAAGGGGTCATTGGAAGGCTAGAAGGGGTCATTGGAAGGCAAGAAGGGGTTATTGGAATTCAAGAAGGGTTCATTGGAAGGCTAGAAGGGTTCATTGGAAGTTAAGAAGGGGTCCTTAGAAGGCAAGAAGGGGTTGTTGGAAGGCAAGAAGGGGTCATTGGAAGGCAAGAAGGGGTCATTGTAAGGCAAGAATGGGTCATTGGAAGGCTAGAAGGGTTCATTGGAAGTCTAGGAGGGGTCATTGGAAGGCTAGAAGGGTTCATTGGAAGGCAAGAAGGGGTCGTTGGAAGGCTAGAAGGGGTCATTGGAAGGCTAGAAGGGTTCATTGGAAGGCTAGAAGGGGTCATTGGAAGGTTAGAAGGGGTCATTGGAAGGCTAGAAGGGGTCATTGGAAGGCTAGAAGGGTACATTGGGAGGCAAGAAGGGGTCATTGGAAGGCTAGAAGGGGTCACTGGAAGTCATGAAGGGGTTATTGGAATTCAAGAAGGGGTCACTGGAAGGCTAGAAGGGGTCATTGGAACGCTAGAAGGGGTCATTGGAAGGCAAGAAGGGTTCATTGGAAGGCTAGAAGGGTTCATTGGAAGGCTAGAAGGGTTCATTGGAAGGTAAGAAGGGGTCCTTGGAAGGCAAGAAGGGGTTGTTGGAAGGCAAGAAGGGGTCATTGGAAGGCAAGAAGGGGTCATTGGAAGGCTAGAAAGGGTCATTGGAAGGCAAGAAGGGGTCATTGGAAGGATTGAAGGGGTCATTGGAAGGCAAGAAGGGATCATTGGAAGGCAAGAAGGGGTCATTGGAAGGCTAGAAGCGGTCATTGGAAGGCAAGAAAGGGTCATTGGAAGGAAAGAAGGGTTCATTGGAAGGCTAGAAGGGGTCATTGGGAGGCAAGAAGGGGTCATTGGAAGGCTAGAAGGGGTCATTGGGAGGCAAGAAGGGGTCATTGGAGGTCAAGGAGGGGTCATTGGAAGGTTAGAAGGGGTCATTGGGAGGCAAGAAGGGGTCATTGGAAGGCTAGAAGGGGTCATTGGAAGGCAAGAAGGGGTTATTGGAATTCAAGAAGGGTTCATTGGAAGGCTAGAAGGGTTCATTGGAAGGTAAGAAGGGGTCCTTAGAAGGCAAGAAGGGGTTGTTGGAAGGCAAGAAGGGGTCATTGGAAGGCAAGAAGGGGTCATTTTAAGGCAAGAATGGGTCATTGGAAGGCTAGAAGGGTTCATTGGAAGTCTAGGAGGGGTCATTGGAAGGCTAGAAGGGTTCATTGGAAGGCAAGAAGGGGTCGTTGGAAGGCTAGAAGGGGTCATTGGAAGGCTAGAAGGGTTCATTGGAAGGCTAGAAGGGGTCATTGGAAGGCTAGAAGGGTACATTGGGAGGCAAGAAGGGGTCATTGGAAGGCTACAAGGGGTCACTGGAAGTCATGAAGGGGTTATTGGAATTCAAGAAGAGGTCATTGGAAGGCTAGAAGGGGTCATTGGAACGCTAGAAGGGGTCATTGGAAGGCAAGAAGGGTTCATTGGAAGGCTAGAAGGGGTCATTGGAAGGCAAGAATAGTTAATTGGAAGGCAAGAAGGGGTCATTGGAAGGCTAGAAAGGGTCACTGGAAGTCATGAAGGGGTCATTGGAAGGCGAGAAGGATTCATTGGAAGGATAGAAGGGGTCATTGAAAAGCTAGAACTGTTCATTGGAAGGCAAGAAGGGTTCATTGGAAGGCAAGAAGGGCTAATTGGAAGGCAAGAAGGGGTCATTGGAAAACTAGAAGGGTTCATTGGAAGGAAATAAGGGTTCATTGGAAGGAAAGAAGGGTTCATATATAGGCAATATCGGTTCATTGGAAGGCAAGAAGGGGTCATTGGAAGGCTAGAAGGGGTCATTGGAAGGCTATAAGTGGTCATTGGAAGGCAAGAAGGGGTCATTGGAAGGCAAGAAGGGGTCATTGGAAGGCAATAAGGGGTCATTGGAAGTCAAGAAGGGGTCATTGGAAGGCAAGAAGGGGTCATTGGAAGGCTAGAAGGGTTCATTGGAAGTCTAGGAGTGGTCATTGGAAGGCTAGAAGGGTTCATTGGAAGGCAAGAAGGGGTCGTTGGAAGGCTAGAAGGGGTCATTGGAAGGCTAGAAGGGTTCATTGGAAGTCTAGAAGGGGTCATTGGAAGGTTAGAAGGGGTCATTTGAAGGCTAGAAGGGGTCATTGGAAGGCTAGAAGGGCCATTGGGAGGCAAGAAGGGGTCATTGGAAGGCTAGAAGGGGTCATTGGAAGTCAAGAAGGGCTTATTGGAATTCAAGAAGGGGTCATTGGAAGGCTAGAAGAGGTCATTGGAACGCTAGAAGGGGTCATTGGATGGCAAGAATAGTTAATTGGAAGGCAAGAATAGTTAATTGGAAGGCAAGAAGAGGTCATTGGAAGGCTAGAAAGGGTCATTGGAAGGCAAAAAGTGGTCATTGGAAGGCTAGAAGGGTTCATTGGAAGGCTAGAAGGGTTCATTGGAAGGTAAGAAGGGGTCCTTGGAAGGCAAGAAGGGGTTGTTGGAAGGCAAGAAGGGGTCATTGGAAGGCAAGAAGGGGTCATTGGAAGGCTAGAAAGGGTCATTGGAAGGCAAGAAGGGGTCATTGGAAGGATTGAAGGGGTCATTGGAAGGCAAGAAGGGATCATTGGAAGGCAAGAAGGGGTCATTGGAAGGCTAGAAGCGGTCATTGGAAGGCAAGAAAGGGTCATTGGAAGGAAAGAAGGGTTCATTGGAAGGCAAGAAGGGGTCATTGGAAGGCTAGAAGGGGTCATTGGGAGGCAAGAAGGGGTCATTGGAAGGCTAGAAGGGGTCATTGGGAGGCAAGAAGGGGTCATTGGAAAGCTAGAAGGGGTCATTGGAAGGCAAGAAGGGTTCATTGGAAGGCAAGAAGGGCTCGTTGGAAGGCTAGAAGGGGTCATTGGAAGGCTAGAAGGGTTCATTGGAAGTCAAGTAGGGGTCATTGGAAGGTTAGAAGTGGTCATTGGAAGGCAAGAAGGGTTCATTGGAAGGCAAGAAGGGGTCGTTGGAAGGCTAGAAGGGTTCATTGGAAGTCTAGAAGGGGTCATTGGAAGGCTAGAAGGGGTCATTGGAAGGCTAGAAGGGTTCACTGGAAGTCTAGAAGGGGTCATTGGAAGGCTAGAAGGGGTCATTGGAAGGCTAGAAGGGGTCATTGGAAGGCTAAAAGGGGTCATTGGAAGGCTAAAAGGGGTCATTGGAAGGCAAGAAGGGGTCGTTGGAAGGCAAGAAGGGGTCATTGGAAGACTAGAAGGGGTCATTGGAAGGCTAGAAAGGGTCATTGGAAAGCAAAAACGGGTCATTGGAAGGCAAGAAGGGGTCATTGGATGGCTAGAAGGGGTCATTGGGAGGCAAGAAGGGGTCTTTGGAAGGCAAGAAGGGTTCATTGGAATGCAAGAAGGGGTCGTTGGAAGGCTAGAAGGGGTCATTGGAAGGCTAGAAGGGTTCATTGGAGGTCAAGGAGGGGTCATTGGAAGGCTAGAAGGGGTCATTGGAAGGCAAGAAGGGTTCATTGGAAGGCAAGAAGGGGTCGTTGGAAGGCTAGAAGGGGTCATTGGAAGGCAAGAAGGGGTCATTGGAAGGCTAGAAGGGGTCATTGGAAGGCTAGAAAGGTTCATCGGAAGGCAAAAACGGGTCATTGGAAGGCAAGAAGGGGTCATTGGAAGGCTAGAATGGTTCATTGGAAGAATAGAATGGTTCATTGGAAGGCTAGAATGGTTCATTGGAAGGCAAGAAGTTGTCGTTGGAAGGTTAGAAGGGGTCATTGGAAGGCTAGAAGGATACATTGGAAGTCTAGAAGGGGTCATTGGAAGGCTAGAAGGGTTCATTGGAAGGCTAGAAGGGTTCATTGGAAGGCTAGAAGAGGTCATTGGAAGGCTAGACGGGGTCATTGGAAGGCTAGAAGGATTCATTGGAAGGCAAGAAGGGGTCATTGGAAGGAAAAAAGGGGTCATTGAAAAGCTAGAAGGGTTCATTGGAAGGCAAGAAGGGGTCATTGGAAGGTTAGAAGGGGTCATTGGAAGGCAAGGAGGGGTCATTGGAAGGCAAGAAGGGGTCACTGGAAGGATAGAAGGGGTCATTGGAAGGCGAGAAGGGTTCATTGGAAGGATAGAAGGGGTCATTGAATGGCAAGATGGGGTCATTGGAAGGCTAGAAAGGGTCATTGGAAGGCTAGAAAGGGTCATTGTAAGGCAAGAAGGGTTCATTGGAAGGATTGAAGGGGTCATTGGAAGGCAAGAAGGGATCATTGGAAGGCAAGAAGGGGTCATTGGAAGGCTAGAAGCGGTCATTGGAAGGCAAGAAAGGGTCATTGGAAGGAAAGAAGGGTTCATTGGAAGGCAAGAAGGGGTCATTGGAAGGCTAGAAGGGGTCATTGGGAGGCAAGAAGGGGTCATTGGAAGGCTAGAAGGGGTCCTTGGGAGGCAAGAAGGGGTCATTGGAAGGCTAGAAGGGGTCATTGGAAGGCACGAAGGGTTCATTGGAAGGCAAGAAGGGGTTGTTGGAAGGCTAGAAGGGGTCATTGGAAGGCTAGAAGGGTTCATTGGAAGTCAAGGAGAGGTCATTGGAAGGTTAGAAGTGGTCATTGGAAGGCTAGAAGGGTTCATTGGAAGGAAAGAAGGGGTCGTTGGAAGGATAGAAGGGTTCATTGGAAGTCTAGAAGGGGTCATTGGAAGGCTAGAAGGGGTCATTGGAAGGCTAGAAGGGTTCACTGGAAGTCTAGAAGGGGTCATTGGAAGGCTAGAAGGGGTCATTGGAAGGCTAGAAGGGGTCATTGGAAGGCTAAAAGGGGTCATTGGAAGGCTAAAAGGGGTCATTGGAAGGCAAGAAGGGGTCGTTGGAAGGCAAGAAGGGGTCATTGGAAGACTAGAAGGGGTCATTGGAAGGCTAGAAAGGGTCATTGGAAAGCAAAAACGGGTCATTGGAAGGCAAGAAGGGGTCATTGTATGGCTAGAAGGGGTCTTTGGGAGGCAAGAAGGGGTCATTGGAAGGCAAGAAGGGTTCATTGGAATGCAAGAAGGGGTCGTTGGAAGGCTAGAAGGGGTCATTGGAAGGCTAGAAGGGTTCATTGGAGGTCAAGGAGGGGTCATTGGAAGGTTAGAAGGGGTCATTGGGAGGCAAGAAGGGGTCATTGGAAGGCTAGAAGGGGTCATTGGAAGGCAAGAAGGGGTTATTGGAATTCAAGAAGGGTTCATTGGAAGGCTAGAAGGGTTCATTGGAAGGTAAGAAGGGGTCCTTAGAAGGCAGGAAGGGGTTGTTGGAAGGCAAGAAGGGGTCATTGGAAGGCAAGAAGGGGTCATTGTAAGGCAAGAATGGGTCATTGGAAGGCTAGAAGGGTTCATTGGAAGTCTAGGAGGGGTCATTGGAAGGCTAGAAGGGTTCATTGGAAGGCAAGAAGGGGTCGTTGGAAGGCTAGAAGGATTCATTGGAAGGCAAGAAGGGGTCATTGGAAGGAAAAAAGGGGTCATTGAAAAGCTAGAAGGGTTCATTGGAAGGCAAGAAGGGGTCATTGGAAGGTTAGAAGGGGTCATTGGAAGGCAAGGAGGGGTCATTGGAAGGCAAGAAGGGGTCACTGGAAGGATAGAAGGGGTCATTGGAAGGCGAGAAGGGTTCATTGGAAGGATAGAAGGGGTCATTGAAAGGCAAGATGGGGTCATTGGAAGGCTAGAAAGGGTCATTGGAAGGCTAGAAAGGGTCATTGTAAGGCAAGAAGGGTTCATTGGAAGGATTGAAGGGGTCATTGGAAGGCAAGAAGGGATCATTGGAAGGCAAGAAGGGGTCATTGGAAGGCTAGAAGCGGTCATTGGAAGGCAAGAAAGGGTCATTGGAAGGAAAGAAGGGTTCATTGGAAGGCAAGAAGGGGTCATTGGAAGGCTAGAAGGGGTCATTGGGAGGCAAGAAGGGGTCATTGGAAGGCTAGAAGGGGTCCTTGGGAGGCAAGAAGGGGTCATTGGAAGGCTAGAAGGGGTCATTGGAAGGCACGAAGGGTTCATTGGAAGGCAAGAAGGGGTTGTTGGAAGGCTAGAAGGGGTCATTGGAAGGCTAGAAGGGTTCATTGGAAGTCAAGGAGAGGTCATTGGAAGGTTAGAAGTGGTCATTGGAAGGCTAGAAGGGTTCATTGGAAGGCAAGAAGGGTCGTTGGAAGGCTAGAAGGGTTCATTGGAAGTCTAGAAGGGGTCATTGGAAGGCTAGAAGGGGTCATTGGAAGGCTAGAAGGGTTCACTGGAAGTCTAGAAGGGGTCATTGGAAGGCTAGAAGGGGTCATTGGAAGGCTAGAAGGGGTCATTGGAAGGCTAAAAGGGGTCATTGGAAGGCTAAAAGGGGTCATTGGAAGGCAAGAAGGGGTCGTTGGAAGGCAAGAAGGGGTCATTGGAAGACTAGAAGGGGTCATTGGAAGGCTAGAAAGGGTCATTGGAAAGCAAAAACGGGTCATTGGAAGGCAAGAAGGGGTCATTGTATGGCTAGAAGGGGTCTTTGGGAGGCAAGAAGGGGTCATTGGAAGGCAAGAAGGGTTCATTGGAATGCAAGAAGGGGTCGTTGGAAGGCTAGAAGGGGTCATTGGAAGGCTAGAAGGGTTCATTGGAGGTCAAGGAGGGGTCATTGGAAGGTTAGAAGGGGTCATTGGGAGGCAAGAAGGGGTCATTGGAAGGCTAGAAGGGGTCATTGGAAGGCAAGAAGGGGTTATTGGAATTCAAGAAGGGTTCATTGGAAGGCTAGAAGGGTTCATTGGAAGGTAAGAAGGGGTCCTTAGAAGGCAGGAAGGGGTTGTTGGAAGGCAAGAAGGGGTCATTGGAAGGCAAGAAGGGGTCATTGTAAGGCAAGAATGGGTCATTGGAAGGCTAGAAGGGTTCATTGGAAGTCTAGGAGGGGTCATTGGAAGGCTAGAAGGGTTCATTGGAAGGCAAGAAGGGGTCGTTGGAAGGCTAGAAGGGGTAATTGGAAGGCTAGAAGGGTTCATTGGAAGGCTAGAAGGGGTCATTGGAAGGTTAGAAGGGGTCATTGGAAGGCTAGAAGGGGTCATTGGAAGGCTAGAAGGGTACATTGGGAGGCAAGAAGGGGTCATTGGAAGGCTAGAAGGGGTCACTGGAAGTCATGAAGGGGTTATTGGAATTCAAGAAGGGGTCATTGGAACGCTAGAAGGGGTCATTGGAAGGCAAGAAGGGTTCATTGGAAGGCTAGAAGGGGTCATTGGAAGGCAAGAATAGTTAATTGGAAGGCAAGAAGGGGTCATTGGAAGGCTCGAAAGGGTCACTGGAAGTCATGAAGGGGTCATTGGAAGGCTAGAAGGGGTCATTGGAAGGCTAGAAGGGGTCATTGGAAGGCTAAAAGGGGTCATTGGAAGGCTAAAAGGGGTCATTGGAAGGCAAGAAGGGGTCGTTGGAAGGCAAGAGGGGGTCATTGGAAGACTAGAAGGGGTCATTGGAAGGCTAGAAAGGGTCATTGGAAAGCAAAAACGGCTCATTGGAAGGCAAGAAGGGGTCATTGGATGGCTAGAAGGGGTCATTGGGAGGCAAGAAGGGGTCATTGGAAGGCAAGAAGGGTTCATTGGAATGCAAGAAGGGGTCGTTGGAAGGCTAGAAGGGGTCATTGGAAGGCTAGAAGGGTTCATTGGAGGTCAAGGAGGGGTCATTGGAAGGTTAGAAGGGGTCATTAGGAGGCAAGAAGGGGTCATTGGAAGGCTAGAAGGGGTCATTGGAAGGCAAGAAGGGTTCATTGGAAGGCAAGAAGGAGTCATTGGAAGGCTAGAAGGGTTCATTGGAAGGCAAGAAGGGGTCGTTGGAAGGCTAGAAGGGTTCACTGGAAGTCTAGAAGGGGTCATTGGAAGGCTAGAAGGGGTCATTGGAAGGCTAGAAGGGTTCATTGGAAGTCTAGAAGGGGTCATTGGAAGGTTAGAAGGGGTCATTGGAAGGCTAGAAGGGGTCATTGGAAGGCTAAAAGGGGTCATTGGATTGCAAAAACGGGTCATTGGAAGGCAAGAAGGGGTCAATGGAAGGCAAGAAGGGGTCATTGGAAGGCTAGAAGGGGTCATTGGAAGGCTAGAAAGGGTCATTGGAAGGCAAAAACGGGTCATTGGAAGGCAAGAAGGGGTCATTGGAAGGCTAGAATGGTTCAATGGAAGGCAAGAAGGGGTCGTTGGAAGGCTAGAAGGGGTCATTGGAAGGCAAGAAGTGGTCGTTGGAAGGCTAGAAGGATACATTGGAAGTCCAGAAGGGGTTATTGGAAGGCTAGAAGGGTTCATTGGAAGGCTAGAAGAGGTCATTGGAAGGCTAGACGGGGTCATTGGAAGGCTAGAAGGATTCATTGGAAGGCAAGAAGGGGTCATTGGAAGGAAAAAAGGGGTCATTGAAAAGCTAGAAGGGTTCATTGGAAGGATAGAAGGGGTCATTGAAAGGCAAGACGGGGTCATTGGAAGGCTAGAAAGGGTCATTGGAAGGCTAGAAAGGGTCATTGGAAGGCAAGAAGGGTTCACTGGAAGGATAGAAGGGGTCATTGGAAGGCTAGAATGGTTCAATGGAAGGCAAGAAGGGGTCGTTGGAAGGCTAGAAGGGGTCATTGGAAGGCAAGAAGTGGTCGTTGGAAGGTTAGAAGGGGTCATTGGAAGGCTAGAAGGATACATTGGAAGTCTAGAAGGGGTCATTGGAAGGCTAGAAGGGTTCATTGGAAGGCTAGAAGAGGTCATTGGAAGTCTAGAAGGGGTCATTGGAAGGTTAGAAGGGGTCATTTGAAGGCTAGAAGGGGTCATTGGAAGGCTAGAAGGGTCATTGGGAGGCAAGAAGGGGTCATTGGAAGGCTAGAAGGGGTCATTGGAAGTCAAGAAGGGGTTATTGGAATTCAAGAAGGGGTCATTGGAAGGCTAGAAGAGGTCATTGGAACGCTAGAAAGGGTCATTGGATGGCAAGAATAGTTAATTGGAAGGCAAGAATAGTTAATTGGAAGGCAAGAAGAGGTCATTCGAAGGCTAGAAAGGGTCATTGGAAGGCAAAAAGTGGTCATTGGAAGGCTAGAAGGGTTCATTGGAAGGCTAGAAGGGTTCATTGGAAGGTAAGAAGGGGTCCTTGGAAGGCAAGAAGGGGTTGTTGGAAGGCAAGAAGGGGTCATTGGAAGGCAAGAAGGGGTCATTGGAAGGCTAGAAAGGGTCATTGGAAGGCAAGAAGGGGTCATTGGAAGGATTGAAGGGGTCATTGGAAGGCAAGAAGGGATCATTGGAAGGCAAGAAGGGGTCATTGGAAGGCTAGAAGCGGTCATTGGAAGGCAAGAAAGGGTCATTGGAAGGAAAGAAGGGTTCATTGGAAGGCAAGAAGGGGTCATTGGAAGGCTAGAAGGGGTCATTGGGAGGCAAGAAGGGGTCATTGGAAGGCTAGAAGGGGTCATTGGGAGGCAAGAAGGGGTCATTGGAAGGCTAGAAGGGGTCATTGGAAGGCAAGAAGGGTTCATTGGAAGGCAAGAAGGGGTCGTTGGAAGGCTAGAAGGGGTCATTGGAAGGCTAGAAGGGTTCATTGGAAGTCAAGGAGGGGTCATTGGAAGGTTAGAAGTGGTCATTGGAAGGCAAGAAGGGTTCATTGGAAGGCAAGAAGGGGTCGTTGGAAGGCTAGAAGGGTTCATTGGAAGTCTAGAAGGGGTCATTGGAAGGCTAGAAGGGGTCATTGGAAGGCTAGAAGGGTTCACTGGAAGTCTAGAAGGGGTCATTGGAAGGCTAGAAGGGGTCATTGGAAGGCTAGAAGAGGTCATTGGAAGGCTAAAAGGGGTCATTGGAAGGCTAAAAGGGGTCATTGGAAGGCAAGAAGGGGTCGTTGGAAGGCAAGAAGGGGTCATTGGAAGACTAGAAAGGGTCATTGGAAAGCAAAAACGGGTCATTGGAAGGCAAGAAGGGGTCATTGGATGGCTGGAAGGGGTCATTGGGAGGCAAGAAGGGGTCTTTGGAAGTCAAGAAGGGTTCATTGGAATGCAAGAAGGGGTCGTTGGAAGGCTAGAAGGGGTCATTGGAAGGCTAGAAGGGTTCATTGGAGGTAAAGGAGGGGTCATTGGAAGGTTAGAAGGGGTCATTGGGAGGAAAGAAGGGGTCATTGGAAGGCTAGAAGGGGTCATTGGAAGGCAAGAAGGGTTCATTGGAAGGCAAGAAGGGGTCGTTGGAAGGCTAGACGGGGTCATTGGAAGGGAAGAAGGGGTCATTGGAAGGCTAGAAGGGGTCATTGGAAGGCTAGAAGGGGTCATTGGAAGGCAAAAACGGGTCATTGGAAGGCAAGAAGGGGTCATTGGAAGGCTAGAATGGTTCAATGGAAGTCAAGGAGGGGTCGTTGGAAGGCTAGAAGGGGTCATTGGAAGGCTAGAATGGTTCATTGGAAGGCAAGAAGGGGTCGTTGGAAGGCTAGAAGGATACATTGGAAGTCTAGAAGGGGTCATTGGAAGGCTAGAAGGGTTCATTGGAAGGCTAGAAGGGTTCATTGAAAGGCAAGATGGGGTCATTGGAAGGCTAGAAAGGTTCATTGGAAGGCTAGAAAGGGTCATTGGAAGGCAAGAAGGGTTCATTGGAAGGATTGAAGGGGTCATTGGAAGGCAAGAAGGGATCATTGGAAGGCAAGAAGGGGTCATTGGAAGGCTAGAAGCGGTCATTGGAAGGCAAGAAAGGGTCATTGGAAGGAAAGAAGGGTTCATTGGAAGGCTAGAAGGGGTCATTGGAAGGCTAGAAGGGGTCATTGGGAGGCAAGAAGGGGTCATTGGAAGGCTAGAAGGGGTCATTGGGAGGCAAGAAGGGGTCATTGGAAGGCTAGAAGGGGTCATTGGAAGGCAAGAAGGGTTCATTGGAAGGCAGGAAGGGGTCGTTGGAAGGCTAGAAGGGGTCATTGGAAGGCTAGAAGGGTTCATTGGAAGTCAAGGAGGGGTCATTGGAAGGTTAGAAGTGGTCATTGGAAGGCTAGAAGGGTTCATTGGAAGGCAAGAAGGGGTCGTTGGAAGGCTAGAAGGGTTCATTGGAAGTCTAGAAGGGGTCATTGGAAGGCTAGAAGGGGTCATTGGAAGGCTAGAAGGGTTCACTGGAAGTCTAGAAGGGGTCATTGGAAGGCTAGAAGGGGTCATTGGAAGGCTAGAAGGGGTCATTGGAAGGCTAAAAGGGGTCATTGGAAGGCTAAAAGGGGTCATTGGAAGGCAAGAAGGGGTCGTTGGAAGGCAAGAAGGGGTCATTGGAAGACTAGAAGGGGTCATTGGAAGGCTAGAAAGGGTCATTGGAAAGCAAAAACGGGTCATTGGAAGGCAAGAAGGGGTCATTGGATGGCTAGAAGGGGTCATTGGGAGGCAAGAAGGGGTCATTGGAAGGCAAGAAGGGTTCATTGGAATGCAAGAAGGGGTTGTTGGAAGGCTAGAAGGGGTCATTGGAAGGCTAGAAGGGTTCATTGGAGGTCAAGGAGGGGTCATTGGAAGGTTAGAAGGGGTCATTGGGAGGCAAGAAGGGGTCATTGGAAGGCTAGAAGGTGTCATTGGAAGGCAAGAAGGGGTTATTGGAATTCAAGAAGGGTTCATTGGAAGAATAGAAGGGTTCATTGGAAGAATAGAAGGGTTCATTGGAAGGTAAGAAGGGGTCCTTAGAAGGCAGGAAGGGGTTGTTGGAAGGCAAGAAGGGGTCATTGGAAGGCAAGAAGGGGTCATTGTAAGGCAAGAAGGGGTCGTTGGAAGGCAAGAATGGGTCATTGGAAGGCTAGAAGGGTTCATTGGAAGTCTAGGAGGGGTCATTGGAAGGCTAGAAGGGTTCATTGGAAGGCAAGAAGGGGTCGTTGGAAGGCTAGAAGGGGTCATTGGAAGGCTAGAAGGGTTCATTGGAAGGCTAGAAGGGGTCATTGGAAGGTTAGAAGGGGTCATTGGAAGGCTAGAAGGGGTCATTGGAAGGCTAGAAGGGTACATTGGGAGGCAAGAAGGGGTCATTGGAAGGCTAGAAGGGGTCACTGGAAGTCATGAAGGGGTTATTGGAATTCAAGAAGGGGTCATTGGAAGGCTAGAAGGGGTCATTGGAATGCTAGAAGGGGTCATTGGAAGGCTAGAAGGGGTCATTGGGAGGCAAGAAGGGGTCATTGGAAGGCTAGAAGGGGTCATTGGAAGGCAAGAAGGGTTCATTGGAAGGCAAGAAGGGGTTGTTGGAAGGCTAGAAGGGGTCATTGGAAGGCTAGAAGGGTTCATTGGAAGTCAAGGAGGGGTCATTGGAAGGTTAGAAGTGGTCATTGGAAGGCTAGATGGGTTCATTGGAAGGCAAGAAGGGGTCGTTGGAAGGCTAGAAGGGTTCACTGGAAGTCTAGAAAAGGGTCATTGGAAGGCTAGAAAGGGTCATTGGAAGGCTAGAAGGGTTCATTGGAAGGCAAGAAGGGGTCATTGGAAGGTTAGAAGGGTTCATTGGAAGGCTAGAAGGGTTCATTGGAAGGCAAGAAGGGGTCGTTGGAAGGCTAGAAGGGGTCATTGGAAGGCTAGAAGGGTTCATTGGAAGTCTAGAAGGGGTCATTGGAAGGCTAGAAGGGGTCATTGGAACGCTAGAAGGGGTCATTGGAAGACTAGAAGGGGTCATTGGGAGGCAAGAAGGGGTCATTGGAAGGCTAGAAGGGTTCATTGGAAGGCAAGAAGGGGTCGTTGGAAGGCTAGAAGGGTTCATTGGAAGTCTAGAAGGGGTCATTGGAAGGCAAGAAGGGGTCATTGGAAGGCTAGAAGGGTTCACTGGAAGTCTAGAAGGGGTCATTGGAAGGCTAGAAGGGGTCATTGGAAGGATAGAAGGGGTCAGTGGAAGGCTAAAAGGGGTCATTGGAAGACTAAAAGGGGTCATTGGAAGGCAAGAAGGGGTCGTTGGAAGGCAAGAAGGGGTCATTGGAAGACTAGAAGGGGTCATTGGAAGGCTAGAAAGGGTCATTGGAAAGCAAAAACGGGTCATTGGAAGGCAAGAAAGGGTCATTGGATGGCTAGAAGGGGTCATTGGGAGGCAAGAAGGGTCATTGGAAGGCAAGAAGGGTTCATTGGAATGCAAGAAGAGGTCGTTGGAAGGCTAGAAGGGGTCATTGGAAGGCTAGAAGGGTTCATTGGAGGTCAAGGAGGGGTCATTGGAAGGTTAGAAGGGGTCATTGGGAGGCAAGAAGGGGTCATTGGAAGGCTAGAAGGGGTCATTGGAAGGCAAGAAGGGGTTATTGGAATTCAAGAAGGGTTCATTGGAAGGCTAGAAGGGTTCATTGGAAGGTAAGAAGGGGTCCTTAGAAGGCAGGAAGGGGTTGTTGGAAGGCAAGAAGGGGTCATTGGAAGGCAAAAAGGGGTCATTGTAAGGCAAGAAGGGGTCGTTGGAAGGCAAGAATGGGTCATTGGAAGGCTAGAAGGGTTCATTGGAAGTCTAGGAGGGGTCATTGGAAGGCTAGAAGGGTTCATTGGAAGGCAAGAAGGGGTCGTTGGAAGGCTAGAAGGGGTCATTGGAAGGCTAGAAGGGTTCATTGGAAGGCTAGAAGGGGTCATTGGAAGGTTAGAAGGGGTCATTGGAAGGCTAGAAGGGGTCATTGGAAGGCTAGAAGGGTACATTGGGAGGCAAGAAGGGGTCATTGGAAGGCTAGAAGGGGTCACTGGAAGTCATGAAGGGGTTATTGGAATTCAAGAAGGGGTCATTGGAAGGCTAGAAGGGGTCATTGGAACGCTAGAAGGGGTCATTGGAAGGCAAGTAGGGTTCATTGGAAGGCTAGAAGGGGTCATTGGAAGGCAAGAATAGTTAATTGGAAGGCAAGAAGGGGTCATTGGAAGGCTCGAAAGGGTCACTGGAAGTCATGAAGGGGTCATTGGAAGGCTAGAAGGGGTCATTGGAAGGCTAGAAGGTGTCATTGGAAGGCTAAAAGGGGTCATTGGAAGGCTAAAAGGGGTCATTGGAAGGCAAGAAGGGGTCGTTGGAAGGCAAGAAGGGGTCATTGGAAGACAAGAAGGGGTCATTGGAAGGCTAGGAAGGGTCATTGGAAAGCAAAAACGGCTCATTGGAAGGCAAGAAGGGGTCATTGGATGGCTAGAAGGGGTCATTGGGAGGCAAGAAGGGGTCATTGGAAGGCAAGAAGGGTTCATTGGAATGCAAGAAGGGGTCGTTGGAAGGCTAGAAGGGGTCATTGGAAGGCTAGAAGGGTTCATTGGAGGTCAAGGAGGGGTCATTGGAAGGTTAGAAGGGGTCATTGGGAGGCAAGAAGGGGTCATTGGAAGGCTAGAAGGGGTCATTGGAAGGCAAGAAGGGTTCATTGGAAGGCAAGAAGGGGTCGTTGGAAGGCTAGAAGGGGTCATTGGAAGGCTAGAAGAGTTCATTGGAAGTCAAGGAGGGGTCATTGCAAGGTTAGAAGTGGTCATTGGAAGGCTAGAAGGGTTCATTGGAAGGCAAGAAGGGGTCGTTGGAAGGCTAGAAGGGTTCACTGGAAGTCTAGAAGGGGTCATTGGAAGGCTAGAAGGGGTCATTGGAAGGCTAGAAGGGTTCATTGGAAGTCTAGAAGGGGTCATTGGAAGGTTAGAAGGGGTCATTGGAAGGCTAGAAGGGGTCATTGGAAGGCTAAAAGGGGTCATTGGAAGGAAAAAACGGGTCATTGGAAGGCAAGAAGGGGTCAATGGAAGGCAAGAAGGGGTCATTGGAAGGCTAGAAGGGGTCATTGGAAGGCTAGAAAGGGTCATTGGAAGGCAAAAACGGGTCATTGGAAGGCAAGAAGGGGTCATTGGAAGGCTAGAATGGTTCAATGGAAGGCAAGAAGGGGTCGTTGGAAGGCTAGAAGGGGTCATTGGAAGGCAAGAAGTGGTCGTTGGAAGGTTAGAAGGGGTCATTGGAAGGCTAGAAGGATACATTGGAAGTCTAGAAGGGGTCATTGGAAGGCTAGAAGGGTTCATTGGAAGGCTAGAAGAGGTCATTGGAAGGCTAGACGGGGTCATTGGAAGGCTAGAAGGATTCATTGGAAGGCAAGAAGGGGTCATTGGAAGGAAAAAAGGGGTCATTGAAAAGCTAGAAGGGTTCATTGGAAGGATAGAAGGGGTCATTGAAAGGCAAGAAGGGGTCATTGGAAGGTTAGAAGGGGTCATTGGAAGGCAAGGAGGGGTCATTGGAAGACAAGAAGGGGTCATTGGAAGGCTAGGAAGGGTCATTGGAAAGCAAAAACGGCTCATTGGAAGGCAAGAAGGGGTCATTGGATGGCTAGAAGGGGTCATTGGGAGGCAAGAAGGGGTCATTGGAAGGCAAGAAGGGTTCATTGGAATGCAAGAAGGGGTCGTTGGAAGGCTAGAAGGGGTCATTGGAAGGCTAGAAGGGTTCATTGGAGGTCAAGGAGGGGTCATTGGAAGGTTAGAAGGGGTCATTGGGAGGCAAGAAGGGGTCATTGGAAGGCTAGAAGGGGTCATTGGAAGGCAAGAAGGGTTCATTGGAAGGCAAGAAGGGGTCGTTGGAAGGCTAGAAGGGGTCATTGGAAGGCTAGAAGAGTTCATTGGAAGTCAAGGAGGGGTCATTGCAAGGTTAGAAGTGGTCATTGGAAGGCTAGAAGGGTTCATTGGAAGGCAAGAAGGGGTCGTTGGAAGGCTAGAAGGGTTCACTGGAAGTCTAGAAGGGGTCATTGGAAGGCTAGAAGGGGTCATTGGAAGGCTAGAAGGGTTCATTGGAAGTCTAGAAGGGGTCATTGGAAGGTTAGAAGGGGTCATTGGAAGGCTAGAAGGGGTCATTGGAAGGCTAAAAGGGGTCATTGGAAGGAAAAAACGGGTCATTGGAAGGCAAGAAGGGGTCAATGGAAGGCAAGAAGGGGTCATTGGAAGGCTAGAAGGGGTCATTGGAAGGCTAGAAAGGGTCATTGGAAGGCAAAAACGGGTCATTGGAAGGCAAGAAGGGGTCATTGGAAGGCTAGAATGGTTCAATGGAAGGCAAGAAGGGGTCGTTGGAAGGCTAGAAGGGGTCATTGGAAGGCAAGAAGTGGTCGTTGGAAGGTTAGAAGGGGTCATTGGAAGGCTAGAAGGATACATTGGAAGTCTAGAAGGGGTCATTGGAAGGCTAGAAGGGTTCATTGGAAGGCTAGAAGAGGTCATTGGAAGGCTAGACGGGGTCATTGGAAGGCTAGAAGGATTCATTGGAAGGCAAGAAGGGGTCATTGGAAGGAAAAAAGGGGTCATTGAAAAGCTAGAAGGGTTCATTGGAAGGATAGAAGGGGTCATTGAAAGGCAAGAAGGGGTAATTGGAAGGTTAGAAGGGGTCATTGGAAGGCAAGGAGGGGTCATTGGAAGGCAAGAAGGGGTCACTGGAAGGATAGAAGGGGTCATTGGAAGGCGAGAAGGGTTCATTGGAAGGATAGAAGAGGTCATTGAAAGGCAAAATGGGGTCATTGGAAGGCTAGAAAGGGTCATTGGAAGGCTAGAAAGGGTCATTGGAAGGCAAGAAGGGTTCATTGGAAGGATTGAAGGGGTCATTGGAAGGCAAGAAGGGATCATTGGAAGGCAAGAAGGGGTCATTGGAAGGCTAGAAGCGGTCATTGGAAGGCAAGAAAGGGTCATTGGAAGGAAAGAAGGGTTCATTGGAAGGCAAGAAGGGGTCATTGGAAGGCTAGAAGGGGTCATTGGGAGGCAAGAAGGGGTCATTGGAAGGCTAGAAGGGGTCATTGGGAGGCAAGAAGGGGTCATTGGAAGGCTAGAAGGGGTCATTGGAAGGCAAGAAGGGTTCATTGGAAGACAAGAAGGGGTCATTGGAAGGCTAGGAAGGGTCATTGGAAAGCAAAAACGGCTCATTGGAAGGCAAGAAGGGGTCATTGGATGGCTAGAAGGGGTCATTGGGAGGCAAGAAGGGGTCATTGGAAGGCAAGAAGGGTTCATTGGAATGCAAGAAGGGGTCGTTGGAAGGCTAGAAGGGGTCATTGGAAGGCTAGAAGGGTTCATTGGAGGTCAAGGAGGGGTCATTGGAAGGTTAGAAGGGGTCATTGGGAGGCAAGAAGGGGTCATTGGAAGGCTAGAAGGGGTCATTGGAAGGCAAGAAGGGTTCATTGGAAGGCAAGAAGGGGTCGTTGGAAGGCTAGAAGGGGTCATTGGAAGGCTAGAAGAGTTCATTGGAAGTCAAGGAGGGGTCATTGCAAGGTTAGAAGTGGTCATTGGAAGGCTAGAAGGGTTCATTGGAAGGCAAGAAGGGGTCGTTGGAAGGCTAGAAGGGTTCACTGGAAGTCTAGAAGGGGTCATTGGAAGGCTAGAAGGGGTCATTGGAAGGCTAGAAGGGTTCATTGGAAGTCTAGAAGGGGTCATTGGAAGGTTAGAAGGGGTCATTGGAAGGCTAGAAGGGGTCATTGGAAGGCTAAAAGGGGTCATTGGAAGGAAAAAACGGGTCATTGGAAGGCAAGAAGGGGTCAATGGAAGGCAAGAAGGGGTCATTGGAAGGCTAGAAGGGGTCATTGGAAGGCTAGAAAGGGTCATTGGAAGGCAAAAACGGGTCATTGGAAGGCAAGAAGGGGTCATTGGAAGGCTAGAATGGTTCAATGGAAGGCAAGAAGGGGTCGTTGGAAGGCTAGAAGGGGTCATTGGAAGGCAAGAAGTGGTCGTTGGAAGGTTAGAAGGGGTCATTGGAAGGCTAGAAGGATACATTGGAAGTCTAGAAGGGGTCATTGGAAGGCTAGAAGGGTTCATTGGAAGGCTAGAAGAGGTCATTGGAAGGCTAGACGGGGTCATTGGAAGGCTAGAAGGATTCATTGGAAGGCAAGAAGGGGTCATTGGAAGGAAAAAAGGGGTCATTGAAAAGCTAGAAGGGTTCATTGGAAGGATAGAAGGGGTCATTGAAAGGCAAGAAGGGGTCATTGGAAGGTTAGAAGGGGTCATTGGAAGGCAAGGAGGGGTCATTGGAAGGCAAGAAGGGGTCACTGGAAGGATAGAAGGGGTCATTGGAAGGCGAGAAGGGTTCATTGGAAGGATAGAAGAGGTCATTGAAAGGCAAAATGGGGTCATTGGAAGGCTAGAAAGGGTCATTGGAAGGCTAGAAAGGGTCATTGGAAGGCAAGAAGGGTTCATTGGAAGGATTGAAGGGGTCATTGGAAGGCAAGAAGGGATCATTGGAAGGCAAGAAGGGGTCATTGGAAGGCTAGAAGCGGTCATTGGAAGGCAAGAAAGGGTCATTGGAAGGAAAGAAGGGTTCATTGGAAGGCAAGAAGGGGTCATTGGAAGGCTAGAAGGGGTCATTGGGAGGCAAGAAGGGGTCATTGGAAGGCTAGAAGGGGTCATTGGGAGGCAAGAAGGGGTCATTGGAAGGCTAGAAGGGGTCATTGGAAGGCAAGAAGGGTTCATTGGAAGGCAAGAAGGGGTTGTTGGAAGGCTAGAAGGGGTCATTGGAAGGCTAGAAGGGTTCATTGGAAGTCAAGGAGGGGTCATTGGAAGGTTAGAAGTGGTCATTGGAAGGCTAGAAGGGTTCATTGGAAGGCAAGAAGGGGTCGTTGGAAGGCTAGAAGGGTTCATTGGAAGTCTAGAAGGGGTCATTGGAAGGCTAGAAGGGGTCATTGGAAGTCTAGAAGGGTTCACTGGAAGTCTAGAAGGGGTCATTGGAAGGCTAGAAGGGGTCATTGGAAGGCTAGAAGGGGTCATTGGAAGGCTAAAAGGGGTCATTGGAAGGCTAGAAGGGGTCATTGGAGGGCTAGAAGGGTTCATTGGAAGTCAAGGAGGGGTCATTGGAAGGTTAGAAGTGGTCATTGGAAGGCTAGAAGGGTTCATTGGAAGGCAAGAAGGGGTCGTTGGAAGGCTGGAAGGGTTCATTGGAAGTCTAGAAGGGGTCATTGGAAGGTGAGAAGGGGTCATTGGAAGGCTAGAAGGGTTCACTGGAAGTCTAGAAGGGGTCATTGGAAGGCTAGAAGGGGTCATTGGAAGGCTAGAAGGGGTCATTGGAAGGCTAAAAGGGGTCATTGGAAGGCTAAAAGGGGTCATTGGAAGGCAAGAAGGGGTCGTTGGAAGGCAAGAAGGGGTCATTGGAAGACTAGAAGGGGTCATTGCAAGGCTAGAAAGGGTCATTGGAAAGCAAAAACGGGTCATTGGAAGGCAAGAAGGGGTCATTGGATGGCTAGAAGGGGTCATTGGGAGGCAAGAAGGGGTCATTGGAAGGCAAGAAGGGTTCATTGGAATGCAAGAAGGGGTCGTTGGAAGGCTAGAAGGGGTCATTGGAAGGGTAGAAGGGTTCATTGGAGGTCAAGGAGGGGTCATTGGAAGGTTAGAAGGGGTCATTGGGAGGCAAGAAGGGGTCATTGGAAGGCTAGAAGGGGTCATTGGAAGGCAAGAAGGGGTTATTGGAATTCAAGAAGGGTTCATTGGAAGGCTAGAAGGGTTCATTGGAAGGTAAGAAGGGGTCCTTAGAAGGCAAGAAGGGGTTGTTGGAAGCCAAGAAGGGGTCATTGGAAGGCAAGAAGGGGTCATTGGAAGGCTAGAAGGGTTCATTGGAAGGCAAGAAGGGGTCGTTGGAAGGTTAGAAGGGGTCATTGGAAGGCTAGAAGGGTTCACTGGAAGTCTAGAAGGGGTCATTGGAAGGCTAGAAGGGGTCATTGGAAGGCTAGAAGGGGTCATTGGAAGGCTAAAAGGGGTCATTGGAAGGCTAAAAGGGGTCATTGGAAGGCAAGAAGGGGTCGTTGGAAGGCAAGAAGGGGTCATTGGAAGACTAGAAGGGGTCATTGCAAGGCTAGAAAGGGTCATTGGAAAGCAAAAACGGGTCATTGGAAGGCAAGAAGGGGTCATTGGATGGCTAGAAGGGGTCATTGGGAGGCAAGAAGGGGTCATTGGAAGGCAAGAAGGGTTCATTGGAATGCAAGAAGGGGTCGTTGGAAGGCTAGAAGGGGTCATTGGAAGGGTAGAAGGGTTCATTGGAGGTCAAGGAGGGGTCATTGGAAGGTTAGAAGGGGTCATTGGGAGGCAAGAAGGGGTCATTGGAAGGCTAGAAGGGGTCATTGGAAGGCAAGAAGGGGTTATTGGAATTCAAGAAGGGTTCATTGGAAGGCTAGAAGGGTTCATTGGAAGGTAAGAAGGGGTCCTTAGAAGGCAAGAAGGGGTTGTTGGAAGCCAAGAAGGGGTCATTGGAAGGCAAGAAAGGGTCATTGGAAGGCTAGAAGGGTTCATTGGAAGGCAAGAAGGGGTCGTTGGAAGGCTAGAAGGGGTCATTGGAAGGCTAGAAGGGTTCATTGGAAGGCTAGAAGGGGTCATTGGAAGGTTAGAAGGGGTCATTGGAAGGCTAGAAGGGGTCATTGGAAGGTTAGAAGGGGTCATTGGGAGGCAAGAAGGGGTCATTGGAAGGCTAGAAGGGGTCATTGAAAGGCAAGAAGGGGTTATTGGAATTCAAGAAGGGTTCATTGGAAGGCTAGAAGGGTTCATTGGAAGGTAAGAAGGGGTCCTTAGAAGGCAAGAAGGGGTTGTTGGAAGGCAAGAAGGGGTCATTGGAAGGCAAGAAGGGGTCATTGTAAGGCAAGAATGGGTCATTGGAAGGCTAGAAGGGTTCATTGGAAGTCTAGGAGGGGTCATTGGAAGGCTAGAAGGGTTCATTGGAAGGCAAGAAGGGGTCGTTGGAAGGCTAGAAGGGCTCATTGGAAGGCTAGAAGGGTTCATTGGAAGGCTAGAAGGGGTCATTGGAAGGTTAGAAGGGGTCATTGGAAGGCTAGAAGGGGTCATTGGAAGGCTAGAAGGGTACATTGGGAGGCAAGAATGGGTCATTGGAAGGCTAGAAGGGGTCACTGGAAGTCATGAAGGGGTTATTGGAATTCAAGAAGGGGTCATTGGAAGGCTAGAAGGGGTCATTGGAACGCTAGAAGGGGTCATTGGAAGGCAAGAAGGGTTCATTGGAAGGCTAGAAGGGGTCATTGGAAGGCAAGAATAGTTAATTGGAAGGCAAGAAGGGGTCATTGGAAGGCTCGAAAGGGTCACTGGAAGTCATGAAGGGGTCATTGGAAGGCGAGAAGGGTTCATTGGAAGGATAGAAGGGGTCATTGAAAAGCTAGAACTGTTCATTGGAAGGCAAGAAGGGTTCATTGGAAGGCAAGAAGGGCTAATTGGAAGGCAAGAAGTGTTCATTGGAAGGAAATAAGGGTTCATATGAAGGCAAGATCAGTTCATTGGAAGGCAAGAAGGGGTCATTGGAAAACTAGAAGGGTTCATTGGAAGGAAATAAGGGTTCATTGGAAGGAAAGAAGGGTTCATATATAGGCAATATCGGTTCATTGGAAGGCAAGAAGGGGTCATTGGAAGGCTAGAAGTGGTCATTGGAAGGCTAGAAGGGTTCATTGGAAGGCAAGAAGGGGTCGTTGGAAGGCTAGAAGGGTTCATTGGAAGTCTAGAAGGGGTCATTGAAAAGCTAGAACTGTTCATTGGAAGGCAAGAAGGGCTAATTGGAAGGCAAGAAGTGTTCATTGGAAGGAAATAAGGGTTCATATGAAGGCAAGATCAGTTCATTGGAAGGCAAGAAGGGGTCATTGGAAAACTAGAAGGGTTCATTGGAAGGAAATAAGGGTTCATTGGAAGGAAAGAAGGGTTCAAATATAGGCAATATCGGTTCATTGGAAGGCAAGAAGGGGTCATTGGAAGGCTAGAAGGGGTCATTGGAAGGCAAGAAGGGGTCATTGGAAGGCAATAAGGGGTCATTGGAAGTCAAGAAGGGGTCATTGGAAGGCAAGAAGGGGTCATTGGAAGGCTAGAAGGGTTCATTGGAAGTCTAAGAGGGGTCATTGGAAGGCTAGAAGTTTTCATTGGAAGGCAAGAAGGGGTCGTTGGAAGGCTAGAAGGGGTCATTGGAAGGCTAGAAGGGTTCATTGGAAGTCTAGAAGGGGTCATTGGAAGGTTAGAAGGGGTCATTTGAAGGCTAGAAGGGGTCATTGGAAGGCTAGAAGGGTCATTGGGAGGCAAGAAGGGGTCATTGGAAGGCTAGAAGGGGTCATTGGAAGTCAAGAAGGGGTTATTGGAATTCAAGAAGGGGGTCATTGGAAGGCTAGAAGAGGTCATTGGAACGCTAGAAGGGGTCATTGGATGGCAAGAATAGTTAATTGGAAGGCAAGAATAGTTAATTGGAAGGCAAGAAGAGGTCATTGGAAGGCTAGAAAGGGTCCTTGGAAGGCAAAAAGTGGTCATTGGAAGGCTAGAAGGGTTCATTGGAAGGCTAGAAGGGTTCATTGGAAGGTAAGAAGGGGTCCTTGGAAGGCAAGAAGGGGTTGTTGGAAGGCAAGAAGGGGTCATTGGAAGGCAAGAAGGGGTCATTGGAAGGCTAGAAAGGGTCATTGGAAGGCAAGAAGGGGTCATTGGAAGGATTGAAGGGGTCATTGGAAGGCAAGAAGGGATCATTGGAAGGCAAGAAGGGGTCATTGGAAGGCTAGAAGCGGTCATTGGAAGGCAAGAAAGGGTCATTGGAAGGAAAGAAGGGTTCATTGGAAGGCAAGAAGGGGTCATTGGAAGGCTAGAAGGGGTCATTGGGAGGCAAGAAGGGGTCATTGGAAGGCTAGAAGGGGTCATTGGGAGGCAAGAATGGGTCATTGGAAGGCTAAAAGGGGTCATTGGAAGGCAAGAAGGGTTCATTGGAAGGCAAGAAGGGGTTGTTGGAAGGCTAGAAGGGGTCATTGGAAGGCTAGAAGGGTTCATTGGAAGTCAAGGAGGGGTCATTGGAAGGTTAGAAGTGGTCATTGGAAGGCTAGAAGGGTTCATTGGAAGGCAAGAAGGGGTCGTTGGAAGGCTAGAAGGGTTCATTGGAAGTCTAGAAGGGGTCATTGGAAGGCTAGAAGGGGTCATTGGAAGGCTAGAAGGGTTCACTGGAAGTCTAGAAGGGGTCATTGGAAGGCTAGAAGGGGTCATTGGAAGGCTAGAAGGGGTCATTGGAAGGCTAAAAGGGGTCATTGGAAGGCTAAAAGGGGTCATTGGAAGGCAAGAAGGGGTCGTTGGAAGGCAAGAAGGGGTCATTGGAAGACTAGAAGGGGTCATTGGAAGGCTAGAAAGGTTCATTGGAAAGCAAAAACGGGTCATTGGAAGGCAAGAAGGGGTCATTGGATGGCTAGAAGGGGTCATTGGGAGGCAAGAAGGGGTTTTTGGAAGGCAAAAAGGGTTCATTGGAATGCAAGAAGGGGTCGTTGGAAGGCTAGAAGGGGTCATTGGAAGGCTAGAAGGGTTCATTGGAGGTCAAGGAGGGGTCATTGGAAGGTTAGAAGGGGTCATTGGGAGGCAAGAAGGGGTCATTGGAAGGCTAGAAGGGGTCATTGGAAGGCAAGAAGGGTTCATTGGAAGGCAAGAAGGGGTCGTTGGAAGGCTAGAAGGGGTCATTGGAAGGCTAGAAGAGTTCATTGGAAGTCAAGGAGGGGTCATTGCAAGGTTAGAAGTGGTCATTGGAAGGCAAGAAGGGTTCATTGGAAGTCTAGAAGGGGTCATTGGAAGGTTAGAAGGGGTCATTGGAAGGCTAGAAGGGGTCATTGGAAGGCTAAAAGGGGTCATTGGATTGCAAAAACGGGTCATTGGAAGGCAAGAAGGGGTCAATGGAAGGCAAGAAGGGGTCATTGGAAGGCTAGAAGGGGTCATTGGAAGGCTAGAAAGGGTCATTGGAAGGCAAAAACGGGTAATTGGAAGGCAAGAAGGGGTCATTGGAAGGCTAGAAAGGTTCAATGGAAGGCAAGAAGGGGTCGTTGGAAGGCTAGAAGGGGTCATTGGAAGGCAAGAAGTAGTCGTTGGAAGGTTAGAAGGGGTCATTGGAAGGCTAGAAGGATACATTGGAAGTCTAGAAGGGGTCATTGGAAGGCTAGAGGGGTTCATTGGAAGGCTAGAAGGGTTCATTGGAAGGCTAGAAGAGGTCATTGGAAGGCTAGACGGGGTCATTGGAAGGCTAGAAGGATTCATTGGAAGGCAAGAAGGGGTCATTGGAAGGAAAAAAGGGGTCATTGAAAAGCTAGAAGGGTTCATTGGAAGGCAAGAAGGGGTCATTGGAAGGTTAGAAGGGGTCATTGGAAGGGAAGGAGGGGTCATTGGAAGGCAAGAAGGGGTCACTGGAAGGATAGAAGGGGTCATTGGAAGGCAAGAAGGGTTCATTGGAAGGATAGAAGGGGTCATTGAAAGGCTAGAACTGTTCATTGGAAGGCAAGAAGGGTTCATTGGAAGGCAAGAAGGGATAATTGGAAGGCAAGAAGTGTTCATTGGAAGGAAATAAGGGTTCATATGAAGGCAAGATCAGTTCATTGGAAGGCAAGAAGGGGTCATTGGAAACTAGAAGGGTTCATTGGAAGGAAATAAGGGTTCATTGGAAGGGAAGAAGGGTTCATATGAAGGCAATATCAGTTCATTGGAAGGCAAGAAGGGGTCATTGGAAGCCTAGAAGAGGTCATTGGAAGGCTAGAAGGGGTCATTGGAAGGCTAGAAGGGGTCATTGGAAGGCAAGAAGGGGTCATTGGAAGGCAAGAAGGGGTCATTGGAAGGCAAGAAGGGTTCATTGGAAGGCAAGAATGGGTCATTGGAAGGCTAGAAGGGGTCATTGGAAGGCTAGAAGGGGTCATTGGATGCTAGAAGGGGTCATTGGAAGGCTAGAAGGGTTCATTGGAAGTCTAGAAGGGGTCATTGGAAGGTTAGAAGGTGTCATTGGAAGGCTCGAAGGGGTCATTGGAAGGCTAGAAGCATACATTGGGAGGCAAGAATGGGTCATTGGAAGGCTAGAAGGGGTCATTGGAAGTCAAGAAGGGGTTATTGGAATTCAAGAAGGGTTCATTGGAAGGCTAGAAGGGTTCATTGGAAGGTAAGAAGGGGTCCTTAGAAGGCAAGAAGGGGTCATTGGAAGGCAAGAAGGGGTCATTGGAAGGCAAGAAGGGGTCATTGGAAGGCTAGAAGCGGTCATTGGAAGGCAAGAAAGGGTCATTGGAAGGAAAGAAGGGTTCATTGGAAGGCAAGAAGGGGTCATTGGAAGGCTAGAAGGGGTCATTGGGAGGCAAGAAGGGGTCATTGGAAGGCTAGAAGGGGTCATTGGAAGTCAAGAAGGGTTCATTGGAAGGATAGAAGGGGTCATTGAAAAGCTAGAACTGTTCATTGGAAGGCAAGAAGGGTTCATTGGAAGGCAAGAAGGGCTAATTGGAAGGCAAGAAGTGTTCATTGGAAGGAAATAAGGGTTCATATGAAGGCAAGATCAGTTCATTGGAAGGCAAGAAGGGGTCATTGGAAAACTAGAAGGGTTCATTGGAAGGAAATAAGGGTTCATTGGAAGGAAAGAAGGGTTCATATATAGGCAATATCGGTTCATTGGAAGGCAAGAAGGGGTCATTGGAAGGCTAGAAGTGGTCATTGGAAGGCAAGAAGGGGTCATTGGAAGGCAAGAAGGTGTCATTGGAAGGCAAGAAGGGGTCATTGGAAGTCAAGAAGGGGTCATTGGAAGGCAAGAAGGGGTCATTGGAAGGCTAGAAGGGGTCATTGGAAGGCTAGAAGGGTTCATTGGAAGGCAAGAAGGGGTCATTGGAAGGTTAGAAGGGGTCATTGGAAGGCTAGAAGGGTTCATTGGAAGGCAAGAAGGGGTCGTTGGAAGGCTAGAAGGGGTCATTGGAAGGCTAGAAGGGTTCATTGGAAGTCTAGAAGGGGTCATTGGAAGGTTAGAAGGGGTCATTTGAAGGCTAGAAGGGGTCATTGGAAGGCTAGAAGGGGTCATTGGGAGGCAAGAAGGGGTCATTGGAAGGCTAGAAGGGGTCATTGGAAGTCAAGAAGGGGTTATTGGAATTCAAGAAGGGGTCATTGGAAGGCTAGAAGGGGTCATTGGAACGCTAGAAGGGGTCGTTGGAAGGCAAGAAGGGTTCATTGGAAGGCTAGAAGGGGTCATTGGATGGCAAGAATAGTTAATTGGAAGGCAAGAATAGTTAATTGGAAGGCAAGAAGAGGTCATTGGAAGGCTAGAAAGGGTCATTGGAAGGCAAAAAGGGGTCATTGGAAGGATAGAAGGGTTCATTGGAAGGCTAGAAGGGTTCATTGGAAGGTAAGAAGGGGTCATTGGAAGGCTAGAAGGGGTCATTGGAAGGCAAGAAGGGTTCATTGGAAGGCAAGAAGGGGTCGTTGGAAGGCTAGAAGGGGTCATTGGAAGAATAGAAGGGGTCCTTGGAAGGCAAGAAGGGTTCATTGGAAGGCAAGAAGGGGTCATTGGATGGCAAGAAGGGATTATTTGAAGGCAAGAAGGGGTCATTGGAAGGTAAGAGGCGTCATTGGAAGGCAAGAAGGGTTCATTGGAAGGCAAGAAGGGTTCATTGGAAGGCAAGAAGGGGTCATTGGGAGGTAAGAAGAGGTCATTGGAAGGCTAGAAGGGGTCATTGGAAGGCAAGAAGGGTTCATTGGAAGGCAAGAAGGGGTCGTTGGAAGGCTAGAAGGGGTCATTGGAAGGCTAGAAGGGTTCATTGGAAGTCAAGGATGGGTCATTGGAAGGTTAGAAGTGGTCATTGGAAGGCAAGAAGGGGTCGTTGGAAGAATAGAAGGGTTCATTGGAAGTCTAGAAGGGGTCATTGGAAGGCTAGAAGGGGTCATTGGAAGGCTAGAAGGGGTCATTGGATGGCTAGAAGGGGTCATTGGGAGGCAAGAAGGGGTCATTGGAAGGCAAGAAGGGTTCATTGGAATGCAAGAAGGGGTCGTTGGAAGGCTAGAAGGGGTCATTGGAAGGCTAGAAGGGTTCATTGGAAGTCAAGGAGGGGTCATTGGAAGGTTAGAAGGGGTCATTGGGAGGCAAGAAGGGGTCATTGGAAGGCTAGAAGGGATCATTTGAAGGCAAGAAGGGTTCATTGGAAGGCAAGAAGGGGTCGTTGGAAGGCTAGAAGGGGTCATTGGAAGGCTAGAAGGGTTCATTGGAAGTCAAGGAGGGGTCATTGGAAGGTTAGAAGTGGTCATTGGAAGGCTAGATGGGTTCATTGGAAGGCAAGAAGGGGTCGTTGGAAGGCTAGAAGGGTTCACTGGAAGTCTAGAAAAGGGTCATTGGAAGGCTAGAAGGGGTCATTGGAAGGCTAGAAGGGTTCATTGGAAGGCAAGAAGGGGTCATTGGAAGGTTAGAAGGGGTCATTGGAAGGCTAGAAGGGTTCATTGGAAGGCAAGAAGGGGTCGTTGGAAGGCTAGAAGGGGTCATTGGAAGGCTAGAAGGGTTCATTGGAAGTCTAGAAGGGGTCATTGGAAGGTTGAAGGGGTCATTTGAAGGCTAGAAGGGGTCATTGGAAGGCTAGAAGGGGTCATTGGGAGGCAAGAAGGGGTCATTGGAAGGCTAGAAGGGGTCATTGGAAGTCAAGAAGGGGTTATTGGAATTCAAGAAGGGGTCATTGGAAGGCTAGAAGGGGTCATTGGAACGCTAGAAGGGGTCATTGGAAGGCAAGAAGGGTTCATTGGAAGGCTAGAAGGGGTCATTGGATGGCAAGAATAGTTAATTGGAAGGCAAGAATAGTTAATTGGAAGGCAAGAAGAGGTCATTGGAAGGCTAGAAAGGGTCATTGGAAGGCAAAAAGGGGTCATTGGAAGGCTAGAAGGGTTCATTGGAAGGCTAGAAGGGTTCATTGGAAGGTAAGAAGGGGTCCTTGGAAGGCAAGAAGGGGTTGTTGGAAGGCAAGAAGGGGTCATTGGAAGGCAAGAAGGGGTCATTGGAAGGCTAGAAAGGGTCATTGGAAGGCAAGAAGGGGTCATTGGAAGGATTGAAGGGGTCATTGGAAGGCAAGAAGGGATCATTGGAAGGCAAGAAGGGGTCATTGAAAGGCTAGAAGCGGTCATTGGAAGGCAAGAAAGGGTCATTGGAAGGAAAGAAGGGGTCATTGGAAGGCAAGAAGGGGTCATTGGAAGGCTAGAAGGGGTCATTGGGAGGCAAGAAGGTGTCATTGGAAGGCTAGAAGTGTTCATTGGAAGGCTAGAAGGGGTCATTGGAAGAATAGAAGGGGTCCTTGGAAGGCAAGAAGGGTTCATTGGAAGGCAAGAAGGGGTCATTGGATGGCAAGAAGGGATCATTGGAAGGCAAGAAGGGGTCATTGGAAGGTAAGAGGCGTCATTGGAAGGCAAGAAGGGATTATTGGAAGGCAAGAAGGGTTCATTGGAAGGCAAGAAGGGGTCATTGGAAGGCTAGAAGGGGTCGTTGGAAGGCTAGAAGGGGTCATTGGAAGGCAAGAAGGGGTCATTGGAAGGCAAGAAGGGTTCATTGGAAGGCAAGAAGGGGTCGTTGGAAGGCTAGAAGGGGTCATTGGAAGGCTAGAAGGGTTCATTGGAAGTCAAGGAGGGGTCATTGGAAGGCTAGAAGGGTTCATTGGAAGGCAAGAAGGGGTCGTTGGAAGGCTAGAAGGGTTCATTGGAAGTCTAGAAGGGGTCATTGGAAGGCTAGAAGGGGTCATTGGAAGGCTAGAAGGGTTCACTGGAAGGCTAGAAGGGTTCATTGGAAGTCAAGAAGGGGTCATTGGAAGGCTAGAAGGGGTCATTGGAAGGCTAAAAGGGGTCATTGGAAGGCAAGAAGGGGTCGTTGGAAGGAAAGAAGGTGTCATTGGAAGGCAAGAAGGGGTCATTGGATGGCTAGAAGGGGTCATTGGGAGGCAAGAAGGGGTCATTGGAAGGCAAGAAGGGTTCATTGGAATGCAAGAAGGGGTCGTTGGAAGGCTAGAAGGGGTCATTGGAAGGCTAGAAGGGTTCATTGGAAGTCAAGGAGGGGTCATTGGAAGGTTAGAAGGGTTCATTGGGAGGCAAGAAGGGGTCATTGGAAGGCTAGAAGGGATCATTGGAAGGCAAGAAGGGTTCATTGGAAGGCAAGAAGCGGTCATTGGAAGGCTAGAAGGGGTCATTGGAAGGCTAGAAGGGTTCATTGGAAGTCAAGGAGGGGTCATTGGAAGGTCAGAAGTGGTCATTGGAAGGCTAGATGGGTTCATTGGAAGGCAAGAAGGGGTCGTTGGAAGGCTAGAAGGGTTCACTGGAAGTCTAGAAAAGGGTCATTGGAAGGCTAGAAGGGGTCATTGGAAGGCTAGAAGGGTTCATTGGAAGGCAAGAAGGGGTCATTGGAAGGTTAGAAGGGGTCATTGGAAGGCTAGAAGGGTTCATTGGAAGGCAAGAAGGGGTCGTTGGAAGGCTAGAAGGGGTCATTGGAAGGCTAGAAGGGTTCATTGGAAGTCTAGAAGGGGTCATTGGAAGGTTAGAAGGGGTCATTTGAAGGCTAGAAGGGGTCATTGGAAGGCTAGAAGGGGTCATTGGGAGGCAAGAAGGGGTCATTGGAAGGCTAGAAGGGGTCATTGGAAGTCAAGAAGGGGTTATTGGAATTCAAGAAGGGGTCATTGGAAGGCTAGAAGGGGTCATTGGAAGGCTAAAAGGGGTCATTGGAAGGCAAGAAGGGGTTTTGGAAGGAAAGAAGGGGTCATTGGAAGGCAAGAAGGGGTCATTGGATGGCTAGAAGGGGTCATTGGGAGGCAAGAAGGGGTCATTGGAAGGCAAGAAGGGTTCATTGGAAGGCTAGAAGGGGTCATTGGATGGCAAGAATAGTTAATTGGAAGGCAAGAATAGTTAATTGGAAGGCAAGAAGAGGTCATTGGAAGGCTAGAAAGGGTCATTGGAAGGCAAAAAGGGGTCATTGGAAGGCTAGAAGGGTTCATTGGAAGGCTAGAAGGGTTCATTGGAAGGTAAGAAGGGGTCCTTGGAAGGCAAGAAGGGGTTGTTGGAAGGCAAGAAGGGGTCATTGGAAGGCAAGAAGGGGTCATTGGAAGGCTAGAAAGGGTCATTGGAAGGCAAGAAGGGGTCATTGGAAGGATTGAAGGGGTCATTGGAAGGCAAGAAGGGATCATTGGAAGGCAAGAAGGGGTCATTGGAAGGCTAGAAGCGGTCATTGGAAGGCAAGAAAGGGTCATTGGAAGGAAAGAAGGGGTCATTGGAAGGCAAGAAGGGGTCATTGGAAGGCTAGAAGGGGTCATTGGGAGGCAAGAAGGTGTCATTGGAAGGCTAGAAGTGTTCATTGGAAGGCTAGAAGGGGTCATTGGAAGAATAGAAGGGGTCCTTGGAAGGCAAGAAGGGGTCATTGGAAGGCAAGAAGGGGTCATTGGATGGCAAGAAGGGATCATTGGAAGGCAAGAAGGGGTCATTGGAAGGTAAGAGGCGTCATTGGAAGGCAAGAAGGGTTCATTGGAAGGCAAGAAGGGGTCATTGGAAGGCAAGAAGGGTTCATTGGAAGGCAAGAAGGGGTCGTTGGAAGGCTAGAAGTGGTCATTGGAAGGCAAGAAGGGGTCATTGGAAGGCAAGGAGGGGTCATTGGAAGGCAAGAAGGGGTCATTGGAAGTCAAGAAGGGGTCATTGGAAGGCAAGAAGGGGTCATTGGAAGGCTAGAAGGGGTCATTGGAAGGCGAGAAGGGTTCATTGGAAGGCAAGAAGGGGTCATTGGAAGGTTAGAAGGGGTCATTGGAAGGCTAGAAGGGTTCATTGGAAGGCAAGAAGGGGTCGTTGGAAGGCTAGAAGGGGTCATTGGAAGGCTAGAAGGGTTCATTGGAAGTCAAGAAGGGGTCATTGGAAGGCTAGAAGGGGTCATTGGAAGTCAAGAAGAGGTTATTGGAATTCAAGAAGGGGTCATTGGAATTCAAGAAGGGGTCATTGGAAGGCTAGAAGGGGTCATTGGAACGCTAGAAGGGGTCATTGGAAGGCAAGAAGGGTTCATTGGAAGGCTAGAAGGGGTCATTGGATGGCAAGAATAGTTAATTGGAAGGCAAGAATAGTTAATTGGAAGGCAAGAAGAGGTCATTGGAAGGCTAGAAAGGGTCATTGGAAGGCAAAAAGGGGTCATTGGAAGGCTAGAAGGGTTCATTGGAAGGCTAGAAGAGTTCATTGGAAGGTAAGAAGGGGTCCTTGGAAGGCAAGAAGGGGTTGTTGGAAGGCAAGAAGGGGTCATTGGAAGGCAAGAAGGGGTCATTGGAAGGCTAGAAAGGGTCATTGGAAGGCAAGAAGGGGTCATTGGAAGGATTGAAGGGGTCATTGGAAGAATAGAAGGGGTCCTTGGAAGGCAAGAAGGGTTCATTGGAAGGCAAGAAGGGGTCATTGGATGGCAAGAAGGGATTATTGGAAGGCAAGAAGGGTTCATTGGAAGGCAAGAAGGGGTCATTGGAAGGCTAGAAGGGGACATTGGGAGGCAAGAAGGGGTCATTGGAAGGCTAGAAGGGGTCATTGGAAGGCAAGAAGGGTTCATTGGAAGGCAAGAAGGGGTCGTTGGAAGGCTAGAAGGGGTCATTGGAAGGCTAGAAGGGTTCATTGGAAGTCAAGGAGGGGTCATTGGAAGGCTAGAAGGGTTCATTGGAAGGCAAGAAGGGGTCGTTGGAAGGCTAGAAGGGTTCATTGGAAGGCTAGAAGGGGTCATTGGAAGGCTAGAAGGGGTCATTGGAAGGCTAGAAGGGTTCACTGGAAGTCTAGAAGGGGTCATTGGAAGGCTAGAAGGGGTCATTGGAAGGCTAGAAGGGGTCATTGGAAGGCTAAAAGGGGTCATTGGAAGGCAAGAAGGGGTCGTTGGAAGGAAAGAAGGTGTCATTGGAAGGCAAGAAGGGGTCATTGGATGGCTAGAAGGTATCATTGGGAGGCAAGAAGGGGTCATTGGAAGGCAAGAAGGGTTCATTGGAATGCAAGAAGGGGTCGTTGGAAGGCTAGAAGGGGTCATTGGAAGGCTAGAAGGGTTCATTGGAAGTCAAGGAGGGGTCATTGGAAGGTTAGAAGGGGTCATTGGGAGTCAAGAAGGGGTCATTGGAAGGCTAGAAGGGATCATTGGAAGGCAAGAAGGGTTCATTGGAAGGCAAGAAGCGGTCATTGGAAGGCTAGAAGGGGTCATTGGAAGGCTAGAAGGGTTCATTGGAAGTCAAGGAGGGGTCATTGGAAGGTCAGAAGTGGTCATTGGAAGGCTAGATGGGTTCATTGGAAGGCAAGAAGGGGTCGTTGGAAGGCTAGAAGGGTTCACTGGAAGTCTAGAAAAGGGTCATTGGAAGGCTAGAAGGGGTCATTGGAAGGCTAGAAGGGTTCATTGGAAGGCAAGAAGGGGTCATTGGAAGGTTAGAAGGGGTCATTGGAAGGCTAGAAGGGTTCATTGGAAGGCAAGAAGGGGTCGTTGGAAGGCTAGAAGGGGTCATTGGAAGGCTAGAAGGGTTCATTGGAAGTCTAGAAGGGGTCATTGGAAGGTTAGAAGGGGTCATTTGAAGGCTAGAAGGGGTCATTGGAAGGCTAGAAGGGGTCATTGGGAGGCAAGAAGGGGTCATTGGAAGGCTAGAAGGGGTCATTGGAAGTCAAGAAGGGGTTATTGGAATTCAAGAAGGGGTCATTGGAAGGCTAGAAGGGGTCATTGGAAGGCTAAAAGGGGTCATTGGAAGGCAAGAAGGGGTTTTGGAAGGAAAGAAGGGGTCATTGGAAGGCAAGAAAGGGTCATTGGATGACTAGAAGGGGTCATTGGGAGGCAAGAAGGGGTCATTGGAAGGCAAGAAGGGTTCATTGGAATGCAAGAAGGGGTCGTTGGAAGGCTATAAGGGGTCATTGGAAGGCTAGAAGGGTTCATTGGAAGTCAAGGAGGGGTCATTGGAAGGTTAGAAGGGGTCATTGGGAGGCAAGAAGGGGTCATTGGAAGGCTAGAAGGGATCATTGGAAGGCAAGAAGGGTTCATTGGAAGGCAAGAAGCGGTCGTTGGAAGGCTAGAAGGGGTCATTGGAAGGCTAGAAGGGTTCATTGGAAGTCAAGGAGGGGTCATTGGAAGGTTAGAAGTGGTCATTGGAAGGCTAGATGGGTTCATTGGAAGGCAAGAAGGGGTCGTTGGAAGGCTAGAAGGGTTCATTGGAAGTCAAGGAGGGGTCATTGGAAGGTTAGAAGGGGTCATTGGGAGGCAAGAAGGGGTCATTGGAAGGCTAGAAGGGATCATTGGAAGGCAAGAAGGGTTCATTGGAAGGCAAGAAGCGGTCATTGGAAGGCTAGAAGGGGTCATTGGAAGGCTAGAAGGGTTCATTGGAAGTCAAGGAGGGGTCATTGGAAGGTTAGAAGTGGTCATTGGAAGGCTAGATGGGTTCATTGGAAGGCAAGAAGGGGTCGTTGGAAGGCTAGAAGGGTTCACTGGAAGTCTAGAAAAGGGTCATTGGAAGGCTAGAAGGGGTCATTGGAAGGCTAGAAGGGTTCATTGGAAGGCAAGAAGGGGTCATTGGAAGGTTAGAAGGGGTCATTGGAAGGCTAGAAGGGTTCATTGGAAGGCAAAGAAGGGGTCGTTGGAAGGCTAGAAGGGGTCATTGGAAGGCTAGAAGGGTTCATTGGAAGTCTAGAAGGGGTCATTGGAAGGTTAGAAGGGGTCATTTGAAGGCTAGAAGGGGTCATTGGAAGGCTAGAAGGGGTCATTGGGAGGCAAGAAGGGGTCATTGGAAGGCTAGAAGGGGTCATTGGAAGTCAAGAAGGGGTTATTGGAATTCAAGAAGGGGTCATTGGAAGGCTAGAAGGGGTCATTGGAAGGCTAAAAGGGGTCATTGGAAGGCAAGAAGGGGTCGTTGGAAGGAAAGAAGGGGTCATTGGAAGGCAAGAAGGGGTCATTGGATGGCTAGAAGGGGTCATTGGGAGGCAAGAAGGGGTCATTGGAAGGCAAGAATGGTTCATTGGAATGCAAGAAGGGGTCGTTGGAAGGCTAGAAGGGGTCATTGGAAGGCTAGAAGGGTTCATTGGAAGTCAAGGAGGGGTCATTGGAAGGTTAGAAGGGGTCATTGGGAGGCAAGAAGGGGTCATTGGAAGGCTAGAAGGGATCATTGGAAGGCAAGAAGGGTTCATTGGAAGGCAAGAAGCGGTCGTTGGAAGGCTAGAAGGGGTCATTGGAAGGCTAGAAGGGTTCATTGGAAGTCAAGGACGGGTCATTGGAAGGTTAGAAGTGGTCATTGGAAGGCTAGATTGGTTCATTGGAAGGCAAGAAGGGGTCGTTGGAAGGCTAGAAGGGTTCACTGGAAGTCTAGAAAAGGGTCATTGGAAGGCTAAAAGGGGTCATTGGAAGGCTAGAAGGGTTCATTGGAAGGCAAGAAGGGGTCATTGGAAGGTTAGAAGGGGTCATTGGAAGGCTAGAAGGGTTCATTGGAAGGCAAGAAGGGGTCGTTGGAGGGCTAGAAGGGGTCATTGGAAGGCTAGAAGGGTTCATTGGAAGTCTAGAAGGGGTCATTGGAAGGTTAGAAGGGGTCATTTGAAGGCTAGAAGGGGTCATTGGAAGGCTAGAAGGGGTCATTGGGAGGCAAGAAGGGGTCATTGGAAGGCTAGAAGGGGTCATTGGAAGTCAAGAAGGGGTTATTGGAATTCAAGAAGGGGTCATTGGAAGGCTAGAAGGGGTCATTGGAACGCTAGAAGGGGTCATTGGAAGGCAAGAAGGGTTCATTGGAAGGCTAGAAGGGGTCATTGGATGGCAAGAATAGTTAATTGGAAGGCAAAAATAGTTAATTGGAAGGCAAGAAGAAGGCATTGGAAGGCTAGAAAGGGTCATTGGAAGGCATAAAGGGGTCATTGGAAGGCTAGAAGGGTTCATTGGAAGGCTAGAAGGGTTCATTGGAAGGTAAGAAGGGGTCCTTGGAAGGCAAGAAGGGGTTGTTGGAAGGCAAGAAGGGTTCATTGGAAGGCAAGAAGGGGTCATTGGAAGGCTAGAAGGGGTCATTGGGAGG
Organism: Salvelinus fontinalis; assembly: GCF_029448725.1. Taxonomy (NCBI): domain Eukaryota; kingdom Metazoa; phylum Chordata; class Actinopteri; order Salmoniformes; family Salmonidae; genus Salvelinus; species Salvelinus fontinalis. The sequence continues at coordinate 85,797,471 of NC_074670.1, forward strand.
CAAGAAGGGGTCATTGGAAGGCTAGAAGTGTTCATTGGAAGGCTAGAAGGGGTCATTGGAAGAATAGAAGGGGTCCTTAGAAGGCAAGAAGGGTTCATTGGAAGGCAAGAAGGGGTCATTGGATGGCAAGAAGGGATCATTGGAAGGCAAGAAGGGGTCATTGGAAGGTAAGAGGCGTCATTGGAAGGCAAGAAGGGTTCATTGGAAGGCAAGAAGGGGTCATTGGAAGGCTAGAAGGGGTCATTGGGAGGCAAGAAGGGGTCATTGGAAGGCTAGAAGGGGTCATTGGAACGCAAGAAGGGTTCATTGGAAGGCAAGAAGGGGTCGATGGAAGGCTAGAAGGGGTCATTGGAACGCTAGAAGGGTTCATTGGAAGTCAAGGAGGGGTCATTGGAAGGTTAGAAGTGGTCATTGGAAGGCTAGAAGGGTTCATTGGAAGGCAAGAAGGGGTCGTTGGAAGGCTAGAAGGGTTCATTGGAAGTCTAGAAGGGGTCATTGGAAGGCTAGAAGGGGTCATTGGAAGGCTAGAAGGGTTCACTGGAAGTCTAGAAGGGGTCATTGGAAGGCTAGAAGGGGTCATTGGAAGGCTAGAAGGGGTCATTGGAAGGCTAAAAGGGGTCATTGGAAGGCAAGAAGGGGTCGTTGGAAGGAAAGAAGGGGTCATTGGAAGACTAGAAGGGGTCATTGGAAGGCTAGAAAGGGTCATTGGAAAGCAAAAACGGGTCATTGGAAGGCAAGAAGGGGTCATTGGATGGCTAGAAGGGGTCATTGGGAGGCAAGAAGGGGTCATTGGAAGGCAAGAAGGGTTCATTGGAATGCAAGAAGGGGTCGTTGGAAGGCTAGAAGGGGTCATTGGAAGGCTAGAAAGGTTCATTGGAAGTAAAGGAGGGGTCATTGGAAGGTTAGAAGGGGTCATTGGGAGGCAAGAAGGGGTCATTTGAAGGCTAGAAGGGATCATTGGAAGGCAAGAAGGGGTCATTGGAAGGCTAGAAGGGGTCATTGGAAGGCTAGAAGGGTTCATTGGAAGTCAAGGAGGGGTCATTGGAAGGTTAGAAGTGGTCATTGGAAGGCTAGAAGGGTTCATTGGAAGGCAAGAAGGGGTCGTTGGAAGGCTAGAAGGGTTCACTGGAAGTCTAGAAAAGGGTCATTGGAAGGCTAGAAGGGGTCATTGGAAGGCTAGAAGGGTTCATTGGAAGTCTAGAAGGGGTCATTGGAAGGTTAGAAGGGGTCATTGGAAGGCTAGAAGGGGTCATTGGAAGGCTAAAAGGGGTCATTGGATTGCAAAAACGGGTCATTGGAAGGCAAGAAGGGGTCAATGGAAGGCAAGAAGGGGTCATTGGAAGGCTAGAAGTGGTCATTGGAAGGCTAGAAAGGGTCATTGGAAGGCAAAAACGGGTCATTGGAAGGCAAGAAGGGGTCATTGGAAGGCTAGAATGGTTCAATGGAAGGCAAGAAGGGGTCGTTGGAAGGCTAGAAGGGGTCATTGGAAGGCAAGAAGTGGTCGTTGGAAGCTTAGAAGGGGTCATTGGAAGGCTAGAAGGATACATTGGAAGTCTAGAAGGGGTCATTGGAAGGCATTAAGGGTTCATTGGAAGGCAAGAAGGGGTCATTGAAAGGCTAGAAGGGGTCATTGGAAGGCTAGAAGGGTTCATTGGAAGGCAAGAAGGGGTCATTGGAAGTCTAGAAGGGTTCATTGGAAGGCTAGAAGGGTTCATTGGAAGGCTAGAAGAGGTCATTGGAAGGCTAGACGGGGTCATTGGAAGGCTAGAAGGATTCATTGGAAGGCAAGAAGGGGTCATTGGAAGGAAAAAAGGGGTCATTGAAAAGCTAGGAGGGTTCATTGGAAGGCAAGACGGGGTCATTGGAAGGTTAGAAGGGGTCATTGGAAGGCAAGGAGGGGTCATTGGAAGGCAAGAAGGGGTCACTGGAAGGATAGAAGGGGTCATTGGAAGGCGAGAAGGGTGCATTGGAAGGATAGAAGGGGTCATTGAAATTCTAGAACTGTTCATTGGAAGGCAAGAAGGGTTCATTGGAAGGAAATAAGGGTTCATTGGAAGGAAAGAAGGGTTCATATGAAGGCAATATCAGTTCATTGGAAGGCTAGAAGGGGTCATTGGATGGTAGAAGGGGTCATTGGAAGGCTAGAAGGGTTCATTGGAAGTCTAGAAGGGGTCATTGGAAGGTAAGAAGGGGTCATTGGAAGGCTAGAAGGGGTCATTGGAAGGCTAGAAGCGTACATTGGGAGGCAAGAATGGGTCATTGGAAGGCTAGAAGGGGTCATTGGAAGTCAAGAAGGGGTAATTGAAATTCAAGAAGGGTTCATTGGAAGGCTAGAACGGTTCATTGGAAGGTAAGAAGGGGTCCTTAGAAGGCAAGAAGGGGTTATTGGATGGCAAGAAAGGGTCATTGGAAGGCTAGAAAGGGTCATTGGAAGGCAAGAAGGGGTCATTGGAAGGATTGAAGGGGTCATTGGAAGGCAAGAAGTGATCATTGGAAGGCAAGAAGGGGTCATTGGAAGGCAAGAATGGGTCATTGGAAGGCAAGAAGGGGTCATTGGAAGGCTAGAAGGGGTCATTGGAAGGCTAGAAGGGGTCATTGGAACGCAAGAAGGGGTCATTGGAAGGCAAGAAGGGGTCATTGGAAGGCAAGAATGGGTCATTGGAAGGCAAGAATGGGTCATTGGAAGGCTAGAAGGGGTCATTGGAAGGCTAGAAGGGGTCATTGGATGGCTAGAAGGGGTCATTGGAAGGCTAGAAGGGGTCATTGGAAGTCTAGAAGGGGTCATTGGAAGGTTAGAAGGGGTCATTGGAAGGCTAGAAGGGGTCATTGGAAGGCTAGAAGCGTACATTTGGAGACAAGAATGGGTCATTGGAAGGCTAGAAGTGGTCATTGGAAGTCAAGAAGGGGTTATTGGAATTCAAGAAGGGTTCATTGGAAGGCTAGAAGGGGTCATTGGAAGGCTAGAAGGGGTCATTGGAAGGCTAGAAGGGGTCATTGGAAGGCTAGAAGGGGTCTTTGGAAGGCTAGAAGGGGTCATTGGAAGGCAAGAAGGGGTCATTGGAAGGCTAGAAGGGGTCATTGGAAGGCAAGAAGGGGTCATTGGAAGGAAATAAGGGGTCATTGGAAGGCAAGAAGGGTTCATTGGAAGGCAAGAATGGGTCATTGGAAGGCTAGAAGGGGTCATTGGAAGGCTAGAAGGGGTCATTGGATGGCTAGAAGGGGTCATTGGAAGGCTAGAAGGGTTCATTGGAAGTCTAGAAGGGGTCATTGGAAGGTTAGAAGGGGTCATTGGAAGGCTAGAAGGGGTCATTGGAAGGCTAGAAGCGTACATTTGGAGACAAGAATGGGTCATTGGAAAGCTAGAAGTGGTCATTGGAAGTCAAGAAGGGGTTATTGGAATTCAAGAAGGGTTCATTGGAAGGCTAGAAGGGGTCATTGGAAGGCTAGAAGGGGTCATTGGAAGGCTAGAAGTGGTCATTGGAAGGCTAGAAGGGGTCTTTGGAAGGCTAGAAGGGGTCATTGGAAGGCAAGAAGGGGTCATTGGAAGGCTAGAAGGGGTCATTGGAAGGCAAGAAGGGGTCATTGGAAGGAAATAAGGGGTCATTGGAAGGCAAGAAGGGTTCATTGGAAGGCAAGAATGGGTCATTGGAAGGCTAGAAGGGGTCATTGGAAGGCTAGAAGGGGTCATTGGATGGCTAGAAGGGGTCATTGGAAGGCTAGAAGGGTTCATTGGAAGTCTAGAAGGGGTCATTGGAAGGTTAGAAGGGGTCATTGGAAGGCTAGAAGGGGTCATTGGAAGGCTAGAAGCGTACATTGGGAGGCAAGAATGGGTCATTGGAAGGCTAGAAGGGGTCATTGGAAGTCAAGAAGGGGTTATTGGAATTCAAGAAGGGGTCATTGGAAGGCTAGAAGGGTTCATTGGAAGGTAAGAAGGGGTCATTGGAAGGCTACAAGGGGTTGTTGGAAGGCAAGAAGGGGTCATTGGAAGGCAAGAAGGGGTCATTGGAAGGCTAGAAAGGGTCATTGGAAGGCAAGAAGGGGTCATTGGAAGGATTGAAGGGGTCATTGGAAGGCAAGAATGGGTCATTAGAAGGCAAGAAGGGGTCATTGGAAGGCTAGAAGGGGTCATTGGGAGGCAAGAAGGGGTCATTGGAAGGAAAGAAGGGTTCATTGGAAGGCAAGAATGGGTCATTGGAAGGCAAGAAGGGGTCATTGGAAGGCTAGAAGGGGTCATTGGGAGGCAAGAAGGGGTCATTGGAAGGCTAGAAGGGGTCATTGGAAGTCAAGAAGGGGTTATTGGAAGGCTAGAAGGGGTCATTGGAAGGCTAGAAGGGGTCATTGGAAGGCTAGAAGGGGTCTTTGGCTGGCTAGAAGGGGTCATTGGATGGCTAGAAGGGGTAATTGGAAGGCTAGACGGGGTCATTGGAAGGCTAGAAGGGGTCATTGGAAGGCAAGAAGGGTTCATTGGAAAACTAGAAGGGTTCATTGGAAGGAAATAAGGGTTCATTGGAAGGAAAGAAGGGTACATATGAAGGCAATATCAGTTCATTGGAAGGCAAGAAGAGGTCATTGGAAGGCTAGAAGGGGTCATTGGAAGGCAAGAATGGGTCATTGGAAGGCTAGAAGGGGTCATTGGAAGGCTAGAAGGGGTCATTGGATGGCTAGAAGGGGTCATTGGAAGGCTAGAAGGGTTCATTGGAAGTCTAGAAGGGGTCATTGGAAGGTAAGAAGGGGTCATTGGAAGGCTAGAAGGGGTCATTGGAAGGCTAGAAGGGTTCATTGGAAGGAAATAAGGGTTCATTGGAAGGAAAGAAGGGTTCATATGAAGGCAATATCAGTTCATTGGAAGGCAAGAAGAGGTCATTGGAAGGCTAGAAGGGGTCATTGGAAGGCTAGAAGGGGTCATTGGAAGGCTAGAAGGGTTCATTGGAAGGCTAGAAGGGGTCATTGGATGGCTAGAAGGGGTCATTGGAAGGCTAGAAGGGTTCATTGATAGTCTAGAAGGGGTCATTGGAAGGTAAGAAGGGGTCATTGGAAGGCTAGAAGGGGTCATTGGAAGGCTAGAAGCGTACATTGGGAGGCAAGAATGGGTCATTGGAAGGCTAGAAGGGGTCATTGGAAGTCAAGAAGGGGTTATTGGAATTCAAGAAGGGTTCATTGGAAGGCTAGAAGGGTTCATTGGAAGGTAAGAAGGGGTCCTTAGAAGGCAAGAAGGGGTTGTTGGAAGGCAAGAAGGGGTCATTGGAAGGCAAGAAGGGGTCATTGGAAGGCTAGAAAGGGTCATTGGAAGGCAAGAAGGGGTCATTGGAAGGATTGAAGGGGTCATTGGAAGGCAAGAAGGGATCATTGGAAGGCAAGAAGGGGTCATTGGATGGCTAGAAGGGGTCATTGGAAGGCAAGAAGGGGTCATTGGAAGGAAAGAAGGGTTCATTGGAAGGCAAGAATGGGTCATTGGAAGGCAAGAAGGGGTCATTGGAAGGCTAGAAGGGGTCATTGGAAGGCTAGAAGGGGTCATTGGAAGGCAAGAAGGGGTCATTGGAAGGCAAGAAGGGGTCATTGGAAGGCAAGAAGGGGTCATTGGAAGGCAAGAATGGGTCATTGGAAGGCTAGAAGGGGTCATTGGAAGGCTAGAAGGGGTCATTGGATGGCTAGAAGGGGTCATTGGAAGGCTAGAAGGGTTCATTGGAAGTCTAGAAGGGGTCATTGGAAGGTTAGAAGGGGTCATTGGAAGGCTAGAAGGGGTCATTGGAAGGCTAGAAGCGTACATTGGGAGGCAAGAATGGGTCATTGGAAGGCTAGAAGGGGTCATTGGAAGTCAAGAAGGGGTTATTGGAATTCAAGAAGGGTTCATTGGAAGGCTAGAAGGGGTCATTGGAAGGCTAGAAGGGGTCATTGGAAGGCTAGAAGGGGTCATTGGAAGGCTAGAAGGGGTCATTGGAAGGCTAGAAGGGGTCATTGGATGGCTAGAAGGGGTCATTGGAAGGCAAGAAGGGTTCATATGAAGGCTAGAAGGGGTCATTGGAAGTCAAGAAGGGGTCATTGGAAGGCAAGAAGGGTTCATATGAAGGCTAGAAGGGGTCATTGGATGGCTAGAAGGGGTCATTGGAAGGCAAGAAGGGTTCATATGAAGGCTAGAAGGGGTCATTGGATGGCTAGAAGGGGTCATTGGAAGGCAAGAATGGGTCATTGGAAGGCTAGAAGGGGTCATTGGAAGTCAAGAAGGGGTTATTGGAATTCAACAAGGGTTCATTGGAAGGCTAGAAGGGTTCATTGGAAGGTAAGAAGGGGTCCTTAGAAGGCAAGAAGGGGTTGTTGGAAGGCAAGAAGGGGTCATTGGAAGGCAAGAAGGGGTCATTGGAAGGCTAGAAAGGGTCATTGGAAGGCAAGAAGGGGTCATCGGAAGGATTGAAGGGGTCATTGGAAGGCAAGAAGGGATCATTGGAAGGCAAGAAGGGGTCATTGGAAGGCTAGAAGGGGTCATTGGAAGGCAAGAAGGGGTCATTGGAAGGCAAGAAGGGGTCATTGGAAGGCTAGAAGGGGTCATTGGAAGGCAAGAAGGGGTCATTGGAAGGCAAGAAGGGGTCATTGGAAGGCAAGAATGGGTCATTGGAAGGCTAGAAGGGGTCATTGGAAGGCTAGAAGTGGTCATTGGAAGGATAGCAGAGGTCATTGGAAGGCTAGAAGGGGTCATTGGAAGGCAAGAAGGGGCCATTGGAAGGAAAGAAGGGTTCATTGGAAGGCAAGAATGGGTCATTGGAAGGCAAGAAGGGGTCATTGGAAGGCTAGAAGGGGTCATTGGGAGGCAAGAAGGGGTCATTGGAAGGCTAGAAGGGGTCATTGGAAGTCAAGAAGGGGTTATTGGAAGGCTAGAAGGGGTAATAGGAAGGCTACAAGGGGTCATTGGAAGGCTAGAAGGGGTCATTGGATGGCTAGAAGGGGTCATTGGAAGGCTAGAAGGGGTAATTGGAAGGCTAGACGGGGTCATTGGAAGGCTAGAAGGGGTCATTGGAAGGCAAGAAGGGTTCATTGGAAAACTAGAAGGGTTCATTGGAAGGAAATAAGGGTTCATTGGAAGGAAAGAAGGGTACATATGAAGGCAATATCAGTTCATTGGAAGGCAAGAAGAGGTCATTGGAAGGCTAGAAGGGGTCATTGGAAGGCAAGAAGGGGTCATTGGAAGGCTAGGGTTCATTGGAAGGCAAGAATGGGTCATTGGAAGGCTAGAAGGGGTCATTGGAAGGCTAGAAGGGGTCATTGGATGGCTAGAAGGGGTCATTGGAAGGCTAGAAGGGTTCATTGGAAGTCTAGAAGGGGTCATTGGAAGGTAAGAAGGGGTCATTGGAAGGCTAGAAGGGGTCATTGGAAGGCTAGAAGGGTTCATTGGAAGGAAATAAGGGTTCATTGGAAGGAAAGAAGGGTTCATATGAAGGCAATATCAGTTCATTGGAAGGCAAGAAGAGGTCATTGGAAGGCTAGAAGGGGTCATTGGAAGGCTAGAAGGGGTCATTGGAAGGCTAGAAGGGTTCATTGGAAGGCAAGAATGGGTCATTGGAAGGCAAGAAGGGGTCATTGGAAGGCTAGAAGGGGTCATTGGAAGGCTAGAAGGGGTCATTGGAAGGGAAGAAGGGGTCATGGGAAGGCAAGAAGGGGTCATTGGAAGGCAAGAAGGGGTCATTGGAAGGCTAGAAGGGGTCATTGGAAGGCTAGAAGGGGTCATTGGATGGCTAGAAGGGGTCATTGGAAGGCTAGAAGGGTTCATTGGAAGTCTAGAAGGGGTCATTGGAAGGTTAGAAGGGGTCATTGGAAGGCTAGAAGGGGTCATTGGAAGGCTAGAAGCGTACATTGGGAGGCAAGAATGGGTCATTGGAAGGCTAGAAGGGGTCATTGGAAGTCAAGAAGGGGTTATTGGAATTCAAGAAGGGTTCATTGGAAGGCTAGAAGGGGTCATTGGAAGGCTAGAAGGGGTCATTGGAAGGCTAGAAGGGGTCATTGGAAGGCTAGAAGGGGTCATTGGAAGGCTAGAAGGGGTCATTGGATGGCTAGAAGGGGTCATTGGAAGGCTAGAAGGGTTCATTGGAAGTCTAGAAGGGGTCATTGGAAGGTAAGAAGGGGTCATTGGAAGGCTAGAAGGGGTCATTGGAAGGCTAAAAGCGTACATTGGGAGGCAAGAATGGGTCATTGGAAGGCTAGAAGGGGTCATTGGAAGTCAAGAAGGGGTTATTGGAATTCAAGAAGGGTTCATTGGAAGGCTAGAAGGGTTCATTGGAAGGTAAGAAGGGGTCCTTAGAAGGCAAGAAGGGGTTGTTGGAAGGCAAGAAGGGGTCATTGGAAGGCAAGAAGGGGTCATTGGAAGGCTAGAAAGGGTCATTGGAAGGCAAGAAGGGGTCATCGGAAGGATTGAAGGGGTCATTGGAAGGCAAGAAGGGATCATTGGAAGGCAAGAAGGGGTCATTGGAAGGCTAGAAGGGGTCATTGGAAGGCAAGAAGGGGTCATTGGAAGGCAAGAAGGGGTCATTGGAAGGCTAGAAGGGGTCATTGGAAGGCTAGAAGGGGTCATTGGAAGGCAAGAAGGGGTCATTGGAAGGCAAGAAGGGGTCATTGGAAGGCAAGAATGGGTCATTGGAAGGCTAGAAGGGGTCATTGGAAGGCTAGAAGTGGTCATTGGAAGGCTAGAAGGGTTCATTGGAAGGCAAGAATGGGTCATTGGAACGCAAGAAGGGGTCATTGGAAGGCTAGAAGGGGTCATTGGAAGGCTAGAAGGGGTCATTGGAAGGCAAGAAGGGGTCATTGGAAGGCAAGAAGGGGTCATTGGAAGGCAAGAAGGGGTCATTGGAAGGCAAGAATGGGTCATTGGAAGGCAAGAAGGGGTCATTGGAAGGCTAGAAGGGGTCATTGGATGGCTAGAAGGGGTCATTGGAAGGCTAGAAGGGTTCATTGGAAGTCTAGAAGGGGTCATTGGAAGGTTAGAAGGGGTCATTGGAAGGCTAGAAGGGGTCATTGGAAGGCTAGAAGCGTACATTGGGAGGCAAGAATGGGTCATTGGAAGGCTAGAAGGGGTCATTGGAAGTCAAGAAGGGGTTATTGGAATTCAAGAAGGGTTCATTGGAAGGCTAGAAGGGGTCATTGGAAGGCTAGAAGGGGTCATTGGAAGGCTAGAAGGGGTCATTGGAAGGCTAGAAGGGGTCATTGGAAGGCTAGAAGGGGTCATTGGATGGCTAGAAGGGGTCATTGGAAGGCTAGAAGGGTTCATTGGAAGTCTAGAAGGGGTCATTGGAAGGTAAGAAGGGGTCATTGGAAGGCTAGAATGGGTCATTGGAAGGCTAAAAGCGTACATTGGGAGGCAAGAATGGGTCATTGGAAGGCTAGAAGGGGTCATTGGAAGTCAAGAAGGGGTTATTGGAATTCAAGAAGGGTTCATTGGAAGGCTAGAAGCGTTCATTGGAAGGTAAGAAGGGGTCCTTAGAAGGCAAGAAGGGGTTGTTGGAAGGAAAGAAGAGGTCATTGGAAGGCAAGAAGGGGTCATTGGAAGGCTAGAAAGGGTCATTGGAAGGCAAGAAGGGGTCATCGGAAGGATTGAAGGGGTCATTGGAAGGCAAGAAGGGATCATTGGAAGGCAAGAAGGGGTCATTGGAAGGCTAGAAGGGGTCATTGGAAGGCAAGAAGGGGTCATTGGAAGGCAAGAAGGGGTCATTGGAAGGCTAGAAGGGGTCATTGGAAGGCTAGAAGGGGTCATTGGAAGGCAAGAAGGGGTCATTGGAAGGCAAGAAGGGGTCATTGGAAGGCAAGAATGGGTCATTGGAAGGCTAGAAGGGGTCATTGGAAGGCTAGAAGTGGTCATTGGAAGGCTAGCAGAGGTCATTGGAAGGCTAGAAGGGGTCATTGGAAGGCAAGAAGGGGTCATTGGAGGGAAAGAAGGGTTCATTGGAAGGCAAGAATGGGTCATTGGAAGGCAAGAAGGGGTCATTGGAAGGCTAGAAGGGGTCATTGGGAGGCAATAAGGGGTCATTGGAAGGCTAGAAGGGGTCATTGGAAGTCAAGAAGGGGTTATTGGAAGGCTAGAAGGGGTAATTGGAAGGCTAGAAGGGGTCATTGGAAGGCTAGAAGGGGTCATTGGATGGCTAGAAGGGGTCATTGGAAGGCTAGAAGGGTTCATTGGAAGGCTAGACGGGGTCATTGGAAGGCTAGAAGGGGTCATTGGAAGGCAAGAAGGGTTCATTGGAAAACTAGAAGGGTTCATTGGAAGGAAATAAGGGTTCATTGGAAGGAAAGAAGGGTACATATGAAGGCAATATCAGTTCATTGGAAGGCAAGAAGAGGTCATTGGAAGGCTAGAAGGGGTCATTGGAAGGCAAGAAGGGGTCATTGGAAGGCTAGGGTTCATTGGAAGGCAAGAATGGGTCATTGGAAGGCTAGAAGGGGTCATTGGAAGGCTAGAAGGGGTCATTGGAAGGCTAGAAGGGTTCATTGGAAGTCTAGAAGGGGTCATTGGAAGGTAAGAAGGGGTCATTGGAGGCTAGAAGATGTCATTGGAAGGCTAGAAGGGTTCATTGGAAGGAAATAAGGGTTCATTGGAAGGAAAGAAGGGTTCATATGAAGGCAATATCAGTTCATTGGAAGGCTAGAAGGGGTCATTGGATGGCTAGAAGGGGTCATTGGAAGGCTAGAAGGGTTCATTGGAAGTCTAGAAGGGGTCATTGGAAGGTAAGAAGGGGTCATTGGAAGGCTAGAAGGGGTCATTGGAAGGCTAGAAGCGTACATTGGGAGGCAAGAATGGGTCATTGGAAGGCTAGAAGGGGTCATTGGAAGTCAAGAAGGGGTTATTGGAATTCAAGAAGGGTTCATTGGAAGGCTAGAAGGGTTCATTGGAAGGTAAGAAGGGGTCCTTAGAAGGCAAGAAGGGGTTGTTGGAAGGCAAGAAGGGGTCATTGGAAGGCAAGAAGGGGTCATTGGAAGGCTAGAAAGGGTCATTGGAAGGCAAGAAGGGGTCATTGGAAGGATTGAAGGGGTCATTGGAAGGCAAGAAGGGATCATTGGAAGGCAAGAAGGGGTCATTGGAAGGCTATAAGGGGTCATTGGAAGGCAAGAAGGGGTCATTGGATGGAAAGAAGGGTTCATTGGAAGGCAAGAATGGGTCATTGGAAGGCAAGAAGGGGTCATTGGAAGGCTAGAAGGGGTCATTGGAAGGCTAGAAGGGGTCATTGGAAGGCAAGATGGGGTCATTGGAAGGCAAGAAGGGGTCATTGGAAGGCAAGAAGGGGTCATTGGAAGGCAAGAATGGGTCATTGGAAGGCTAGAAGGGGTCATTGGAAGGCTAGAAGGGGTCATTGGATGGCTAGAAGGGGTCATTGGAAGGCTAGAAGGGGTCATTGGAAGGCTAGAAGGGGTCATTGGAAGGCAAGAAGGGGTCATTGGAAGGCAAGAAGGGGTCATTGGAAGGCAAGAAGGGGTCATTGGAAGGCAAGAATGGGTCATTGGAAGGCTAGAAGGGGTCATTGGAAGGCTAGAAGGGGTCATTGGAAGGCTAGAAGGGGTCATTGGATGGCTAGAAGGGGTCATTGGAAGGCTAGAAGGGTTCATTGGAAGTCTAGAAGGGGTCATTGGAAGGTAAGAAGGGGTCATTGGAAGGCTAGAAGGGGTCATTGGAAGGCTAGAAGCGTACATTGGGAGGCAAGAATGGGTCAATGGAAGGCTAGAAGAGGTCATTGGAAGTCAAGAAGGGGTTATTGGAATTCAAGAAGGGGTCATTGGAAGGCTAGAAGGGGTCATTGGAAGGCTAGAAGGGGTCATTGGAAGGCTAGAAGGGGTCATTGGAAGGCTAGAAGGGGTCATTGGAAGGCTAGAAGGGGTCATTGGATGGCTAGAAGGGGTCATTGGAAGGCTAGAAGGGTTCATTGGAAGTCTAGAAGGGGTCATTGGAAGGTAAGAAGGGGTCATTGGAAGGCTAGAAGGGGTCATTGGAAGGCTAAAAGCGTACATTGGGAGGCAAGAATGGGTCATTGGAAGGCTAGAAGGGGTCATTGGAAGTCAAGAAGGAGTTATTGGAATTCAAGAAGGGTTCATTGGAAGGCTAGAAGGGGTCATTGGAAGGCTAGAAGGGGTCATTGGAAGGCTAGAAGGGGTCATTGGAAGGCTAGAAGGGGTCATTGGAAGGCTAGAAGGGGTCATTGGATGGCTAGAAGGGGTCATTGGAAGGCTAGAAGGGTTCATTGGAAGTCTAGAAGGGGTCATTGGAAGGTAAGAAGGGGTCATTGGAAGGCTAGAAGGGGTCATTGGAAGGCTAAAAGCGTACATTGGGAGGCAAGAATGGGTCATTGGAAGGCTAGAAGGGGTCATTGGAAGTCAAGAAGGGGTTATTGGAATTCAAGAAGGGTTCATTGGAAGGCTAGAAGCGTTCATTGGAAGGTAAGAAGGGGTCCTTAGAAGGCAAGAAGGGGTTGTTGGAAGGAAAGAAGAGGTCATTGGAAGGCAAGAAGGGGTCATTGGAAGGCTAGAAAGGGTCATTGGAAGGCAAGAAGGGGTCATCGGAAGGATTGAAGGGGTCATTGGAAGGCAAGAAGGGATCATTGGAAGGCAAGAAGGGGTCATTGGAAGGCTAGAAGGGGTCATTGGAAGGCAAGAAGGGGTCATTGGAAGGCAAGAAGGGGTCATTGGAAGGCTAGAAGGGGTCATTGGAAGGCTAGAAGGGGTCATTGGAAGGCAAGAAGGGGTCATTGGAAGGCAAGAAGGGGTCATTGGAAGGCAAGAATGGGTCATTGGAAGGCTAGAAGGGGTCATTGGAAGGCTAGAAGTGGTCATTGGAAGGCTAGCAGAGGTCATTGGAAGGCTAGAAGGGGTCATTGGAAGGCAAGAAGGGGTCATTGGAGGGAAAGAAGGGTTCATTGGAAGGCAAGAATGGGTCATTGGAAGGCAAGAAGGGGTCATTGGAAGGCTAGAAGGGGTCATTGGGAGGCAAGAAGGGGTCATTGGAAGGCTAGAAGGGGTCATTGGAAGTCAAGAAGGGGTTATTGGAAGGCTAGAAGGGGTAATTGGAAGGCTAGAAGGGGTCATTGGAAGGCTAGAAGGGGTCATTGGATGGCTAGAAGGGGTCATTGGAAGGCTAGAAGGGGTAATTGGAAGGCTAGACGGGGTCATTGGAAGGCTAGAAGGGGTCATTGGAAGGCAAGAAGGGTTCATTGGAAAACTAGAAGGGTTCATTGGAAGGAAATAAGGGTTCATTGGAAGGAAAGAAGGGTACATATGAAGGCAATATCAGTTCATTGGAAGGCAAGAAGAGGTCATTGGAAGGCTAGAAGGGGTCATTGGAAGGCAAGAAGGGGTCATTGGAAGGCTAGGGTTCATTGGAAGGCAAGAATGGGTCATTGGAAGGCTAGAAGGGGTCATTGGAAGGCTAGAAGGGGTCATTGGATGGCTAGAAGGGGTCATTGGAAGGCTAGAAGGGTTCATTGGAAGTCTATAAGGGGTCATTGGAAGGTAAGAAGGGGTCATTGGAGGCTAGAAGATGTCATTGGAAGGCTAGAAGGGTTCATTGGAAGGAAATAATGGTTCATTGGAAGGAAAGAAGTGTTCATATGAAGGCAATATCAGTTCATTGGAAGGCTAGAAGGGGTCATTGGATGGCTAGAAGGGGTCATTGGAAGGCTAGAAGGGTTCATTGGAAGTCTAGAAGGGGTCATTGGAAGGTAAGAAGGGGTCATTGGAAGGCTAGAAGGGGTCATTGGAAGGCTAGAAGCGTACATTGGGAGGCAAGAATGGGTCATTGGAAGGCTAGAAGGGGTCATTGGAAGTCAAGAAGGGGTTATTGGAATTCAAGAAGGGTTCATTGGAAGGCTAGAAGGGTTCATTGGAAGGTAAAAAGGGGTCCTTAGAAGGCAAGAAGGGGTTGTTGGAAGGCAAGAAGGGGTCATTGGAAGGCAAGAAGGGGTCATTGGAAGGCTAGAAAGGGTCATTGGAAGGCAAGAAGGGGTCATTGGAAGGATTGAAGGGGTCATTGGAAGGCAAGAAGGGATCATTGGAAGGCAAGAAGGGGTCATTAGAAGGCTATAAGGGGTCATTGGAAGGCAAGAAGGGGTCATTGGATGGAAAGAAGGGTTCATTGGAAGGCAAGAATGGGTCATTGGAAGGCAAGAAGGGGTCATTGGAAGGCTAGAAGGGGTCATTGGAAGGCTAGAAGGGGTCATTGGAAGGCAAGATGGGGTCATTGGAAGGCAAGAAGGGGTCATTGGAAGGCAAGAAGGGGTCATTGGAAGGCAAGAATGGGTCATTGGAAGGCTAGAAGGGGTCATTGGAAGGCTAGAAGGGGTCATTGGATGGCTAGAAGGGGTCATTGGAAGTCAAGAAGGGGTTATTGGAAGGCTAGAAGGGGTAATTGGAAGGCTAGAAGGGGTCATTGGAAGGCTAGAAGGGGTCATTGGATGGCTAGAAGGGGTCATTGGAAGGCTAGAAGGGGTAATTGGAAGGCTAGACGGGGTCATTGGAAGGCTAGAAGGGGTCATTGGAAGGCAAGAAGGGTTCATTGGAAAACTAGAAGGGTTCATTGGAAGGAAATAAGGGTTCATTGGAAGGAAAGAAGGGTACATATGAAGGCAATATCAGTTCATTGGAAGGCAAGAAGAGGTCATTGGAAGGCTAGAAGGGGTCATTGGAAGGCAAGAAGGGGTCATTGGAAGGCTAGGGTTCATTGGAAGGCAAGAATGGGTCATTGGAAGGCTAGAAGGGGTCATTGGAAGGCTAGAAGGGGTCATTGGATGGCTAGAAGGGGTCATTGGAAGGCTAGAAGGGTTCATTGGAAGTCTAGAAGGGGTCATTGGAAGGTAAGAAGGGGTCATTGGAGGCTAGAAGATGTCATTGGAAGGCTAGAAGGGTTCATTGGAAGGAAATAAGGGTTCATTGGAAGGAAAGAAGGGTTCATATGAAGGCAATATCAGTTCATTGGAAGGCTAGAAGGGGTCATTGGATGGCTAGAAGGGGTCATTGGAAGGCTAGAAGGGGTCATTGGAAGGCTAGAAGGGTTCATTGGAAGTCTGGAAGGGGTCATTGGAAGGTAAGAAGGGGTCATTGGAAGGCTAGAAGGGGTCATTGGAAGGCTAGAAGCGTACATTGGGAGGCAAGAATGGGTCATTGGAAGGCTAGAAGGGGTCATTGGAAGTCAAGAAGGGGTTATTGGAATTCAAGAAGGGTTCATTGGAAGGCTAGAAGGGTTCATTGGAAGGTAAGAAGGGGTCCTTAGAAGGCAAGAAGGGGTTGTTGGAAGGCAAGAAGGGGTCATTGGAAGGCAAGAAGGGGTCATTGGAAGGCTAGAAAGGGTCATTGGAAGGCAAGAAGGGGTCATTGGAAGGATTGAAGGGGTCATTGGAAGGCAAGAAGGGATCATTGGAAGGCAAGAAGGGGTCATTGGAAGGCTATAAGGGGTCATTGGAAGGCAAGAAGGGGTCATTGGATGGAAAGAAGGGTTCATTGGAAGGCAAGAATGGGTCATTGGAAGGCAAGAAGGGGTCATTGGAAGGCTAGAAGGGGTCATTGGAAGGCTAGAAGGGGTCATTGGAAGGCAAGAAGGGGTCATTGGAAGGCAAGAATGGGTCATTGGAAGGCTAGAAGGGGTCATTGGAAGGCTAGAAGGGGTCATTGGATGGCTAGAAGGGGTCATTGGAAGGCTAGAAGGGTTCATTGGAAGTCTAGAAGGGGTCATTGGAAGGTTAGAAGGGGTCATTGGAAGTCAAGAAGGGGTTATTGGAATTCAAGAAGGGTTCATTGGAAGGCTAGAAGGGGTCATTGGAAGGCTAGAAGGGGTCATTGGAAGGCTAGAAGGGGTCATTGGAAGGCTAGAAGGGGTCATTGGAAGGCTAGAAGGGGTCATTGGATGGCTAGAAGGGGTCATTGGAAGGCTAGAAGGGTTCATTGGAAGTCTAGAAGGGGTCATTGGAAGGTAAGAAGGGGTCATTGGAAGGCTAGAAGGGGTCATTGGAAGGCTAGAAGCGTACATTGGGAGGCAAGAATGGGTCAATGGAAGGCTAGAAGAGGTCATTGGAAGTCAAGAAGGGGTTATTGGAATTCAAGAAGGGTTCATTGGAAGGCTAGAAGGGTTCATTGGAAGGTAAGAAGGGGTCCTTAGAAGGCAAGAAGGGGTTGTTGGAAGGCAAGAAGGGGTCATTGGAAGGCAAGAAGGGGTCATTGGAAGGCTAGAAAGGGTCATTGGAAGGCAAGAAGGGGTCATCGGAAGGATTGAAGGGGTCATTGGAAGGCAAGAAGGGATCATTGGAAGGCAAGAAGGGGTCATTGGAAGGCTAGAAGGGGTCATTGGAAGGCAAGAAGGGGTCATTGGAAGGAAAGAAGGGTTCATTGGAAGGCAAGAATGGGTCATTGGAAGGCAAGAAGGGGTCATTGGAAGGCTAGAAGGGGTCATTGGAAGGCTAGAAGGGGTCATTGGAAGGCAAGAAGGGGTCATTGGAAGGCAAGAAGGGGTCATTGGAAGGCAAGAAGGGGTCATTGGAAGGCAAGAATGGGTCATTGGAAGGCTAGAAGGGGTCATTGGAAGGCTAGAAGGGGTCATTGGATGGCTAGAAGGGGTCATTGGAAGGCTAGAAGGGTTCATTGGAAGTCTAGAAGGGGTCATTGGAAGTTTAGAAGGGGTCATTGGAAGGCTAGAAGGGGTCATTGGAAGGCTATAAGCGTACATTGGGAGGCAAGAATGGGTCATTGGAAGGCTAGAAGGGGTCATTGGAAGTCAAGAAGGGGTTATTGGAATTCAAGAAGGGTTCATTGGAAGGCTAGAAGGGGTCATTGGAAGGCTAGAAGGGGTCATTGGAAGGCTAGAAGGGGTCATTGGAAGGCTAGAAGGGGTCATTGGAAGGCTAGAAGAGGTCATTAGAAGGCAAGAAGGGGTCATTGGAAGGCTAGAAGGGGTCATTGGAAGGCAAGAAGGGGTCATTGGAAGGCAAGAAGGGGTCATTGGAAGGCAAGAAGGGTTCATTGGAAGGCAAGAATGGGTCATTGGAAGGCTAGAAGGGGTCATTGGAAGGCTAGAAGGGGTCATTGGATGGCTAGAAGGGGTCATTGGAAGGCTAGAAAGGGTCATTGGAAGGCAAGAAGGGGTCATTGGAAGGATTGAAGGGGTCATTGGAAGGCAAGAAGGGATCATTGGAAGGCAAGAAGGGGTCATTGGAAGGCTATAAGGGGTCATTGGAAGGCAAGAAGGGGTCATTGGATGGAAAGAAGGGTTCATTAGAAGGCAAGAAGGGGTCATTGAAAGGCAAGAAGGGGTCATTGGAAGGCTAGAAGGGGTCATTGGAAGGCTAGAAGGGGTCATTGGAAGGCAAGAAGGGGTCATTGGAAGGCAAGAAGGGGTCATTGGAAGGCAAGAAGGGGTCATTGGAAGGCAAGAATGGGTCATTGGAAGGCTAGAAGGGGTCATTGGAAGGCTAGAAGGGGTCATTGGATGGCTAGAAGGGGTCATTGGAAGGCTAGAAGGGTTCATTGGAAGTCTAGAAGGGGTCATTGGAAGGTTAGAAGGGGTCATTGGAAGGCTAGAAGGGGTCATTGGAAGGCTAGAAGCGTACATTGGGAGGCAAGAATGGGTCATTGGAAGGCTAGAAGGGGTCATTGGAAGTCAAGAAGGGGTTATTGGAATTCAAGAAGGGTTCATTGGAAGGCTAGAAGGGGTCATTGGAAGGCTAGAAGGGGTCATTGGAAGGCTAGAAGGGGTCATTGGAAGGCTAGAAGGGGTCATTGGAAGGCTAGAAGGGGTCATTGGATGGCTAGAAGGGGTCATTGGAAGGCTAGAAGGGTTCATTGGAAGTCTAGAAGGGGTCATTGGAAGGTAAGAAGGGGTCATTGGAAGGCTAGAAGGGGTCATTGGAAGGCTAGAAGCGTGTATTGGGAGGCAAGAATGGGTCAACGGAAGGCTAGAAGGGGTCATTGGAAGTCAAGAAGGGGTTATTGGAATTCAAGAAGGGTTCATTGGAAGGCTAGAAGGGTTCATTGGAAGGTAAGAAGGGGTCCTTAGAAGGCAAGAAGGGGTTGTTGGAAGGCAAGAAGGGGTCATTGGAAGGCAAGAAGGGGTCATTGGAAGGCTAGAAAGGGTCATTGGAAGGCAAGAAGGGGTCATCGGAAGGATTGAAGGGGTCATTGGAAGGCAAGAAGGGATCATTGGAAGGCAAGAAGGGGTCATTGGAAGGCTAGAAGGGGTCATTGGAAGGCAAGAAGGGGTCATTGGAAGGAAAGAAGGGTTCATTGGAAGGCAAGAATGGGTCATTGGAAGGCAAGAAGGGGTCATTGGAAGGCTAGAAGGGGTCATTGGAAGGCAAGAAGGGGTCATTGGAAGGCAAGAAGGGGTCATTGGAAGGCAAGAAGGGGTCATTGGAAGGCAAGAATGGGTCATTGGAAGGCTAGAAGGGTTCATTGGAAGGCTAGAAGGGGTCATTGGATGGCTAAAAGGGGTCATTGGAAGGCTAGAAGGGTTCATTGGAAGTCTAGAAGGGGTCATTGGAAGGTTAGAAGGGGTCATTGGAAGGCTAGAAGGGGTCATTGGAAGGCTAGAAGCGTACATTGGGAGGCAAGAATGGGTCATTGGAAGGCTAGAAGGGGTCATTGGAAGTCAAGAAGGGGTTATTGGAATTCAAGAAGGGTTCATTGGAAGGCTAGAAGGGGTCATTGGAAGGCTTGAAGGGGTCATTGGAAGGCTAGAAGGGGTCATTGGAAGCCTAGAAGGGGTCATTGGAAGGCTAGAAGGGGTCATTGGAAGGCAAGAAGGGGTCATTGGAAGGCTAGAAGGGGTCATTGGAAGGCAAGAAGGGGTCATTGGAAGGCAAGAAGGGGTCATTGGAAGGCAAGAAGGGTTCATTAGAAGGCAAGAATGGGTCATTGGAAGGCTAGAAGGGGTCATTGGAAGGCTAGAAGGGGTCATTGGATGGCTAGAAGGGGTCATTGGAAGGCTAGAAGGGTTCATTGGAAGTCTAGAAGGGGTCATTGGAAGGTTAGAAGGGGTCATTGGAAGGCTAGAAGGGGTCATTGGAAGGCTAGAAGGGGTCATTGGGAGGCAAGAATGGGTCATTGGAAGGCTAGAAGGGGTCATTGGAAGTCAAGAAGGGGTTATTGGAATTCAAGAAGGGGTCATTGGAAGGCTAGAAGGTTTCATTGGAAGGTAAGAAGGGGTCATTGGAAGGCTAGAAGGGGTTGTTGGAAGGCAAGAAGGGGTCATTGGAAGGCAAGAAGGGGTCATTGGAAGGCTAGAAAGGGTCATTGGAAGGCAAGAAGGGGTCATTGGAAGGATTGAAGGGGTCATTGGAAGGCAAGAAGGGATCATTGGAAGGCAAGAAGGGGTCATTGGAAGGCTAGAAGGGGTCATTGGAAGGCAAGAAGGGGTCATTGGAAGGAAAGAAGGGTTCATTGGAAGGCAAGAATGGGTCATTGGAAGGCAAGAAGGGGTCATTGGAAGGCTAGAAGGGGTCATTGGGATGCAAGAAGGGGTCATTGGAAGGCTAGAAGGGGTCATTGGAAGTCAAGAAGGGGTCTTTGGATGGCTAGAAGGGGTCATTGGATGGCTAGAAGGGGTCATTGGAAGGCGAGAAGGGTTCATTGGAAGGCAAGAAATGTTCATTGGAATGCTAGAAGGGGTCATTGGAAGGATAGAAGTGGTCCTTGGGAGGCAAATGTGGTCATTGGAAGGCTAGAAGGGGTCATTGGAAGGCTAGAAGGGTTCATTGGAAGGCAAGAATGGGTCATTGGAAGGCTAGAAGGGTTCATTGGAAGGCAAGAAGGGGTCATTGGAAGGCTAGAAGGGGTCATTGGGAGGCAAATGTGGTCATTGGAAGGCTAGAAGGGGTCATTGGAAGGCAAGAAGGGTTCATTGGAAGGCAAGAAGGGGTCGTTGGAAGGCTAGAAGCGGTCATTGGAAGGCTAGAAGGGTTCATTGGAAGTCAAGGAGGGGTCATTGGAAGGTTAGAAGGGGTCATTGGAAGTCAAGAAGGGGTTATTGGAAGGCTAGAAGGGGTCATTGGAAGGCTAGAAGGGGTCATTAGAAGGCTAGAAGGGGTCATTGGAAGGCTAGAAGGGGTCATTGGAAGGCTAGAAGGGGTCATTGGAAGGCTAAATGGGGTCATTGGAAGGCTAGCAGAGGTCATTGGAAGGCTGGAAGGGGTCATTGGAAGGCTAGAAGGGGTCATTGGAAGGCAAGAAGGGGTCATTGGAAGGCAAGAAGGGGTCATTGGAAGGCAAGAAGGGGTCATTGGAAGGCTAGAAGGGGTCATTGGGAGGCAAGAAGGGGTCATTGGAAGGTTAGAAGGGGTCATTGGAAGTCAAGAAGGGGTTATTGGAAGGCTAGAAGGGGTCATTGGAAGGCTAGAAGGGGTCATTAGAAGGCTAGAAGGGGTCATTGGAAGGCTAGAAGGGGTCATTGGAAGGCTAGAAGGGGTCATTGGAAGGCTAGATGGGGTCATTGGAAGGCTAGAAGTGGTCATTGGAAGGCTAGCAGAGGTCATTGGAAGGCTAGAAGGGGTCATTGGAAGGCTAGAAGGGTTCATTGGAAGGCAAGAAGGGTTCATTGGAAGGCAAAAACGGGTCATTGGAAGGCAAGAAGGGGTCGTTGGAAGGCAAGAAGGGGTCGTTGGAAGGCAAGAAGGGTTCGTTGAAAGGCTAGAAGGGGTCATTGGAAGTCTAGAAGGGGTCATTGGAAGGTTAGAAGGGGTCTCTGGAAGGCTCGAAGGGGTCATTGGAAGGCTAGAAGGGGTCCTTGGAAGGCAAGAAGTGTTCATTGGAAGGCAAGAAGGGGTCATTGGATGGCAAGAAGGGATCATTGGAAGGCAAGAAGGGGTCATTGGAAGGCTAGAAGGGGTCATTGGAAGGCTAGAAGGATTCATTGGAAGGCAAGAGGGGTTCATTGGAAGGCTAGAAGGGGTCATTGGAAGGCTAGAAGAGTTCATTGGAAGGCTAGAATGGGTCATTGGAAGGCAAGAAGGGGTCATTGGAAGGCTAGAAGGGGTCATTGGGAGGCTAGAAGGGGTCATTGGAAGGCAAGAAGGGTTCATTGGAAGGCAAGAAGGGGTCATTGGATGGCTAGAAGGGTTCATTGGAAGGCTAGAAAAGGTCATTGGAAGGCTAGAAGGGGTCATTGGATGGCTAGAAGGATTCATTGGAAGGCAAGAAGGGTTCATTGGAAGGCTAGAAGGGGTCATTGGAAGGCTAGAATGGTTCATTGGAAGGCTAGAAGGGGTCATTGGAAGGCGAGAAGGGTTCACTGGAAGGCTAGAAGGGGTCATTGGAAGGCAAGAAGGGTTCATATGAAGGCTAGACTGGGTCATTGGAAGGCTAGAAGGATTCATTGGAAGGCAAGAAGGGGTCATTGGAAGGCTAGAAGGGGTCATCGGAAGGCAAGAAGGGTTCATTGGAAGGCAAGAAGGGCTAATTGGAAGGCAAGAAGTGTTCATTGGAAGGAAATAAGGGTTCATATGAAGGCAAGATCAGTTCATTGGAAGGCAAGAAGGGGTCATTGGAAAAACTAGAAGGGTTCATTGGAAGCAAATAAGGGTTCATTGGAAGGAAAGAAGGTTTCATATGAAGGCAATATCAGTTAATTGGAAGGCAAGAAGGGGTCATTGGAAGGCTAGAAGGGGTCATTGGAAGGCTAGAAGGGGTCATTGGAAGGCAAAAAGGGGTCATTGGAAGGCTAGAAGGGTTCATTGGAAGGCTAGAAGGGTTCATTGGAAGGTAAGAATGGGTCATTGGAAGGCAAGAAGGGGTTGTTGGAAGGAAAGAAGGGGTCATTGGAAGGCAAGAAGGGGTCATTGGAAGGCTAGAAGGGGTCATTGGAAGGCAAGAAGGGGTCATTGGAAGGCAAGAAGGGGTCATTGGAAGGCAAGAAGGGGTCATTGGAAGGCTAGAAGGGGTCATTGGGAGGCAAGAAGGGGTCATTGGAAGGTTAGAAGGGGTCATTGGAAGTCAAGAAGGGGTTATTGGAAGGCTAGAAGGGGTCATTGGAAGGCTAGAAGGGGTCATTAGAAGGCTAGAAGGGGTCATTGGAAGGCTAGAAGAGGTCATTGGAAGGCTAGAAGGGGTCATTGGAAGGCTAGATGGGGTCATTGGAAGGCTAGCAGAGGTCATTGGAAGGCTAGAAGGGGTCATTGGAAGGCTAGAAGGGGTCATTGGAAGGCAAGAAGGGGTCATTGGAAGGCAAGAAGGGGTCATTGAAAGGCAAGAAGGGGTCATTGGAAGGCTAGAAGGGGTCATTGGAAGGTTAGAAGGGGTCATTGGAAGTCAAGAAGGGGTTATTGGAAGGCTAGAAGGGGTCATTGGAAGGCTAGAAGGGGTCATTAGAAGGCTAGAAGGGGTCATTGGAAGGCTAGAAGGGGTCATTGGAAGGCTAGAAGGGGTCATTGGAAGGCTATATGGGGTCATTGGAAGGCTAGAAGTGGTCATTGGAAGGCTAGCAGAGGTCATTGGAAGGCTAGAAGGGGTCATTGGAAGGCTAGAAGGGTTCATTGGAAGGCAAGAAGGGTTCATTGGAAGGCAAAAACGGGTCATTGGAAGGCAAGAAGGGGTCGTTGGAAGGCGAGAAGGGGTCGTTGGAAGGCAAGAAGGGGTCGTTGGAAGGCTAGAAGGGGTCATTGGAAGGAAATAAGGGTTCATTGGAAGGCAAGAAGGGGTCATTGGATGGCTAGAAGGGTTCATTGGAAGGCTAGAAAAGGTCATTGGAAGGCTAGAAGGGGTCATTGGATGGCTAGAAGAATTCATTGGAAGGCAAGAAGGGTTCATTGGAAGGCTAGAAGGGGTCATTGGAAGGCTAGAATGGTTCATTGGAAGGCTAGAAGGGGTCATTGGAAGGCGAGAAGGGTTCACTGGAAGGCTAGAAGGGGTCATTGGAAGGCAAGAAGGGTTCATATGAAGGCTAGACTGGGTCATTGGAAGGCAAGAAGGGGTCATTGGAAGGCTAGAAGGGGTCATTGGAAGGCAAGAAGGGGTCATTTGAAGGCTAAAAGGGGTCATTGGATGGCAAAAACGGGTCATTGGAAGGCAAGAAGGGGTCATTGGAAGGCTAGAAGGGGTCATCGGAAGGCAAGAAGGGTTCATTAGAAGGCAAGAAGGGCTAATTGGAAGGCAAGAAGTGTTCATTGGAAGGAAATAAGGGTTCATATGAAGGCAAGATCAGTTCATTGGAAGGCAAGAAGGGGTCATTGGAAAAACTAGAAGGTTTCATTGGAAGCAAATAAGGGTTCATTGGAAGGAAAGAAGGTTTCATATGAAGGCAATATCAGTTAATTGGAAGGCAAGAAGGGGTCATTGGAAGGCTAGAAGGGGTCATTGGAAGGCTAGAAGGGGTCATTGGAAGGCAAAAAGGGGTCATTGGAAGGCTAGAAGGGTTCATTGGAAGGCTAGAAGGGTTCATTGGAAGGTAAGAATGGGTCATTGGAAGGCAAGAAGGGGTTGTTGGAAGGAAAGAAGGGGTCATTGGAAGGCTAGAAGGGGTCATTGGGAGGCAAGAAGGGGTCATTGGAAGGTTAGAAGGGGTCATTGGAAGTCAAGAAGGGGTTATTGGAAGGCTAGAAGGGGTCATTGGAAGGCTAGAAGGGGTCATTAGAAGGCTAGAAGGGGTCATTGGAAGGCTAGAAGAGGTCATTGGAAGGCTAGAAGGGGTCATTGGAAGGCTAGATGGGGTCATTGGAAGGCTAGCAGAGGTCATTGGAAGGCTAGAAGGGGTCATTGGAAGGCTAGAAGGGGTCATTGGAAGGCAAGAAGGGGTCATTGGAAGGCAAGAAGGGGTCATTGAAAGGCAAGAAGGAGTCATTGGAAGGCTAGAAGGGGTCATTGGGAGGCAAGAAGGGGTCATTGGAAGGTTAGAAGGGGTCATTGGAAGTCAAGAAGGGGTTATTGGAAGGCTAGAAGGGGTCATTGGAAGGCTAGAAGGGGTCATTAGAAGGCTAGAAGGGGTCATTGGAAGGCTAGAAGGGGTCATTGGAAGGCTAGAAGGGGTCATTGGAAGGCTAGATGGGGTCATTGGAAGGCTAGAAGTGGTCATTGGAAGGCTAGCAGAGGTCATTGGAAGGCTAGAAGGGGTCATTGGAAGGCTAGAAGGGTTCATTGGAATGCAAGAAGGGTTCATTGGAAGGCAAAAACGGGTCATTGGAAGGCAAGAAGGGGTCGTTGGAAGGCGAGAAGGGGTCGTTGGAAGGCAAGAAGGGGTCGTTGGAAGGCTAGAAGGGGTCATTGGAAGGAAATAAGGGTTCATTGGAAGGAAAGGAGGTTATAATGAAGGCAATATCAGTTAATTGGAAGGCAAGAAGGGGTCATTGGAAGGCTAGAAGGGGTCATTGGAAGGCTAGAAGGGGTCATTGGAAGGCAAAAAGGGGTCATTGGAAGGCTAGAAGGGTTCATTGGAAGGCTAGAAGGGGTCATTGGAAGGCAAGAAGGGGTTGTTGGAAGGAAAGAAGGGGTCATTGGAAGGCAAGAAGGGGTCATTGGAAGGCTAGAAGGGGTCATTGGAAGGCAAGAAGGGGTCATTGGAAGGCAAGAAGGGGTCATTGGAAGGCAAGAAGGGGTCATTAGAAGGCTAGAAGGGGTCATTGGGAGGCAAGAAGGGGTCATTGGAAGGTTAGAAGGGGTCATTGGAATTCAAGAAGGTGTTATTGGAAGGCTAGAAGGGGTCATTGGAAGGCTAGAAGGGGTCATTAGAAGGCTAGAAAGGGTCATTGGAAGGCTAGAAGAGGTCATTGGAAGGCTAGATGGGGTCATTGGAAGGCTAGCAGAGGTCATTGGAAGGCTAGAAGGGGTCATTGGAAGGCTAGAAGGGGTCATTGGAAGGCAAGAAGGGGTCATTGAAAGTCAAGAAGGGGTTATTGGAAGGCTAGAAGGGGTCATTGGAAGGCTAGCAGAGGTCATTGGAAGGCTAGAAGGGGTCATTGGAAGGCTAGAAGGGGTCATTGGGAGGCAAGAAGGGGTCATTGGAAGGTTAGAAGGGGTCATTGGAAGTCAAGAAGGGGTTATTGGAAGGCTAGAAGGGGTCATTGGAAGGCTAGAAGGGGTCATTAGAAGGCTAGAAGGGGTCATTGGAAGGCTAGAAGGGGTCATTGGAAGGCTAGAAGGGGTCATTGGAAGGCTAGATGGGGTCATTGGAAGGCTAGAAGTGGTCATTGGAAGGCTAGCAGAGGTCATTGGAAGGCTAGAAGGGGTCATCGGAAGGCTAGAAGGGTTCATTGGAAGGCAAGAAGGGTTCATTGGAAGGCAAAAACGGGTCATTGGAAGGCAAGAAGGGGTCGTTGGAAGGCGAGAAGGGGTCGTTGGAAGGCAAGAAGGGGTCGTTGGAAGGCTAGAAGGGGTCATTGGAAGTCTAGAAGGGGTCATTGGAAGGTTAGAAGGGGTCTCTGGAAGGCTCGAAGGGGTCATTGGAAGGCTAGAAGGGGTCCTTGGAAGGCAAGAAGGGTTCATTGGAAGGCAAGAAGGGGTCATTGGATGGCAAAAAGGGATCATTGGAAGGCAAGAAGGGGTCATTGGAAGGCTAGAAGGGGTCATTGGAAGGCTAGAAGGATTCATTGGAAGGCTAGAAGGGGTCATTGGGAGGCTAGAAGGGGTCATTGGAAGGCAAGAAGGGTTCATTGGAAGGCAAGAAGGGGTCATTGGATGGCTAGAAGGGTTCATTGGAAGGCTAGAAAAGGTCATTGGAAGGCTAGAAGGGGTCATTGGATGGCTAGAAGGATTCATTGGAAGGCAAGAAGGGTTCATTGGAAGGCTAGAAGGGGTCATTGGAAGGCTAGAATGGTTCATTGGAAGGCTAGAAGGGGTCCTTTGAAGGCGAGAAGGGTTCACTGGAAGGCTAGAAGGGGTCATTGGAAGGCAAGAAGGGTTCATATGAAGGAAAGATCAGTTCATTGGAAGGCTAGAAGGGGTCATTGGAAGGCAAGAAAGGGTCGATGGAAGGCAAGAAGGGGTCATTGGAAGGCAAGAAGGGGTCATTGGAAGGCTAGAAGGGGTCATTGGAAGGCAAGAAGGGGTCATTGGAAGGCAAGTAGGGGTCATTGGAAGGCAAGAAGGGGTCATTGGAAGGCTAGAAGGGGTCATTGGGAGGCAAGAAGGGGTCATTGGAAGGTTAGAATGGGTCATTGGAAGTCAAGAAAGGGTTATTGGAAGGCTAGAAGGGGTCATTGGAAGGCTAGAAGGGGTCATTAGAAGGCTAGAAGGGGTCATTGGAAGGCTAGAAGGGGTCATTGGAAGGCTAGAAGGGGTCATTGGAAGGCTAGATGGGGTCATTGGAAGGCTAGAAGTGGTCATTGGAAGGCTAGCAGAGGTCATTGGAAGGCTAGAAGGGGTCATTGGAAGGCTAGAAGGGGTCATTAGAAGGCTAGAAGGGGTCATTGGAAGGCTAGAAGGGGTCATTGGAAGGCTAGAAGGGGTCATTGGAAGGCTAGATGGGGTCATTGGAAGGCTAGAAGTGGTCATTGGAAGGCTAGCAGAGGTCATTGGAAGGCTAGAAGGGGTCATTGGAAGGCTAGAAGGGTTCATTGGAAGGCAAGAAGGGTTCATTGGAAGGCAAAAACGGGTCATTGGAAGGCAAGAAGGGGTCGTTGGAAGGCAAGAAGGGGTCGTTGGAAGGCAAGAAGGGGTCGTTGAAAGGCTAGAAGGGGTCATTGGAAGTCTAGAAGGGGTCATTGGAAGGTTAGAAGGGGTCTCTGGAAGGCTCGAAGGGGTCATTGGAAGGCTAGAAGGGGTCCTTGGAAGGCAAGAAGTGTTCATTGGAAGGCAAGAAGGGGTCATTGGATGGCAAGAAGGGATCATTGGAAGGCAAGAAGGGGTCATTGGAAGGCTAGAAGGGGTCATTGGAAGGCTAGAAGGATTCATTGGAAGGCAAGAGGGGTTCATTGGAAGGCTAGAAGGGGTCATTGGAAGGCTAGAAGAGTTCATTGGAAGGCTAGAATGGGTCATTGGAAGGCAAGAAGGGGTCATTGGAAGGCTAGAAGGGGTCATTGGGAGAATAGAAGGGGTCATTGGAAGGCAAGAAGGGTTCATTGGAAGGCAAGAAGGGGTCATTGGATGGCTAGAAGGGTTCATTGGAAGGCTAGAAAAGGTCATTGGAAGGCTAGAAGGGGTCATTGGATGGCTAGAAGGATTCATTGGAAGGCAGGAAGGGTTCATTGGAAGGCTAGAAGGGGTCATTGGAAGGCTAGAATGGTTCATTGGAAGGCTAGAAGGGGTCATTGGAAGGCGAGAAGGGTTCACTGGAAGGCTAGAAGGGGTCATTGGAAGGCAAGAAGGGTTCATATGAAGGCTAGACTGGGTCATTGGAAGGCTAGAAGGATTCATTGGAAGGCAAGAAGGGGTCATTGGAAGGCTAGAAGGGGTCATTGGAAGGCAAGAAGGGGTCATTTGAAGGCTAAAAGGGGTCATTGGATGGCAAAAACGGGTCATTGGAAGGCAAGAAGGGGTCATTGGAAGGCTAGAAGGGGTCATCGGAAGGCAAGAAGGGTTCATTGGAAGGCAAGAAGGGCTAATTGGAAGGCAAGAAGTGTTCATTGGAAGGAAATAAGGGTTCATATGAAGGCAAGATCAGTTCATTGGAAGGCAAGAAGGGGTCATTGGAAAAACTAGAAGGGTTCATTGGAAGCAAATAAGGGTTCATTGGAAGGAAAGAAGGTTTCATATGAAGGCAATATCAGTTAATTGGAAGGCAAGAAGGGGTCATTGGAAGGCTAGAAGGGGTCATTGGAAGGCTAGAAGGGGTCATTGGAAGGCAAAAAGGGGTCATTGGAAGGCTAGAAGGGTTCATTGGAAGGCTAGAAGGGTTCATTGGAAGGTAAGAATGGGTCATTGGAAGGCAAGAAGGGGTGTTGGAAGGAAAGAAGGGGTCATTGGAAGGCAAGAAGGGGTCATTGGAAGGCTAGAAGGGGTCATTGGAAGGCAAGAAGGGGTCATTGAAAGGCTAGAAAGGGTCATTGGAAGGCTAGAAGGGGTCATTGGAAGGCTAGAAGGGGTCATTGGAAGGCTAGAAAGGGTCATTGGAAGGCTAGAAGGGGTCATTGGAAGGCTAGAAGGGGTCATTGGAAGGCAAGAAGGGGTCATTGGAAGGCAAGAAGGGGTCATTGAAAGGCAAGAAGGGGTCATTGGAAGGCTAGAAGGGGTCATTGGAAGGTTAGAAGGGGTCATTGGAAGTCAAGAAGGGGTTATTGGAAGGCTAGAAGGGGTCATTGGAAGGCTAGAAGGGGTCATTAGAAGGCTAGAAGGGGTCATTGGAAGGCTAGAAGGGGTCATTGGAAGGCTAGAAGGGGTCATTGGAAGGCTATATGGGGTCATTGGAAGGCTAGAAGTGGTCATTGGAAGGCTAGCAGAGGTCATTGGAAGGCTAGAAGGGGTCATTGGAAGGCTAGAAGGGTTCATTGGAAGGCAAGAAGGGTTCATTGGAAGGCAAAAACGGGTCATTGGAAGGCAAGAAGGGGTCGTTGGAAGGCGAGAAGGGGTCGTTGGAAGGCAAGAAGGGGTCGTTGGAAGGCTAGAAGGGGTCATTGGAAGGGAATAAGGGTTCATTGGAAGGCAAGAAGGGGTCATTGGATGGCTAGAAGGGTTCATTGGAAGGCTAGAAAAGGTCATTGGAAGGCTAGAAGGGGTCATTGGATGGCTAGAAGGATTCATTGGAAGGCAAGAAGGGTTCATTGGAAGGCTAGAAGGGGTCATTGGAAGGCTAGAATGGTTCATTGGAAGGCTAGAAGGGGTCATTGGAAGGCGAGAAGGGTTCACTGGAAGGCTAGAAGGGGTCATTGGAAGGCAAGAAGGGTTCATATGAAGGCTAGACTGGGTCATTGGAAGGCTAGAAGGATTCATTGGAAGGCAAGAAGGGGTCATTGGAAGGCTAGAAGGGGTCATTGGAAGGCAAGAAGGGGTCATTTGAAGGCTAAAAGGGGTCATTGGATGGCAAAAACGGGTCATTGGAAGGCAAGAAGGGGTCATTGGAAGGCTAGAAGGGGTCATCGGAAGGCAAGAAGGGTTCATTGGAAGGCAAGAAGGGCTAATTGGAAGGCAAGAAGTGTTCATTGGAAGGAAATAAGGGTTCATATGAAGGCAAGATCAGTTCATTGGAAGGCAAGAAGGGGTCATTGGAAAAACTAGAAGGGTTCATTGGAAGCAAATAAGGGTTCATTGGAAGGAAAGAAGGTTTCACATGAAGGCAATATCAGTTAATTGGAAGGCAAGAAGGGGTCATTGGAAGGCTAGAAGGGGTCATTGGAAGGCTAGAAGGGGTCATTGGAAGGCAAAAAGGGGTCATTGGAAGGCTAGAAGGGTTCATTGGAAGGCTAGAAGGGTTCATTGGAAGGTAAGAATGGGTCATTGGAAGGCAAGAAGGGGTTGTTGGAAGGAAAGAAGGGGTCATTGGAAGGCTAGAAGGGGTCATTGGGAGGCAAGAAGGGGTCATTGGAAGGTTAGAAGGGGTCATTGGAAGTCAAGAAGGGGTTATTGGAAGGCTAGAAGGGGTCATTGGAAGGCTAGAAGGGGTCATTAGAAGGCTAGAAGGGGTCATTGGAAGGCTAGAAGAGGTCATTGGAAGGCTAGAAGGGGTCATTGGAAGGCTAGATGGGGTCATTGGAAGGCTAGCAGAGGTCATTGGAAGGCTAGAAGGGGTCATTGGAAGGCTAGAAGGGGTCATTGGAAGGCAAGAAGGGGTCATTGGAAGGCAAGAAGGGGTCATTGAAAGGCAAGAAGGGGTCATTGGAAGGCTAGAAGGGGTCATTGGGAGGCTAGAAGGGGTCATTGGAAGGTTAGAAGGGGTCATTGGAAGTCAAGAAGGGGTTATTGGAAGGCTAGAAGGGGTCATTGGAAGGCTAGAAGGGGTCATTAGAAGGCTAGAAGGGGTCATTGGAAGGCTAGAAGGGGTCATTGGAAGGCTAGAAGGGGTCATTGGAAGGCTAGATGGGGTCATTGGAAGGCTAGAAGTGGTCATTGGAAGGCTAGCAGAGGTCATTGGAAGGCTAGAAGGGGTCATTGGAAGGCTAGAAGGGTTCATTGGAAGGCAAGAAGGGTTCATTGGAAGGCAAAAACGGGTCATTGGAAGGCAAGAAGGGGTCGTTGGAAGGCGAGAAGGGGTCGTTGGAAGGCAAGAAGGGGTCGTTGGAAGGCTAGAAGGGGTCATTGGAAGGAAATAAGGGTTCATTGGAAGGAAAGGAGGTTTCATATGAAGGCAATATTAGTTAATTGGAAGGCAAGAAGGGGTCATTGGAAGGCTAGAAGGGGTCATTGGAAGGCTAGAAGGGGTCATTGGAAGGCAAAAAGGGGTCATTGGAAGGCTAGAAGGGTTCATTGGAAGGCTAGAAGGGGTCATTGGAAGGCAAGAAGGGGTTGTTGGAAGGAAAGAAGGGGTCATTGGAAGGCAAGAAGGGGTCATTGGAAGGCTAGAAGGGGTCATTGGAAGGCAAGAAGGGGTCATTGGAAGGCAAGAAGGGGTCATTGGAAGGCAAGAAGGGGTCATTAGAAGGCTAGAAGGGGTCATTGGGAGGCAAGAAGGGGTCATTGGAAGGTTAGAAGGGGTCATTGGAATTCAAGAAGGTGTTATTGGAAGGCTAGAAGGGGTCATTGGAAGGCTAGAAGGGGTCATTAGAAGGCTAGAAAGGGTCATTGGAAGGCTAGAAGAGGTCATTGGAAGGCTAGATGGGGTCATTGGAAGGCTAGCAGAGGTCATTGGAAGGCTAGAAGGGGTCATTGGAAGGCTAGAAGGGGTCATTGGAAGGCAAAAAGGGGTCATTGGAAGGCTAGAAGGGTTCATTGGAAGGCTAGAAGGGGTCATTGGAAGGCAAGAAGGGGTTGTTGGAAGGAAAGAAGGGGTCATTGGAAGGCAAGAAGGGGTCATTGGAAGGCTAGAAGGGGTCATTGGAAGGCAAGAAGGGGTCATTGGAAGGCAAGAAGGGGTCATTGGAAGGCAAGAAGGGGTCATTAGAAGGCTAGAAGGGGTCATTGGGAGGCAAGAAGGGGTCATTGGAAGGTTAGAAGGGGTCATTGGAATTCAAGAAGGTGTTATTGGAAGGCTAGAAGGGGTCATTGGAAGGCTAGAAGGGGTCATTAGAAGGCTAGAAAGGGTCATTGGAAGGCTAGAAGAGGTCATTGGAAGGCTAGATGGGGTCATTGGAAGGCTAGCAGAGGTCATTGGAAGGCTAGAAGGGGTCATTGGAAGGCTAGAAGGGGTCATTGGAAGGCAAGAAGGGGTCATTGAAAGTCAAGAAGGGGTTATTGGAAGGCTAGAAGGGGTCATTGGAAGGCTAGCAGAGGTCATTGGAAGGCTAGAAGGGGTCATTGGAAGGCTAGAAGGGGTCATTGGGAGGCAAGAAGGGGTCATTGGAAGGTTAGAAGGGGTCATTGGAAGTCAAGAAGGGGTTATTGGAAGGCTAGAAGGGGTCATTGGAAGGCTAGAAGGGGTCATTAGAAGGCTAGAAGGGGTCATTGGAAGGCTAGAAGGGGTCATTGGAAGGCTAGAAGGGGTCATTGGAAGGCTAGATGGGGTCATTGGAAGGCTAGAAGTGGTCATTGGAAGGCTAGCAGAGGTCATTGGAAGGCTAGAAGGGGTCATCGGAAGGCTAGAAGGGTTCATTGGAAGGCAAGAAGGGTTCATTGGAAGGCAAAAACGGGTCATTGGAAGGCAAGAAGGGGTCGTTGGAAGGCGAGAAGGGGTCGTTGGAAGGCAAGAAGGGGTCGTTGGAAGGCTAGAAGGGGTCATTGGAAGTCTAGAAGGGGTCATTGGAAGGTTAGAAGGGGTCTCTGGAAGGCTTGAAGGGTTCATTGGAAGGCTAGAAGGGGTCCTTGGAAGGCAAGAAGGGTTCATTGGAAGGCAAGAAGGGGTCATTGGATGGCAAAAAAGGGATCATTGGAAGGCAAGAAGGGATCATTGGAAGGCTAGAAGGGGTCATTGGAAGGCTAGAAGGATTCATTGGAAGGCAAGAAGGGTTCATTGGAAGGCTAGAAGGGGTCATTGGCAGTCTAGAAGGGTTCATTGGAAGGCTAGAATGGGTCATTGGAAGGCAAGAAGGGGTCATTGGAAGGCTAGAAGGGGTCATTGGGAGGCTAGAAGGGGTCATTGGAAGGCAAGAAGGGTTCATTGGAAGGCAAGAAGGGGTCATTGGATGGCTAGAAGGGTTCATTGGAAGGCTAGAAAAGGTCATTGGAAGGCTAGAAGGGGTCATTGGATGGCTAGAAGGATTCATTGGAAGGCAAGAAGGGTTCATTGGAAGGCTAGAAGGGGTCATTGGAAGGCTAGAATGGTTCATTGGAAGGCTAGAAGGGGTCCTTTGAAGGCGAGAAGGGTTCACTGGAAGGCTAGAAGGGGTCATTGGAAGGCAAGAAGGGTTCATATGAAGGAAAGATCAGTTCATTGGAAGGCTAGAAGGGGTCATTGGAAGGCAAGAAAGGGTCGATGGAAGGCAAGAAGGGGTCATTGGAAGGCAAGAAGGGGTCATTGGAAAGCTAGAAGGGGTCATTGGAAGGCAAGAAGGGGTCATTGGAAGGCAAGTAGGGGTCATTGGAAGGCAAGAAGGGGTCATTGGAAGGCTAGAAGGGGTCATTGGGAGGCAAGAAGGGGTCATTGGAAGGTTAGAATGGGTCATTGGAAGTCAAGAAGGGGTTATTGGAAGGCTAGAAGGGGTCATTGGAAGGCTAGAAGGGGTCATTAGAAGGCTAGAAGGGGTCATTGGAAGGCTAGAAGGGGTCATTGGAAGGCTAGAAGGGGTCATTGGAAGGCTAGATGGGGTCATTGGAAGGCTAGAAGTGGTCATTGGAAGGCTAGCAGAGGTCATTGGAAGGCTAGAAGGGGTCATTGGAAGAATAGAAGGGGTCATTGGAAGGCGAGAAGGGTTCACTGGAAGGCTAGCAGGGGTCATTGGAAGGCAAGAAGGGCTCATTGGAAGGCAAGTAGGGGTCATTGGAAGGCAAGAAGGGGTCATTGGAAGGCTAGAAGGGGTCGTTGGAAGGCAAGAAAGGGTCATTGGAAGGCAAGAAGGGGTCATTGGAAGGCAAGTAGGGGTCATTGGAAGGCAAGAAGGGGTCCTTGGAAGGCTAGAAGGGGTCATTGGGAGGCAAGAAGGGGTCATTGGAAGGTTAGAAGGGGTCATTGGAAGTCAAGAAGAGGTTATTGGAAGGCTAGAAGGGGTCATTGGAAGGCTAGAAGGGGTCATTAGAAGGCTAGAAGGGGTCATTGGAAGGCTAGAAGGGGTCATTGGAAGGCTAGAAGGGGTCATTGGAAGGCTAGATGGGGTCATTGGAAGGCTAGAAGTGGTCATTGGAAGGCTAGCAGAGGTCATTGGAAGGCTAGAAGGGGTCATTGGAAGGCTAGAAGGGTTCATTGGAAGGCAAGAAGGGTTCATTGGAAGGCAAAAACGGGTCATTGGAAGGCAATAAGGGGTCGTTGGAAGGCAAGAAGGGGTCGTTGGAAGGCAAGAAGGGGTCGTTGGAAGGCTAGAAGGGGTCATTGGAAGTCTAGAAGGGGTCATTGGAAGGTTAGAAGGGGTCTCTGGAAGGCTCGAAGGGGTCATTGGAAGGCTAAAAGGGGTCCTTGGAAGGCAAGAAGGGTTCATTGGAAGGCAAGAAGGAATCATTGGATGGCAAGAAGGGATCATTGGAAGGCAAGAAGGGGTCATTGGAAGGCTAGAAGGGGTTCTTGGAAGGCTAGAAGGATTCATTGGAAGGCAAGAAGGGTTCATTGGAAGGCTAGAAGGGGTCATTGGAAGGCTAGAAGGGGTCATTGGAAGGCTAGAATGGGTCATTGGAAGGCAAGAAGGGGTCATTGGAAGGCTAGAAGGGGTCATTGGGAGGCTAGAAGGGGTCATTGGAAGGCAAGAAGGGTTCATTTGAAGGCAAGAAGGGGTCATTGGAAGGCTAGAAGGGTTCATTGGAAGGCTAGAATGGGTCATTGGAAGGCAAGAAGGGGTCATTGGAAGGCTAGAAGGGGTCATTGGAAGGCTAGAAGGGGTCATTGGAAGGCAAAAAGGGGTCATTGGAAGGCTAGAAGGGTTCATTGGAAGGCTAGAAGGGTTCATTGGAAGGTAAGAAGGGGTCATTGGAAGGCAAGAAGGGGTTGTTGGAAGGAAAGAAGGGATCATTGGAAGGCAAGAAGGGGTCATTGGAAGGCTAGAAGGGGTCATTGGAAGGCAAGAAGGGGTCATTGGAAGGCAAGAAGGGGTCATTGGAAGGCAAGAAGGGGTCATTGGAAGGCTAGAAGGGGTCATTGGGAGGCAAGAAGGGGTCATTGGAAGGTTAGAAGGGGTCATTGGAATTCAAGAAGGTGTTATTGGAAGGCTAGAAGGGGTCATTGGAAGTCAAGAAGAGGTTATTGGAAGGCTAGAAGGGGTCAGTGGAAGGCTATAAGGGGTCATTAGAAGGCTAGAAGGGGTCATTGGAAGGCTAGAAGGGGTCATTGGAAGGCTAGAAGGGGTCATTGGAAGGCTAGATGGGGTCATTGGAAGGCTAGAAGTGGTCATTGGAAGGCTAGCAGAGGTCATTGGAAGGCTAGAAGGGGTCATTGGAAGGCTAGAAGGGTTCATTAGAAGGCAAGAAGGGTTCATTGGAAGGCAAAAACGGGTCATTGGAAGGCAATAAGGGGTCGTTGGAAGGCAAGAAGGGGTCGTTGGAAGGCAAGAAGGGGTCGTTGGAAGGCTAGAAGGGGTCATTGGAAGTCTAGAAGGGGTCATTGGAAGGTTAGAAGGGGTCTCTGGAAGGCTCGAAGGGGTCATTGGAAGGCTAGAAGGGGTCCTTGGAAGGCAAGAAGGGTTCATTGGAAGGCAAGAAGGAATCATTGGATGGCAAGAAGGGATCATTGGAAGGCAAGAAGGGGTCATTGGAAGGCTAGAAGGGGTTCTTGGAAGGCTAGAAGGATTCATTGGAAGGCAAGAAGGGTTCATTGGAAGGCTAGAAGGGGTCATTGGAAGGCTAGAAGGGTTCATTGGAAGGCTAGAATGGGTCATTGGAAGGCAAGTAGGGGTCATTGGAAGGCTAGAAGGGGTCATTGGGAGGCTAGAAGGGGTCATTGGAAGGCAAGAAGGGTTCATTTGAAGGCAAGAAGGGGTCATTGGAAGGCTAGAAGGGTTCATTGGAAGGCTAGAATGGGTCATTGGAAGGCAAGAAGGGGTCATTGGAAGGCTAGAAGGGGTCATTGGAAGGCTAGAAGGGGTCATTGGAAGGCAAAAAGGGGTCATTGGAAGGCTAGAAGGGTTCATTGGAAGGCTAGAAGGGTTCATTGGAAGGTAAGAAGGGGTCATTGGAAGGCAAGAAGGGGTTGTTGGAAGGAAAGAAGGGGTCATTGGAAGGCAAGAAGGGGTCATTGGAAGGCTAGAAGGGGTCATTGGAAGGCAAGAAGGGGTCATTGGAAGGCAAGAAGGGTCATTGGAAGGCAAGAAGGGGTCATTGGAAGGCTAGAAGGGGTCATTGGGAGGCAAGAAGGGGTCATTGGAAGGTTAGAAGGGGTCATTGGAATTCAAGAAGGTGTTATTGGAAGGCTAGAAGGGGTCATTGGAAGGCTAGAAGGGGTCATTAGAAGGCTAGAAGGGGTCATTGGAAGGCTAGAAGAGGTCATTGGAAGGCTAGATGGGGTCATTGGAAGGCTAGCAGAGGTCATTGGAAGGCTAGAAGGGGTCATTGGAAGGCTAGAAGGGGTCATTGGAAGGCAAGAAGGGGTCATTGAAAGTCAAGAAGGGGTTATTGGAAGGCTAGAAGGGGTCATTGGAAGGCTAGCAGAGGTCATTGGAAGGCTAGAAGGGGTCATTGGAAGGCTAGAAGGGGTCATTGGCAGGCAAGAAGGGGTCATTGGAAGGTTAGAAGGGGTCATTGGAAGTCAAGAAGGGGTTATTGGAAGGCTAGAAGGGGTCATTGGAAGGCTAGAAGGGGTCATTAGAAGGCTAGAAGGGGTCATTGGAAGGCAAGAAGGGGTCATTGGAAGGCTAGAAGGGGTCATTGGAAGGCTAGATGGGGTCATTGGAAGGCTAGAAGTGGTCATTGGAAGGCTAGCAGAGGTCATTGGAAGGCTAGAAGGGGTCATCGGAAGGCTAGAAGGGTTCATTGGAAGGCAAGAAGGGTTCATTGGAAGGCAAAAACGGGTCATTGGAAGGCAAGAAGGGGTCGTTGGAAGGCGAGAAGGGGTCGTTGGAAGGCAAGAAGGGGTAGTTGGAAGGCTAGAAGGGGTCATTGGAAGTCTAGAAGGGGTCATTGGAAGGTTAGAAGGGGTCTCTGGAAGGCTCGAAGGGGTCATTGGAAGGCTAGAAGGGGTCCTTGGAAGGCAAGAAGGGTTCATTGGAAGGCAAGAAGGGGTCATTGGATGGCAAAAAGGGATCATTGGAAGGCAAGAAGGGGTCATTGGAAGGCTAGAAGGGGTCATTGGAAGGCTAGAAGGATTCATTGGAAGGCAAGAAGGGTTCATTGGAAGGCTAGAAGGGGTCATTGGAAGTCTAGAAGGGTTCATTGGAAGGCTAGAATGGGTCATTGGAAGGCAAGAAGGGGTCATTGGAAGGCTAGAAGGGGTCATTGGGAGGCTAGAAGGGGTCATTGGAAGGCAAGAAGGGGTCATTGGAAGGCTAGAAGGGGTCATTGGAAGGCAAGAAGGGGTCATTGGAAGGCAAGTAGGGGTCATTGGAAGGCAAGAAGGGGTCATTGGAAGGCTAGAAGGGGTCATTGGGAGGCAAGAAGGGGTCATTGGAAGGTTAGAATGGGTCATTGGAAGTCAAGAAGGGGTTATTGGAAGGCTAGAAGGGGTCATTGGAAGGCTAGAAGGCGTCATTAGAAGGCTAGAAGGGGTCATTGGAAGGCTAGAAGGGGTCATTGGAAGGCGAGAAGGGTTCACTGGAAGGCTAGCAGGGGTCATTGGAAGGCAAGAAGGGCTCATTGGAAGGCAAGTAGGGGTCATTGGAAGGCAAGAAGGGGTCATTGGAAGGCAAGAAAGGGTCATTGGAAGGCAAGAAGGGGTCATTGGAAGGCAAGTAGGGGTCATTGGAAGGCAAGAAGGGGTCATTGAAAGGCTAGAAGGGGTCATTGGGAGGCAAGAAGGGGTCATTGGAAGGATAGAAGGGGTCATTGGAAGTCAAGAAGAGGTTATTGGAAGGCTAGAAGGGGTCATTGGAAGGCTAGAAGGGGTCATTAGAAGGCTAGAAGGGGTCATTGGAAGGCTAGAAGGGGTCATTGGAAGGCTAGAAGGGTTCATTGGAAGGCTAGAAGGGTTCATAGGAAGGTAAGAAGGGGTCATTGGAAGGCAAGAAGGGGTTGTTGGAAGGAAAGAAGGGGTCATTGGAAGGCAAGAAGGGGTCATTGGAAGGCTAGAAGGGGTCATTGGAAGGCAAGAAGGGGTCATTGGAAGGCAAGAAGGGGTCATTGGAAGGTTAGAAGGGGTCTCTGGAAGGCTCGAAGGGGTCATTGGAAGGCTAGAAGGGGTCCTTGGAAGGCAAGAAGGGTTCATTGGAAGGCAAGAAGGAATCATTGGATGGCAAGAAGGGATCATTGGAAGGCAAGAAGGGGTCATTGGAAGGCTAGAAGGGGTTCTTGGAAGGCTAGAAGGATTCATTGGAAGGCAAGAAGGGTTCATTGGAAGGCTAGAAGGGGTCATTGGAAGGCTAGAAGGGTTCATTGGAAGGCTAGAATGGGTCATTGGAAGGCAAGTAGGGGTCATTGGAAGGCTAGAAGGGGTCATTGGGAGGCTAGAAGGGGTCATTGGAAGGCAAGAAGGGTTCATTTGAAGGCAAGAAGGGGTCATTGGAAGGCTAGAAGGGTTCATTGGAAGGCTAGAATGGGTCATTGGAAGGCAAGAAGGGGTCATTGGAAGGCTAGAAGGGGTCATTGGAAGGCTAGAAGGGGTCATTGGAAGGCAAAAAGGGGTCATTGGAAGGCTAGAAGGGTTCATTGGAAGGCTAGAAGGGTTCATTGGAAGGTAAGAAGGGGTCATTGGAAGGCAAGAAGGGGTTGTTGGAAGGAAAGAAGGGGTCATTGGAAGGCAAGAAGGGGTCATTGGAAGGCTAGAAGGGGTCATTGGAAGGCAAGAAGGGGTCATTGGAAGGCAAGAAGGGGTCATTGGAAGGCAAGAAGGGGTCATTGGAAGGCTAGAAGGGGTCATTGGGAGGCAAGAAGGGGTCATTGGAAGGTTAGAAGGGGTCATTGGAATTCAAGAAGGTGTTATTGGAAGGCTAGAAGGGGTCATTGGAAGGCTAGAAGGGGTCATTAGAAGGCTAGAAGGGGTCATTGGAAGGCTAGAAGAGGTCATTGGAAGGCTAGATGGGGTCATTGGAAGGCTAGCAGAGGTCATTGGAAGGCTAGAAGGGGTCATTGGAAGGCTAGAAGGGGTCATTGGAAGGCAAGAAGGGGTCATTGAAAGTCAAGAAGGGGTTATTGGAAGGCTAGAAGGGGTCATTGGAAGGCTAGCAGAGGTCATTGGAAGGCTAGAAGGGGTCATTGGAAGGCTAGAAGGGGTTATTGGAAGGCTAGAAGGGGTCATTGGAAGGCAAGAAGGGGTCATTGGAAGGCTAGAAGGGGTCATTGGAAGGCTAGATGGGGTCATTGGAAGGCTAGAAGTGGTCATTGGAAGGCTAGCAGAGGTCATTGGAAGGCTAGAAGGGGTCATCGGAAGGCTAGAAGGGTTCATTGGAAGGCAAGAAGGGTTCATTGGAAGGCAAAAACGGGTCATTGGAAGGCAAGAAGGGGTCGTTGGAAGGCGAGAAGGGGTCGTTGGAAGGCAAGAAGGGGTCGTTGGAAGGCTAGAAGGGGTCATTGGAAGTCTAGAAGTGGTCATTGGAAGGTTAGAAGGGGTCTCTGGAAGGCTCGAAGGGGTCATTGGAAGGCTAGAAGGGGTCCTTGGAAGGCAAGAAGGGTTCATTGGAAGGCAAGAAGGGGTCACTGGATGGCAAAAAGGGATCATTGGAAGGCAAGAAGGGGTCATTGGAAGGCTAGAAGGGGTCATTGGAAGGCTAGAAGGATTCATTGGAAGGCAAGAAGGGTTCATTGGAAGGCTAGAAGGGGTCATTGGAAGTCTAGAAGGGTTCATTGGAAGGCTAGAATGGGTCATTGGAAGGCAAGAAGGGGTCATTGGAAGGCTAGAAGGGGTCATTGGGAGGCTAGAAGGGGTCATTGGAAGGCAAGAAGGGGTCATTGGAAGGCTAGAAGGGGTCATTGGAAGGCAAGAAGGGGTCATTGGAAGGCAAGTAGGGGTCATTGGAAGGCAAGAAGGGGTCATTGGAAGGCTAGAAGGGGTCATTGGGAGGCAAGAAGGGGTCATTGGAAGGTTAGAATGGGTCATTGGAAGTCAAGAAGGGGTTATTGGAAGGCTAGAAGGGGTCATTGGAAGGCTAGAAGGGGTCATTAGAAGGCTAGAAGGGGTCATTGGAAGGCTAGAAGGGGTCATTGGAAGGCGAGAAGGGTTCACTGGAAGGCTAGCAGGGGTCATTGGAAGGCAAGAAGGGCTCATTGGAAGGCAAGTAGGGGTCATTGGAAGGCAAGAAGGGGTCATTGGAAGGCAAGAAAGGGTCATTGGAAGGCAAGAAGGGGTCATTGGAAGGCAAGTAGGGGTCATTGGAAGGCAAGAAGGGGTCATTGAAAGGCTAGAAGGGGTCATTGGGAGGCAAGAAGGGGTCATTGGAAGGATAGAAGGGGTCATTGGAAGTCAAGAAGAGGTTATTGGAAGGCTAGAAGGGGTCATTGGAAGGCTAGAAGGGGTCATTAGAAGGCTAGAAGGGGTCATTGGAAGGCTAGAAGGGGTCATTGGAAGGCTAGAAGGGTTCATTGGAAGGCTAGAAGGGTTCATAGGAAGGTAAGAAGGGGTCATTGGAAGGCAAGAAGGGGTTGTTGGAAGGAAAGAAGGGGTCATTGGAAGGCAAGAAGGGGTCATTGGAAGGCTAGAAGGGGTCATTGGAAGGCAAGAAGGGGTCATTGGAATGCAAGAAGGGGTCATTGGAAGGCAAGAAGGGGTCATTGGAAGGCTAGAAGGGGTCATTGGGAGGCAAGAAGGGGTCATTGGAAGGTTAGAAGGGGTCATTGGAATTCAAGAAGGTGTTATTGGAAGGCTAGAAGGGGTCATTGGAAGGCTAGAAGGGGTCATTAGAAGGCTAGAAGGGGTCATTGGAAGGCTAGAAGAGGTCATTGGAAGGCTAGATGGGGTCATTGGAAGGCTAGCAGAGGTCATTGGAAGGCTAGAAGGGGTCATTGGAAGGCTAGAAGGGGTCATTGGAAGGCAAGAAGGGGTCATTGAAAGTCAAGAAGGGGTTATTGGAAGGCTAGAAGGGGTCATTGGAAGGCTAGCAGAGGTCATTGGAAGGCTAGAAGGGGTCATTGGAAGGCTAGAAGGGGTCATTGGCAGGCAAGAAGGGGTCATTGGAAGGTTAGAAGGGGTCATTGGAAGTCAAGAAGGGGTTATTGGAAGGCTAGAAGGGGTCATTGGAAGGCTAGAAGGGGTCATTAGAAGGCTAGAAGGGGTCATTGGAAGGCTAGAAGGGGTCATTGGAAGGCTAGAAGGGGTCATTGGAAGGCTAGATGGGGTCATTGGAAGGCTAGAAGTGGTCATTGGAAGGCTAGCAGAGGTCATTGGAAGGTTAGAAGGGGTCTCTGGAAGGCTCGAAGGGGTCATTGGAAGGCTAGAAGGGGTCCATGGAAGGCAAGAAGGGTTCATTGGAAGGCAAGAAGGGGTCATTGGATGGCAAAAAGGGATCATTGGAAGGCAAGAAGGGGTCATTGGAAGGCTAGAAGGGGTCATTGGAAGGCTAGAAGGATTCATTGGAAGGCAAGAAGGGTTCATTGGAAGGCTAGAAGGGGTCATTGGAAGTCTAGAAGGGTTCATTGGAAGGCTAGAATGGGTCATTGGAAGGCAAGAAGGGGTCATTGGAAGTCAAGAAGAGGTTATTGGAAGGCTAGAAGGGGTCATTGGAAGGCAAGTAGGGGTCATTGGAAGGCAAGAAGGGGTCATTGGAAGGCTAGAAGGGGTCATTGGGAGGCAAGAAGGGGTCATTGGAAGGTTAGAATGGGTCATTGGAAGTCAAGAAGGGGTTATTGGAAGGCTAGAAGGGGTCATTGGAAGGCTAGAAGGGGTCATTAGAAGGCTAGAAGGGGTCATTGGAAGGCTAGAAGGGGTCATTGGAAGGCGAGAAGGGTTCACTGGAAGGCTAGCAGGGGTCATTGGAAGGCAAGAAGGGCTCATTGGAAGGCAAGTAGGGGTCATTGGAAGGCAAGAAGGGGTCATTGGAAGGCAAGAAAGGGTCATTGGAAGGCAAGAAGGGGTCATTGGAAGGCAAGTAGGGGTCATTGGAAGGCAAGAAGGGGTCATTGAAAGGCTAGAAGGGGTCATTGGGAGGCAAGAAGGGGTCATTGGAAGGTTAGAAGGGGTCATTGGAAGTCAAGAAGAGGTTATTGGAAGGCTAGAAGGGGTCATTGGAAGGCTAGAAGGGGTCATTAGAAGGCTAGAAGGGGTCATTGGAAGGCTAGAAGGGGTCATTGGAAGGCTAGAAGGGTTCATTGGAAGGCTAGAAGGGTTCATTGGAAGGTAAGAAGGGGTCATTGGAAGGCAAGAAGGGGTTGTTGGAAGGAAAGAAGGGGTCATTGGAAGGCAAGAAGGGGTCATTGGAAGGCTAGAAGGGGTCATTGGAAGGCAAGAAGGGGTCATTGGAAGGCAAGAAGGGGTCATTGGAAGGCAAGAAGGGGTCATTGGAAGGCTAGAAGGGGTCATTGGGAGGCAAGAAGGGGTCATTGGAAGGTTAGAAGGGGTCATTGGAATTCAAGAAGGTGTTATTGGAAGGCTAGAAGGGGTCATTGGAAGGCTAGAAGGGGTCATTAGAAGGCTAGAAGGGGTCATTGGAAGGCTAGAAGAGGTCATTGGAAGGCTAGATGGGGTCATTGGAAGGCTAGCAGAGGTCATTGGAAGGCTAGAAGGGGTCATTGGAAGGCTAGAAGGGGTCATTGGAAGGCAAGAAGGGGTCATTGAAAGTCAAGAAGGGGTTATTGGAAGGCTAGAAGGGGTCATTGGAAGGCTAGCAGAGGTCATTGGAAGGCTAGAAGGGGTCCTTGGAAGGCTAGAAGGGGTCATTGGAAGGCAAGAAGGGGTCATTGGAAGGTTAGAAGGGGTCATTGGAAGTCAAGAAGGGGTTATTGGAAGGCTAGAAGGGGTCATTGGAAGGCTAGAAGGGGTCATTAGAAGGCTAGAAGGGGTCATTGGAAGGCTAGAAGGGGTCATTGGAAGGCTAGAAGGGGTCATTGGAAGGCTAGATGGGGTCATTGGAAGGCTAGAAGTGGTCATTGGAAGGCTAGCAGAGGTCATTGGAAGGCTAGAAGAGGTCATCGGAAGGCTAGAAGGGTTCATTGGAAGGCAAGAAGGGTTCATTGGAAGGCAAAAACGGGTCATTGGAAGGCAAGAAGGGGTCGTTGGAAGGCGAGAAGGGGTCGTTGGAAGGCAAGAAGGGGTCGTTGGAAGGCTAGAAGGGGTCATTGGAAGTCAAGAAGGGGTTATTGGAAGGCTAGAAGGGGTCATTGGAAGGCTCGAAGGGGTCATTAGAAGGCTAGAAGGGGTCATTGGAAGGCTAGAAGGGGTCATTGGAAGGCGAGAAGGGTTCACTGGAAGGCTAGCAGGGGTCATTGGAAGGCAAGAAGGGATCATTGGAAGGCAAGAAGGGGTCATTGGAAGGCTAGAACGGGTCATTGGAAGGCTAGAAGGATTCATTGGAAGGCAAGAAGGGTTCATTGGAAGGCTAGAAGGGGTCATTGGAAGTCTAGAAGGGGTCATTGAAAGGCTAGAATGGGTCATTGGAAGGCAAGAAGGGGTCATTGGAAGGCTAGAAGGGGTCATTGGGAGTCTAGAAGGAGTCATTGGAAGGCAAGAAGGGGTCATTGGAAGGCTAGAAGGGGTCATTGGAAGGCAAGAAGGGGTCATTGGAAGGCTAGAAGGGGTCATTGGAAGGCTAGAAGGGTTCATTGGAAGGCTAGAAGGGTTCATTGGAAGGTAAGAAGGGGTCATTGGAAGGCAAGAAGGGGTTGTTGGAAGGAAAGAAGGGGTCATTGGAAGGCAAGAAGGGGTCATTGGAAGGCTAGAAGGGGTCATTGGAAGGCAAGAAGGGGTCATTGGAAGGCAAGAAGGGGTCATTGGAAGGCAAGAAGGGGTCATTGGAAGGCTAGAAGGGGTCATTGGGAGGCAAGAAGGGGTCATTGGAAGGTTAGAAGGGGTCATTGGAATTCAAGAAGGTGTTATTGGAAGGCTAGAAGGGGTCATTGGAAGGCTAGAAGGGGTCATTAGAAGGCTAGAAGGGGTCATTGGAAGGCTAGAAGAGGTCATTGGAAGGCTAGATGGGGTCATTGGAAGGCTAGCAGAGGTCATTGGAAGGCTAGAAGGGGTCATTGGAAGGCTAGAAGGGGTCATTGGAAGGCAAGAAGGGGTCATTGAAAGTCAAGAAGGGGTTATTGGAAGGCTAGAAGGGGTCATTGGAAGGCTAGCAGAGGTCATTGGAAGGCTAGAAGGGGTCATTGGAAGGCTAGAAGGGGTCATTGGCAGGCAAGAAGGGGTCATTGGAAGGTTAGAAGGGGTCATTGGAAGTCAAGAAGGGGTTATTGGAAGGCTAGAAGGGGTCATTGGAAGGCTAGAAGGGGTCATTAGAAGGCTAGAAGTGGTCATTGGAAGGTTAGCAGAGGTCATTGGAAGGCTAGAAGGGGTCATCGGAAGGCTAGAAGGGTTCATTGGAAGGCAAGAAGGGTTCATTGGAAGGCAATAACGGGTCATTGGAAGGCGAGAAGGGGTCGTTGGAAGGCGAGAAGGGGTCGTTGGAAGGCAAGAAGGGGTCGTTGGAAGGCTAGAAG
The DNA here is from genome assembly GCF_029448725.1 of Salvelinus fontinalis. NCBI lineage: Eukaryota > Metazoa > Chordata > Actinopteri > Salmoniformes > Salmonidae > Salvelinus > Salvelinus fontinalis. Next base: position 85,841,205 of record NC_074670.1, read on the forward strand.
GGGTCATTGGAAGTCTAGAAGGGGTCATTGGAAGGTTAGAAGGGGTCTCTGGAAGGCTCGAAGGGGTCATTGGAAGGCTAGAAGGGGTCCTTGGAAGGCAAGAAGGGTTCATTGGAAGGCAAGAAGGGGTCATTGGATGGCAAAAAGGGATCATTGGAAGGCAAGAAGGGGTCATTGGAAGGCTAGAACGGGTCATTGGAAGGCTAGAAGGATTCATTGGAAGGCAAGAAGGGTTCATTGGAAGGCTAGAAGGGGTCATTGGAAGTCTAGAAGGGTTCATTGGAAGGCTAGAATGGGTCATTGGAAGGCAAGAAGGGGTCATTGGAAGGCTAGAAGGGGTCATTGGGAGGCTAGAAGGGGTCATTGGAAGGCAAGAAGGGGTCATTGGAAGGCTAGAAGGGGTCATTGGAAGGCAAGAAGGGGTCATTGGAAGGCAAGTAGGGGTCATTGGAAGGCAAGAAGGGGTCATTGGAAGGCTAGAAGGGGTCATTGGGAGGCAAGAAGGGGTCATTGGAAGGTTAGAATGGGTCATTGGAAGTCAAGAAGGGGTTATTGGAAGGCTAGAAGGGGTCATTGGAAGGCTAGAAGGGGTCATTAGAAGGCTAGAAGGGGTCATTGGAAGGCTAGAAGGGGTCATTGGAAGGCGAGAAGGGTTCACTGGAAGGCTAGCAGGGGTCATTGGAAGGCAAGAAGGGCTCATTGGAAGGCAAGTAGGGGTCATTGGAAGGCAAGAAGGGGTCATTGGAAGGCAAGAAAGGGTCATTGGAAGGCAAGAAGGGGTCATTGGAAGGCAAGTAGGGGTCATTGGAAGGCAAGAAGGGGTCATTGAAAGGCTAGAAGGGGTCATTGGGAGGCAAGAAGGGGTCATTGGAAGGTTAGAAGGGGTCATTGGAAGTCAAGAAGAGGTTATTGGAAGGCTAGAAGGGGTCATTGGAAGGCTAGAAGGGGTCATTAGAAGGCTAGAAGGGGTCATTGGAAGGCTAGAAGGGGTCATTGGAAGGCTAGAAGGGGTCATTGGAAGGCTAGATGGGGTCATTGGAAGGCTAGAAGTGGTCATTGGAAGGCTAGCAGAGGTCATTGGAAGGCTCGAAGGGGTCATTGGAAGGCTAGAAGGGGTCCTTGGAAGGCAAGAAGGGTTCATTGGAAGGCAAGAAGGAATCATTGGATGGCAAGAAGGGATCATTGGAAGGCTAGAAGGGGTTCTTGGAAGGCTAGAAGGATTCATTGGAAGGCAAGAAGGGTTCATTGGAAGGCAGGAAGGGGTCATTGGAAGGCTAGAAGGGTTCATTGGAAGGCTAGAATGGGTCATTGGAAGGCAAGAAGGGGTCATTGGAAGGCTAGAAGGGGTCATTGGGAGGCTAGAAGGGGTCATTGGAAGGCAAGAAGGGTTCATTTGAAGGCAAGAAGGGGTCATTGGAAGGCTAGAAGGGTTCATTGGAAGGCTAGAATGGGTCATTGGAAGGCAAGAAGGGGTCATTGGAAGGCTAGAAGGGGTCATTGGGAGGCTAGAAGGGGTCATTGGAAGGCAAGAAGGGGTCATTTGAAGGCAAGAAGGGTTCATTGGAAGGCAAGAAGGGGTCATTGGATGGCTAGAAGGGTTCATTGGAAGGCTAGAAAAGGTAATTGGAAGGCTAGAAGGGGTCATTGGATGGCTAGAACGATTCATTGGAAGGCAAGAAGGGTTCATTGGAAGGCTAGAAGGGGTCATTGGAAGGCTAGAAGGGTTCATTGGAAGGCAAGAAGTGGTCATTTGATGGCTAGAAGGGTTCATTGGAAGGCTAGAAGGGGTCATTGGAAGGCTAGAAGGGGTCATTGGAAGGCTAGAAGGGGTCATTGGAAGGCAAGAAGGGGTCATTGGATGGCAAGAAGGGTTCATTGGATGGCTAGAAGAGGTCATTGGAAGGCTAGAAGGGTTCATTGGAAGGCTAGAAGGGGTCATTGGAAGGCTAAAAGGGGTCATTGGAAGGCAAAATTGGGTCATTGGCAGGCTAGAAGGGTTCATTGGAAGGCTAGAAGGATTCATTGGAAGGCAAGAAGGGTTCATTGGAAGGCTAGAAGGGGTCATTGGAAGGCTAGAAGGAGTCATTGGAAGACTAGAAGGGGTCATTGGAAGGCTAGAAGGGGTCATTGGAATGCTAGAATGGGTCATTGGATGGCTAGAAGGGTTCATTGGAAGGCTAGAAGGGGTCATTGGAAGGCTAGAAGGGGTCATTGGAAAGCTAGAAGGGGTCATTGGAAGGCAAGAAGGCTTCATTGGAAGGCTAGAAGGCTTCATTGGATGGCTAGAAGGGGTCATTGGAAGGCTAGAAGGGGTCATTGGAAGGCTAGAAGGGGTCATTGGAAGGCTAGAAGGGGTCATTGGAAGGTTAGAAGGGGTCATTGGAAGTCAAGAAGAGGTTATTGGAAGGCTAGAAGGGGTCATTGGAAGGCTAGAAGGGGTCATTAGAAGGCTAGAAGGGGTCATTGGAAGGCTAGAAGGGGTCATTGGAAGGCTAGAAGGGGTCATTGGAAGGCTAGATGGGGTCATTGGAAGGCTAGAAGTGGTCATTGGAAGGCTAGCAGAGGTCATTGGAAGGATCGAAGGGGTCATTGGAAGGCTAGAAGGGGTCCTTGGAAGGCAAGAAGGGTTCATTGGAAGGCAAGAAGGAATCATTGGATGGCAAGAAGGGATCATTGGAAGGCTAGAAGGGGTTCTTGGAAGGCTAGAAGGATTCATTGGAAGGCAAGAAGGGTTCATTGGAAGGCTGGAAGGGGTCATTGGAAGGCTAGAAGAGTTCATTGGAAGGCTAGAATGGGTCATTGGAAGGCAAGAAGGGGTCATTGGAAGGCTAGAAGGGGTCATTGGGAGGCTAGAAGGGGTCATTGGAAGGCAAGAAGGGTTCATTTGAAGGCAAGAAGGGGTCATTGGAAGGCTAGAAGGGTTCATTGGAAGGCTAGAATGGGTCATTGGAAGGCAAGAAGGGGTCATTGGAAGGCTAGAAGGGGTCATTGGGAGGCTAGAAGGGGTCATTGGAAGGCAAGAAGGGGTCATTGGAAGGCAAGAAGGGTTCATTGGAAGGCAAGAAGGGGTCATTGGATGGCAAGAAGGGTTCATTGGAAGGCTAGAAAAAGTAATTGGAAGGCTAGAAGGGGTCATTGGATGGCTAGAACGATTCATTGGAAGGCAAGAAGGGTTCATTGGAAGGCTAGAAGGGGTCATTGGAAGGCTAGAAGGGTTCATTGGAAGGCAAGAAGTGGTCATTTGATGGCTAGAAGGGTTCATTGGAAGGCTAGAAGGGGTCATTGGAAGGCTAGAAGGGGTCATTGGAAGGCTAGAAGGGGTCATTGGAAGGCAAGAAGGGGTCATTGGATGGCAGGAAGGGTTCATTGGATGGCTAGAAGAGGTCATTGGAAGGCTAGAAGGGTTCATTGGAAGGCTAGAAGGGGTCATTGGAAGGCTAAAAGGGGTCATTGGAAGGCAAAATTGGGTCATTGGCAGGCTAGAAGGGTTCATTGGAAGGCTAGAACTGGTCATTGGAAGGCTGGAAGGGGTCATTGGAAGGTTAGAAGGGGTCATTGGAAGGCTAGAATGGGTCTTGGAATGCAATAATGGGTCATTGGCAGGCAAGAAGGGTTCATTGGAAGGCTAGAAGGGGTCATTGGAAGGCTAGAAGGGGTCATTGGAAGGCTAGAAGGGGTCATTGTAAGGCTAGAAGGGTTCCTTGGAAGGCAAGAAGTGGTCATTGGATGGCTAGAAGGGTTCCTTGGAAGGCTAGAAGGGGTCATTGGAAGGCTAGAAGGGGTCATTGTAAGGCTAGAATGGTTCATTGGAAAGCAAGAAGTGGTCATTGGATGGCTAGAAGGGTTCATTGGAAGGCTAGAAGGGGTCATTGGAAGGCTAGAAGGGGTCATTGGAAAGCTAGAAGGGGTCATTGTATGGCTAGAAGGGTTCATTGGAAGGCAAGAAGTGGTCATTGGATGGCTAGAAGGGTTCATTGGAAGGCTAGAAGGGGTCATTGGAAGGCTAGAAGGGGTCATTGGAAGGCTAGAAGGGGTCATTGGAAGGCAAGAAGGGGTCATTGGATGGCTAGAAAGGTTCATTGGATGGCTAGAAGAGGTCATTGGGAGGCTAGAAGGGTTCATTGGAAGGCTAGAAGGGTTCATTGGATGGCTAGAAGAGGTCATTGGAAGGCTAGAAGGGTTCATTGGAAGGCTAGAAGGGGTCATTGGAAGGCTAGAAGGCGTCATTGGAAGGCTAGAAGGGGTCATTGGAAGGCAAAATTGGGTCATTGGCAGGCTAGAAGGGGTTCATTGGAAGGCTAGAACGGGTCATTGGAAGGTTAGAAGGGGTCATTGGAAGGCTAGAATGGGTCTTGGAAGGCAATAATGGGTCATTGGCAGGCAAGAAGGGTTCATTGGAAGACTAGAAGGGGTCATTGGAAGGCTAAAAGTGATCATTGGAAGGCTAGAAGTGATCATTGGAAGGCAAGAAGGCTTCATTGGAAGGCTAGAAGGCTTCATTGGATGGCTAGAAGGGTTCATTGGAAGGCTAGAAGGGGTCATTGGAAGGCTAGAAGGGGTCATTGGAAAGCTAGAAGGGGTCATTGTAAGGCTAGAAGGGTTCATTGGAAGGCAAGAAGTGGTCATTGGATGGCTAGAAGGGTTCATTGGAAGGCTAGAAGGGGTCATTGGAAGGCTAGAAGGGGTCATTGTAAGGCTAGAATGGTTCATTGGAAGGCAAGAAGTGGTCATTGGATGGCTAGAAGGGTTCATTGGAAGGCTAGAAGGGGTCATTGGAAGGCTAGAAGGGGTCATTGGAAAGCTAGAAGGGGTCATTGTAAGGCTAGAAGGGTTCATTGGAAGGCAAGAAGTGGTCATTGGATGGCTAGAAGGGTTCATTGGAAGGCTAGAAGGGGTCATTGGAAGGCTAGAAGGGGTCATTGGAAGGCTAGAAGGGGTCATTGGAAGGCAAGAAGGGGTCATTGGATGGCTAGAAGGGTTCATTGGATGTCTAGAAGAGGTCATTGGGAGGCTATTAGGGTTCATTGGAAGGCTAGAAGGGGTCATTGGAAGGCTAGAAGGGGTCATTGGAAGGCAAGATTGGGTCATTGGCAGGCAAGAAGGGTTCATTGGAAGGCTAGAACTGGTCTTTGGAAGGCTGGAAGGGGTCATTGGAAGGTTAGAAGGGGTCATTGGAAGGCTAGAATGGGTCATTGGGAATGCTAGAATGGGTCATTGGCAGGCAAGAAGGCTTCATTGGAAGGCTAGAAGGAGTCATTGGAAGACTAGAAGGGGTCATTGGAAGGCTAGAAGGGGTCATTGGAATGCTAGAATGGGTCATTGGCAGGCAAGATGGGTTCATTGGAAGGCTAGAGCGTTAATTGGAAGGCAAGACGGATTCATAAAATATATTTTGATTTGTTTAAAACTTTTTTAGTTAGTATATGATTCCGTATGTGTTATTTCATAGTTTTGATATCTTCAATATTATTCTACAATGTAGAAAATAGTAAAAATAAAGAAAAACCCTTGAATGAGTAGTTGTGTCCCAAATTTTGACTGATGCTGTATATATCTATTGTCATAATTATTTTATTTTTAAATGCTAATAAGGCTGGTGGAACCATTCATAGACGGTTCTAGGAAGAACCCTTAAGATAAAATGGTTCTTTATAGAACCCTTCGTAGAGGGTTCTAGCAAGAACCTTTAGATGATACAGGGGGTTCTATGAAGAACCCTACAAAGAGGGTTCTAGGTAGAACCCGTTGCAAACTGTTCTACGCATCACCAAAAAGGGTTCGCCTATAGGAACAAACCGAAGAACCCTGTATGGTTCTGTTTAGCACCTTTTATTTCTAAGAGAATGGATGTGGAAAAACAGATGTGGAAGAAGTCAAAGGGTCTGAATACTTTCCAGAATGCACTGCATTATTTTGACAGAGGTAATGAACAGCACAGCAAACGATAAAACTGGACCATGTTTGAAACACAAGTGGCTCTGAGCCTATGTCAATAGTACACAGGTAAGCTAACCTTATGTCAATAGTACACAGGTAAGCTAACCTTATGTCAATATTACACAGGTAAGCTAACCTTATGTCAATAGTACACAGGTAAGCTAACCTTATGTCAATAGTACACAGGTAAGCTAACCTTATGTCAATATTACACAGGTAAGCTAACCTTATGTCAATATTACACAGGTAAGCTAACCTTATGTCAATAGTACACAGGTAAGCTAACCCTGTGTCAATATTACACAGGTAAGCTAACCTTATGTCAATAGTACACAGGTAAGCTAACCTTATGTCAATAGTACACAGGTAAGCTAACCCTATGTCAATATTACACAGGTAAGCTAACCTTATGTCAATACTACACAGGTAAGCTAACCTTATGCCAATAGTACACAGGTAAGCTAACCTTATGCCAATAGTACACAGGTAAGCTAACCTTATGTCAATAGTACACAGGTAAGCTAACCTTATGTCAATACTACACAGGTAAGCTAACCTTATGTCAATAGTACACAGGTAAGCTAACCTTATGTCAATACTACACAGGTAAGCTAACCTTATGTCAATAGTACACAGGTATGCTAACCTTATGTCAATACTACACAGGTAAGCTAACCTTATGCCAATACTACACAGGTAAGCTAACCTTATGTCAATATTACACAGGTAAGCTAACCTTATGTCAATATTACACAGGTAAGCTAACCTTATGTCAATATTACACAGGTAAGCTAACCCTATGTCAATAGTACACAGGTAAGCTAACCTTATGTCAATATTACACAGGTAAGCTAACCTTATGCCAATATTAGACAGTTAAGCTAACCTTATGTCAATATTACACAGGTAAGCTAACCTTATGTCAATACTACACAGGTAAGCTAACCTTATGTCAATACTACACAGGTAAGCTAATCGTTACAGAAATCAGGAATGCAGACAGGCTCTATCTGAGCTACTGTGTTCAACACACGTTTTGTGATGCTGGGCACCTACTGACCAGAAAATTATGTTATTATTATTATTATTATTATTATTATTTATTTTTATGACAAAACAGCTCACCACATTACTACAAGAAAAAACAGCTCAGTCAATCTTGGGGTCTTGTAAGTATAAAAGCACAGCTTGGTTTCATTTAATAAGAAAAACAACTTGAAAAGAGAGCATCATGGGATAATGTCTTACTGTGGTGTGTGAATAATCCAATACATTAACTTGAATGTGGTTTAAATCACATTATTGTGGAAGCACCTCCTCTAAGAGTAGGAGAAGGTTTGAATCCTAAACAATCTGCCTACACACAGTTTGAAGTACAATAGACCAACATAGCAACTGTAGTAGGTCAAAGCTGTGTGCTGTAAAACATTGGTAGAGCATGGGTGGAGTAGCCATTGTGGTGCTGTAAAACCTTGGTAGAGCATGGGTGGAGTAGGCATTGTGGTGCTGGAAAACCTTGGTAGAGCATGGGTGGAGTAGGCATTGTGGTGGTGTAAAACCTTGGTAGAGCATGGGTGGAGTAGGCATTGTGGTGCTGTAAAACCTTGGTGGAGCATGGGTGGAGTAGGCATTGTGAATATCCCTTCCTTTTTTCAGGCTTCAGACTAATGCCTATTTCTCACTTACAATGTAGTTTTGTTTTATTTTGAATCATATAATAGCACTGAGCTTTCTAAGAAAACACAAACGTCGACGTTTATTATCTGTTTACATATATTTTTGAGGCTATTTATACAGAAAATGTGTATTACACCCTTATAAACTGAATTTATAATTATATGACAATATTTGAGGTTGACAATAATTACATTACACAATATCTCATGGTGTAATCATAACAACATACAGGAACTCAAGTCCTTCTGCTCACCTGACCTAGAATTCCTTATAATCAAATGCAGGCCATATTACCTCCCAAGAGATATCTCTTCAGTTATCATCACAGCTGTGTACGTTCCCCCTCAAGCAGACACCAAGATGTCCCTCACTGAACTTGACCGGACTCTATGTAAACTGGAAACCATATATCCTGAGGCTGCATTTTATTTAAATTGTTTTAAACATTTATTTAACTAGGCAAGTCAGTTTTAATAAGAACAAATTCTTATTTTCAATGACGGCCTAGGAACAGTGGGTTAACTGCCTTGTTCATGGGCAGAACGACAGATTTTTACCTTGTCAGCTTGTTGATTCGATCTAGCAACCTTTCGGTTACTGGCTCAATGGTCTAACTATGGTAGTAAGTACCATACCCCGTTCAAAGGCACTTAAATATTTTGTCTTGCCCATTCACTCTGAACGGCACACGATCACAATCCATGTCTCAATTATCGCAAGGTTTCAAAATCCTTCTTTTACCCGTCTCCTCCCCTTCATCTAAACTGATTAAAATAGATGTAACAGGTGACATCAATAAAGGGATCATAGCTTTCACCTGGATTCACCTGGTCAGTCTATGTCATGGAAAGAGCAGGTGTTCCTAATGTTTTGTACACTCAGCGTAGTGCACTATTTTGACCAGAGCCCTATGTTCCCTGGTCAAAGTAGTCCACTACAAAGGGAATAGTGTGCAACGTAACGCATTGGAACAGGTGCAACTGCATTGTTCCAGTGTAAAAGACACTATTTCATCACAGTGCACAATCACAATATAGCCGATGTTTTATGGGATAATTATAGATATTATAAGAACCACCGGAGAGTAGAATCATTGTTCAAATTCTCCCTGACACACTGGGGAATCTGTTTAACAGGGTATCTTGTATACCAGGGTTTCTTAAACTATGGGTCGGGACCTAAAGTGGGCCCTGGGCATGTGACAGGTGGGTTATGGGTTATACATCTATAATTACACAATTTCTTCTTCGGTTAGGTCTCTAGCTTGTACACAAACTGTCTTACACCAGGTTCTTACAAAAGACTCAGCAGTACACAGGAAGTTATGACAGCAGTACACAGGAAATTATGACAGCAGTACACAGGAAGTTATGACAGCAGTACACAGGAAGTTATCACAGCAGTACACAGGAAGTTATCACAGCAGTAGAGAGGAAGTTATGACAGCAGTACACAGGAAGTTATGACAGCAGTACACAGGAAGTTATCACAGCAGTACACAGGAAGTTATCACAGCAGTAGAGAGGAAGTTATGACAGCAGTACACAGGAAGTTATCACAGCAGTACACAGGAAGTTATGACAGCAGTAGACAGGAAGTTATGACATCAGCACACAGGAAGTTATGACAGCAGTACACAGGAAGTTATGACAGCAGTACACAGGAAGTTATCACAGCAGTACACAGGAAGTTATCACAGCAGTACACAGGAAGTTATGACAGCAGTACACAGGAAGTTATGACAGCAGTAGAGAGGAAGTTATGACAGCAGTACACAGGAAGTTATGACAGCAGTACACAGGAAGTTATGGCAGCAGTACACAGGAAGTTATCACAGCAGTACACAGGAAGTTATCACAGCAGTACAGAGGAAGTGCTAGGTAGTGGTTGAGAACTAATGCCCAGTCCACTCACAGACCACAACACAGAAATAGGTCATGTTGTTCTCAGGATGTGTCCCACCCAATCAGCATGAGAGTCTCAGGATGTGTCCCACCCAATCAGTATGTGAGTCTCAGGATGTGTCCCACCCAATCAGCATGAGAGTCTCAGGATGTGTCCCACCCAATCAGCATGTGAGTCTCAGGATGTGTCCCACCCAATCAGCATGAGAGTCTCAGGATGTGTCCCACCCAATCAGCATGAGAGTCTCAGGATGTGTCCCACCCAATCAGCATGTGAGTCTCAGGATGTGTCCCACCCAATCAGCATGTGAGTCTCAGGATGTGTTCCACATGGCCTCCTATTCCCTATATGTTCCCTGTTCAAAAGTAGTGCTCTATTTAGGGAATAGGGTGCCATTTGGTACACAGTCTATGCTTCTAGATGGCGCACTGATGAAGAAGATACATTCTTCTGTCCTTTAGTTGTGAGGAGAAATATCAGGTCGCATTAACTGTTAACTGATTTCCATTATCCATGAATAATTTATTTTACCATTTTGGTCGGTTTTGGGCACATTCATAATTTTCTCAAAAGAGAGGGGATCCACAGAGAGGGGATCAACAGAGAGGGGATCAACAGAGAGGGGATCCACAGAGAGGGGATCCACAGAGAGGGGATCCACAGAGAGGGGATCCACAGAGAAGGGATCCACAGAGAGGGGATCCACAGAGAGGGGATCCACAGAGAGGGGATCCACAGAGAGGGGATCCACAGAGAGGGGATCAACAGAGAGGGGATCCACAGAGAGGGGATCAACAGAGAGGGGATCCACAGATAGGGGATCAACAGATAGGGGATCAACAGAGAGGGGATCCACAGAGAGGGGATCCACAGAGAGGGGATCCACAGAGTGGGGATAAACAGAGAGGGGATCCACAGAGTGGGGATCAACAGAGAGGGCATCAACAGAGGCTGGATCAACAGAGAGGGGATCCACAGAGAGGGAATCAACAGAGAGGGGGTCAACAGAGACTGGATCAACAGAGAGGGGATCCACAGAGAGGGGATCCACAGAGAGGGGATCCACAGAGAGGGGATCAACAGAGAGGGGATCAACAGAGAGGGGATCAACAGAGAGGGCATCAACAGAGGCTGGATCAACAGAGAGGGGATCCACAGAGAGGGGATCAACAGAGAGGGGATCAACAGAGAGGGGATCAACAGAGGCTGGATCAACAGAGAGGGGTTCCACAGAGTGGGGACCAACAGAGAGGGGATCCACAGAGAGGGGATCAACAGAGAGGGGATCCACAGAGAGGGGATCAACAGAGAGGGGATCCACAGAGAAGGGATCAACAGAGAGGGGATCAACAGAGAGTGGATCCACAGAGAGGGGATCAACAAAGAAGGGATCCACAGAGAGGGGATCAACAGAGAGGGGATCAAGAGAGAGGGGATCCATAGAGAGGGGATCCACAGAGAGGGGATCAACAGAGAGTGGATCAACAGAGAGGGGATCAATAGAGAGTGGATCCACAGAGAGGGGATCAACAGAGGCTGGATCAACAGAGAGGGGATCAACAGAGAGGGGATCAACAGAGAGGGGATCAACAGAGAGGGGATCCACAGAGAGGGGATCCACAGAGAGGGGATCAACAGAGAGGGGATCCACAGAGAGGGGATCCACGTCCCATACAGCACCCTGCTGCCTAGATAGTGCACCACGTAGGGTTCTGGTCTAAAGTAGTGCACTACGAATGGAATAGGGCACCATTTTGGAGGCAGACAATGTGAGCGAGGGATATAGGCAGTATAAGAGGAGCTTCACTAGATGAAACATCTCTCTGATTCTCTAAAGCCACCGTATGAAACTCTCTTCTGGAGACATTCTGACCGACAGTCAGGTGGCTCTAATCACCTTGACAACCGCCTCGGTTTGTTGGTCGACAGTCAGGTGGCTCTAATCACCTTGACAACCGGCTCGGTTTGTTGGTCGACAGTCAGGCGGATCTAATCACCTTGACAACCGGCTCGGGTTGTTGGTCGACAGTCAGGTGGCTCTAATCACCTTGACAACCGGCTCTGGTTGTTGGTCGACAGTCAGGTGGCTCTAATCACCTTGACAACCGGCTCGGTTTGTTGGTCGACAGTCAGGTGGCTCTAATCACTTTGACAACCGGCTCTGGTTGTTGGTCGACAGTCAGGTGGCTCTAATCACCTTGACAACCGGCTCTGGTTGTTGGTCGACAGTCAGATGGCTCTAATCACTTTGACAACCGGCTCTGGTTGTTGGTCGACAGTCAGGTGGCTCTAATCACCTGCACAACCGGCTCTGGTTGTTGGTCGACAGTCAGGTGGCTCTAATCACTTTGACAACCGGCTCTGGTTGTTGGTCGACAGTCAGGTGGCTCTAATCACCTTGACAACCGGCTCTGGTTGTTGGTCGACAGTCAGGTGGCTCTAATCACCTTGACAACCGGCTCGGTTTGTTGGTCGACAGTCAGGTGGCTCTAATCACCTTCACAACCGGCTCGGTTTGTTGGTCGACAGTCAGGTGGCTCTAATCACTTTGACAACCGGCTCGGTTTGTTGGTCGACAGTCAGGTGGCTCTAATCACCTTGACAACCGGCTCTGGTTGTTGGTCGACAGTCAGGTGGCTCTAATCACCTTGACAACCGGCTCGGGTTGTTGGTCGACAGTCAGGTGGCTCAAATCACTTTGACAACCGGCTCGGTTTGTTGGTCGACAGTCAGGTGGCTCTAATCACCTGCACAACCGGCTCTGGTTGTTGGTCGACAGTCAGGTGGCTCTAATCACTTTGACAACCGGCTCGGTTTGTTGGTCGACAGTCAGGTGGCTCTAATCACCTTGACAACCGGCTCGGTTTGTTGGTCGACAGTCAGGTGGCTCTAATCACTTTGACAACCGCCTCGGTTTGTTGGTCGACAGTCAGGTGGCTCTAATCACCTTGACAACCGGCTCTGGTTGTTGGTCGACAGTCAGGTGGCTCTAATCACCTTGACAACCGGCTCGGGTTGTTGGTCGACAGTCAGGTGGCTCAAATCACTTTGACAACCGGCTCGGTTTGTTGGTCGACAGTCAGGTGGCTCTAATCACCTTGACAACCGGCTCTGGTTGTTGGTCGACAGTCAGGTGGCTCTAATCACCTTGACAACCGGCTCGGGTTGTTGGTCTTGGATATGAACTGCACAGTAAAGAAAGGCTATTCAGTCCAAAGTCTCTGCCGTTTTCTTGTCTTTGTTGAAGCCGGATAAATATTTGTGTGTTTGTTTAATTTACCCTATTTTTTTTATTTGACAGAAACCTTGAATTGCGATATTGACAAAACAAAGCGATCAATAGGACATTACAATGATATATTTCACTATATGGGGACTGGATTCTAAGTCAGGGTTGCACGGCTTGCAGGGACAGACCAGATTCAACTTCAATTGGCACTGAGGTGTGAAGTGAGAGGTGTCGAGGCCTTTGGGCCCAACAAGTGGCAGGAGTCTTTGAGGCGTCCTTTGAAGTCCCCTCCCGCTGTTCAACGACCATCCACTGGCATTTTCTACAAGAAATCTGCCTCCAGAAATATAAGCTTCTCCCAAGTGGATGTGACACCTACTCCCGTTGCCTGCTGCACTGCTGCTTGGATTCCACCTGGCGATCTGTTCACCGTCTGTCCTGGCCTGTCTGGTACAGGTGCCCCCACCACACTCCCCCCTCTCTCCCTGGTCTGTCTCCCCCTGTCTGGTACAGGTACCCCCACCACACTCCCCCCTCTCTCCCTGGCCTGTCTCCCCCTGTCTGGTACAGGTACCCCCACCACACTCCCCCCTCTCTCCCTGGTCTGTCTCCCCCTGTCTGGTACAGGTACCCCCACCACACTCCCCCCTCTCTCCCTGGTCTGTCTCCCCCTGTCTGGTACAGGTACCCCCACCACACTCCCCCCTCTCTCCCTGGTCTGTCTCCCCCTGTCTGGTACAGGTACCCCCACCACACTCACCCCTCTCTCCCTGGTCTGTCTCCCCCTGTCTGGTGCAGGTACCCCCACCACACTCCCCGCTCTCTCCTGAGATGTTGCTCGCCTCCAGCACACTGTTTGGGCAAGTGACTCAGAACTTAAAATGGCTAGCCCCAAGTTGTTATATATTAAAACAATTATTGTGCATTTTGCTATTTTGCCTCATGACTCCTGCATGCTTTGTTGACTATGAACTTTCTTGTTTACCCAACCGTGGGACAGATTATGTTTGTTCCCACACTCGGGACTCTGACTGTCTAAAAACTAAAAACATTTGTCATAAAAACTAAAAATGTAAAACATTTGTCATAAGAAACTAGATCCCTGGTATACAGAAAATACCCGGGCTCTGAAGCAAGCTTCCAGAAAATTGGAGCGGAAATGGCGCCACACCAAACTGGAAGTCTTCCGACTAGCTTGGAAAGACAGTACCGTGCAGTACCAAAGAGCCGTCACTGCTGCTCTATCATCCTATTTTTCCAACTTATTTGAGGAAAATAAGAACAATCAAAAATGTATTTTTTATACTGTTGCAAAGCTAAATAAAAAGCAGCATTCCCCAAGAGAGGATGGCTTTCACTTCAGCAGTGATACATTCATGAACTTCTTTGAGGAAAAGATCATGATCATTAGAAAGCAAATTACGGACTCCTCTTTAAATCTGCGTATTCCTCCAAAGCTCAGTTGTCCTGAGTCTGCACAACTCTGCCAGGACCTAGGATCAAGAGAGACACTTAAGTGTTTTAGTAGTATATCTCTTGACACAATGATGAAAATAATCATAGCCTCTAAAACTTCAAGCTGCATACTGGACCCTATTCCAACTAAACTACTGAAAGAGTTGCTTCCTGTGCTTGGCCCTCCTATGTTGAACATAATAAACGGCTCCCTATCCAACGGATGTGTACCAAACTCACTAAAAGTGGCAGAGATAAAGCCTCTCTTGAAAAAGCCAAACCTTGACCCGGAAAATATAAAAAACTATCGGCCTATATCGAGTCTCCCATTCCTCTCAAACATTTTTTTAAAAGCTGTTGCACTGCAACTCACTGCCTTCCTGAAGACAAACAATGTATACGAAACGCTTCAGTCTGGTTTTAGACCCCATCATAGCACTGAGACTGCACTCGTGAAGGTGGTAAATGACCTTTTAATGGCGTCAGACCGAGGCTCTGCATCTGTCCTCGTGCTCCTAGACCTTAGTGTTGCTTTTGATACCATCAATCACCACATCTTTTGGAGAGATTGGAAGCCCAAATTGGTCTACACGGACAAGTTCTGGCCTGGTTTAGATCTTATCTGTCGGAAAGATATCAGTTTGTCTCTGTGAATGGTTTGTCCTCTGACAAAACAACAGTAAATGTTGGTGTTCCTCAAGGTTCCGTTTTAGGACCACTATTGTTTTCACTATATATTTTACCTCTTGGTGATGTCATTCTGAAACATAATGTTAACTTTTACTGCTATACGGATGACACACAGCTGTACATTTCGATGAAACATGGTGAAGCCCCAAAATTGCCCTCCCTGGAAGCCTGTGTTTCAGACATAAGGAAGTGGATGGCTACAAATGTTCTACTTTTAAACTCGGACAAAACAGAGATGCTTGTTCTAGGTCCAAAGAAACAAAGAGATCTTCTGTTGAATCTGACAATTAATCTTGATGGTTGTAAAGTCGTCTCAAATAAAACTGTGAAGGGACTCGGCGTTACTCTGGACCTCTTCTAGCCTTCCAATTAACCCTTCTAGCCATCCAATGACCCCTTCTTGCCTTCCAGTGAACCCTTCTAGCCTTCCAATGACCTCTTCTTTCCTTCCAATGAACCCTTCTCGCCTTCCAATGACCCCTTCTAGCCTTCCAATGAACCCTTCTAGCCTTCCAATGATCTCTTCTCGCCTTCCAATGACCCCTTCTAGCCTTCCAATGAACCCTTCTAGCCTTCCAATGAACCCTTCTTGCATTCCAATGAATCCTTCTAGCCTTCCAATGACCCCTTCTAGCCTTCCAGTGGACCCTTCTAGCCATCCAATGACCCCTTCTTGCCTTCCAATGAACCCTTCTAGCCTTCCAATGACCCCTTCTTGCCTTCCAATGAACCCTTCTTGCCTTCCAATGACCCCTTCTAGCCTTCCAATGACCCCTTCTTGCCTTCCAATGAACCATTCTCGCCTTCCAATGACCCAAACTAGCCTTCCAATGAACCCTTCTAGCCTACCAATGAACTCTTCTCGCCTTCCAATGACCGCTTCTAGCCTTCCAATGAACCCTTCTAGCCTTCCAATTAATCCTTCTAGGCTTCCAATGACCCCTTCTAGGCTTCCAATGACCTCTTCTAGCCTTCCAATTAACCCTTCTAGCCATCCAATGACCCCTTCTTGCCTTCCAATGAACCCTTCTAGCCTTCTAATGACCCCTTCTAGCCTTCCAATGACCCCTTCTAGCCTTCCAATGACCCCTTCTTGCCTTCCAATGAACCCTTCTTGACTTCCAATGACCCCTTCTATCCTTCCAATGACACCTTCTAGCCTTCCCATGACCCCTTCTAACCTTCCAATGACCCCTTCTAGCCTTCCAATGACCCCTTCTAGCCTTCCAATGACCCCTTCTTGCCTTCCAATGAACCCTTCTTGCCTTCCAATTAACTCTTCTTGACTTCCAACGAACCCTTCTTGACTTCCAATGACCCCTTCTAGCCTTCCAATGACACCTTCTAGCATTCCAATGACCCCTTCTAACCTTCCAATGACCCCTTCTAGCCTTCCAATGACCCCTTCTAGCCTTCCACTGACCCCTTCTTGCCTTCCAATGAACCCTTCTTGCCTTCCTAATTAACTCTTTTTGCCTTCCAATGACCCCTTCTTGTCTTCCAATGACCTCTTCTAACCTTCCAATGACCCCTTCTATCCTTCCAATGACCCCTTCTAGCCTTCCAATGACACCTTCTTGCCTTCCAATGACCCCTTCTAGCCTTCCAATGACCCCTTCTAGCCTTCCAATGACCCCTTCTTGCCTTCCAATGACCCCTTCTAGTCTTCCAATGACCCCTTCTAGTCTTCCAATGACCCCTTCTTTGCCTTCCAATGACCCCTTCTTGCCTTCCAATGAAGCCTTCTTGCCTTCCAATGACCCCGTCCAGCCTTCCAATAACCCCTTCAATCCTTCCAATGAACCCTTCTTGCCTTCCAATGAACCCTTCTTGCCTTCCAATGAACCCTTCTTGCCTTCCAATGACCCATTCTAGCCTTCCAATGAACCCTTCTTGCCTTCCAATGACCCCTTCTTTGCCTTCCAATGAACCTTTCTTGCCTTCCAATGAACCCTTCCAGCCTTCCAATGACCCCTTCAAGCCTTCCAATGACCCCTTCTTGCCTTACAATGAACCCTTCTTGCCTTCCAATGAACCGTTCTAGCCTTCCAATGAACCCCTTCTATCCTTCCAATGAACCCTTCTATCCTTCCAATGACCCCTTCAAGCCTTCCAATGACCCCTTCTTGCCTTCCAATGAACCCTTCTTGCCTTCCAATGAACACTTCTAGCCTTCCAATGACCCCTTCTAGCCTTCCAATGACCCCTTCTCTCCTTCCAATGAACTCTTCTTGCCTTCCAATGAACCCTTCTTGCCGTCCAATGGACACTTCTAGCCTTCCAATGACCCCTTCTAGCCTTCCAATGACCCCTTCTCTCCTTCCAATGAACTCTTCTTGCCTTCCAATGACCCCTTCTTGCCTTCCAATGAATCCTTCTAGGCTTCCAATGACCCCTTCTAGGCTTCCAATGACCTCTTCTAGCCTTCCAATTAACCCTTCTAGCCATCCAATGACCCCTTCTTGCCTTCCAATGAACCCTTCTAGCCTTCCAATGACCCCTTCTAGCCTTCCAATGACCCCTTCTAGCCTTCCAATGACCCCTTCTTGCCTTCCAATGAACCCTTCTTGACTTCCAATGACCCCTTCTAGCCTTCCAATGACACCTTCTAGCCTTCCCATGACACCTTCTAACCTTCCAATGACCCCTTCTAGCCTTCCAATGACCCCTTCTAGCCTTCCAATGACCCCTTCTTGCCTTCCAATGAACCCTTCTTGACTTCCAATGACCCCTTCTAGCCTTCCAATGACCCCTTCCAGCCTTCCAATGACCACTTCTTGCCTTCCAATGAACCCTTCTAGCCTTCCAATGAACCATTCTAGCCTTCCAATGACCCCTTCTTGCCTTCCAATGAACCATTCTAGCCTTCCAATGACCCCTTCTAGCCTTCCAATGACCCCTTCTTGCTTTCCAATGACCTCTTCTTTCCTTCCAATGAGCCCTTCATGCCTTCCAATGAACCCTTCTAGCCTTCCAATGACCTCTTCTAGCCTTCCAATGAACCCTTCTCGCCTTCCAATGACCCAATCTAGCCTTCCAATGAACCCTTCTCGCCTTCCAATGACCCCTTCTAGCCTTCCAATGAACCCTTCTAGCCTTCCAATGAACCCTTCTTGCATTCCAATGAATCCTTCTAGCCTTCCAATGACCCCTTCTAGCCTTCCAATGACCTCTTCTAGCCTTCCAATTAACCCTTCTAGTCTTCCAATGACCTCTTCTTTCCTTCCAATGAACCCTTCTCGCCTTCCAATGACCCCTTCTAGCCTTCCAATGAACCCTTCTAGCCTTCCAATGATCTCTTCTCGCCTTCCAATGACCCCTTCTAGCCTTCCAATGAACCCTTCTAGCCTTCCAATGAACCCTTCTTGCATTCCAATGAATCCTTCTAGCCTTCCAATGACCCCTTCTAGCCTTCCAGTGGACCCTTCTAGCCATCCAATGACCCCTTCTTGCCTTCCAATGAACCCTTCTAGCCTTCCAATGACCCCTTCTTGCCTTCCAATGAACCCTTCTTGCCTTCCAATGACCCCTTCTAGATTTCCAATGACCCCTTCTTGCCTTCCAATGAACCCTTCTCGCCTTCCAATGACCCAATCTAGCCTTCCAATGAACCCTTCTAGCCTTCCAATGAACTCTTCTCGCCTTCCAATGACCGCTTCTAGCCTTCCAATGAACCCTTATAGCCTTCCAATGAATCCTTCTAGGCTTCCAATGAATCCTTCTAGGATTCCAATGACCCCTTCTAGGCTTCCAATGACCTCTTCTAGCCTTCCAATTAACCCTTCTAGCCATCCAATGACCCCTTCTTGCCTTCCAATGAACCCTTCTAGCCTTCTAATGACCCCTTCTAGCCTTCCAATGACCCCTTCTAGCCTTCCAATGACCCCTTCTTGCCTTCCAATGAACCCTTCTTGACTTCCAATGACCCCTTCTAGCCTTCCAATGACACCTTCTAGCCTTCCCATGACCCCTTCTAACCTTCCAATGACCCCTTCTAGCCTTCCAATGACCCCTTCTAGCCTTCCTATGACCCCTTCTTGCCTTCCAATGAACCCTTCTTGCCTTCCAATTAACTCTTCTTGCCTTCCAATGAACCCTTCTTGACTTCCAATGACCCCTTCTAGCCTTCCAATGACACCTTCTAGCCTTCCAATGACCCCTTCTAACCTTCCAATGACCCCTTCTAGCCTTCCAATGACCCCTTCTAGCCTTCCAATGACCCCTTCTTGCCTTCCAATGAACCCTTCTTGCCTTCCAATTAACTCTTCTTGCCTTCCAATGAACCCTTCTTGACTTCCAATGACCCCTTCTAGCCTTCCAATGACCCCTTCCAGCCTTCCAATGACCACTTCTTGCCTTCCAATGAACCATTCTAGCCTTCCAATGACCCCTTCTTGCCTTCCAATGAACCATTCTAGCCTTCCAATGACCCCTTCTAGCCTTCCAATGACCCCTTCTTGCTTTCCAATGACCTCTTCTTTCCTTCCAATGAGCCCTTCATGCCTTCCAATGAACCCTTCTAGCCTTCCAATGACCTCTTCTAGCCTTCCAATGAACCCTTCTCGCCTTCCAATGACCCAATCTAGCCTTCCAATGACCCCTTCTTGCCTTCCAATGACCCCTTCTAGCCTTCCAATGAACCCTTCTAGCCTTCCAATGAACCCTTCTTGCATTCCAATGAATCCTTCTAGCCTTCCAATGACCCCTTCTAGCCTTCCAATGACCTCTTCTAGCCTTCCAATTAACCCTTCTAGCCTTCCAATGACCTCTTCTTTCCTTCCAATGAACCCTTCTCGCCTTCCAATGACCCCTTCCAGCCTTCCAATGAACCCTTCTAGCCTTCCAATGATCTCTTCTCGCCTTCCAATGACCCCTTCTAGCCATCCAATGACCCCTTCTTGCCTTCCAATGAACCCTTCTAGCCTTCCAATGACCCCTTCTTGCCTTCCAATGAACCCTTCTTGCCTTCCAATGACCCCTTCTAGATTTCCAATGACCCCTTCTTGCCTTCCAATGAACGCTTCTCGCCTTCCAATGACCCAATCTAGCCTTCCAATGAACCCTTCTAGCCTTCCAATGAACTCTTCTCGCCTTCCAATGACCGCTTCTAGCCTTCCAATGAACCCTTATAGCCTTCCAATGAATCCTTCTAGGCTTCCAATGAATCCTTCTAGGCTTCCAATGACCCCTTCTAGGCTTCCAATGACCTCTTCTAGCCTTCCAATTAACCCTTCTAGCCATCCAATGACCCCTTCTTGCCTTCCAATGAACCCTTCTAGCCTTCTAATGACCCCTTCTAGCCTTCCAATGACCCCTTCTAGCCTTCCAATGAACCCTTCTTGACTTCCAATGACCCCTTCTAGCCTTCCAATGACACCTTCTAGCCTTCCCATGACCCCTTCTAACCTTCCAATGACCCCTTCTAGCCTTCCAATGACCCCTTCTAGCCTTCCAATGACCCCTTCTTGCCTTCCAATGAACCCTTCTTGCCTTCCAATTAACTCTTCTTGCCTTCCAATGAACCCTTCTTGACTTCCAATGACCCCTTCTAGCCTTCCAATGACACCTTCTAGCCTTCCAATGACCCCTTCTAACCTTCCAATGACCCCTTCTAGCCTTCCAATGACCCCTTCTAGCCTTCCAATGACCCCTTCTTGACTTCCAATGAACCCTTCTTGCCTTCCAATTAACTCTTCTTGCTTTCCAATGACCCCTTCTTGTCTTCCAATGACCTCTTCTAACCTTCCAATGACCCCTTCTAGCCTTCCAATGACCCCTTCTAGCCTTCCAATGACGCCTTCTTGCCTTCCAATGACCCCTTCTAGCCTTCCAATGACCCCTTCTAGCCTTCCAATAACCCCTTCTTGCCTTCCAATGACCCCTTCTAGTCTTCCAATGACCCCTTCTAGTCTTCCAATGACCCCTTTTTTGCCTTCCAATGAACCCTTCTTGCCTTCCAATGAAGCCTTCTTGCCTTCCAATGACCCCGTCCAGCCTTCCAATGACCCCTTCTTGCCTTACAATGAACCCTTCTTGCCTTCCAATGAACCGTTCTAGCCTTCCAATGAACCCCTTCTATCCTTCCAATGAACCCTTCTATCCTTCCAATGACCCCTTCAAGCCTTCCAATGACCCCTTCTTGCCTTCCAATGAACCCTTCTTGCCTTCCAATGAACACTTCTAGCCTTCCAATGACCCCTTCTAGCCTTCCAATGACCCCTTCTCTCCTTCCAATGAACTCTTCTTGCCTTCCAATGAACCCTTCTAGCCTTCCAATGACCCCTTCTTGCCTTCCAATGAACCCTTCTTGCCTTCCA
Source organism: Salvelinus fontinalis (assembly GCF_029448725.1). Taxonomy (NCBI): domain Eukaryota; kingdom Metazoa; phylum Chordata; class Actinopteri; order Salmoniformes; family Salmonidae; genus Salvelinus; species Salvelinus fontinalis. The sequence continues at coordinate 85,862,415 of NC_074670.1, forward strand.
ATTAACTCTTCTTGCCTTCCAATGAACCCTTCTTGACTTCCAATGACCCCTTCTAGCCTTCCAATGACACCTTCTAGCCTTCCAATGACCCCTTCTAACCTTCCAATGACCCCTTCTAGCCTTCCAATGACCCCTTCTAGCCTTCCAATGACCCCTTCTTGCCTTCCAATGAACCCTTCTTGCCTTCCAATTAACTCTTCTTGCCTTCCAATGACCCCTTCTTGTCTTCCAATGACCTCTTCTAACCTTCCAATGACCCCTTCTAGCCTTCCAATGACCCCTTCTAGCCTTCCAATGACGCCTTCTTGCCTTCCAATGACCCCTTCTAGCCTTCCAATGACCCCTTCTAGCCTTCCAATAACCCCTTCTTGCCTTCCAATGACCCCTTCTAGTCTTCCAATGACCCCTTCTAGTCTTCCAATGACCCCTTCTTTGCCTTCCAATGAACCCTTCTTGCCTTCCAATGAAGCCTTCTTGCCTTCCAATGACCCCGTCCAGCCTTCCAATGACCCCTTCAATCCTTCCAATGAACCCTTCTTGCCTTCCAATGAACCCTTCTTGCCTTCCAATGAACCCTTCTTGCCTTCCAATGACCCATTCTAGCCTTCCAATGAACCCTTCTTGCCTTCCAATGACCCCTTCTTTGCCTTCCAATGAACCTTTCTTGCCTTCCAATGAACCCTTCTAGCCTTCCAATGACCCCTTCAAGCCTTCCAATGACCCCTTCTTGCCTTACAATGAACCCTTCTTGCCTTCCAATGAACCGTTCTAGCCTTCCAATGAACCCCTTCTATCCTTCCAATGAACCCTTCTATCCTTCCAATGACCCCTTCAAGCCTTCCAATGACCCCTTCTTGCCTTCCAATGAACCCTTCTTACCTTCCAATGAACCCTTCTTGACTTCCAATGACCCCTTCTAGCCTTCCAATGACACCTTCTAGCCTTCCAATGACCCCTTCTAACCTTCCAATGACCCCTTCTAGCCTTCCAATGACCCCTTCTAGCCTTCCAATGACCCCTTCTTGCCTTCCAATGAACCCTTCTTGCCTTCCAATTAACTCTTCTTGCCTTCCAATGACCCCTTCTTGTCTTCCAATGACCTCTTCTAACCTTCCAATGACCCCTTCTAGCCTTCCAATGACCCCTTCTAGCCTTCCAATGACGCCTTCTTGCCTTCCAATGACCCCTTCTAGCCTTCCAATGACCCCTTCTAGCCTTCCAATAACCCCTTCTTGCCTTCCAATGACCCCTTCTAGTCTTCCAATGACCCCTTCTAGTCTTCCAATGACCCCTTCTTTGCCTTCCAATGAACCCTTCTTGCCTTCCAATGAAGCCTTCTTGCCTTCCAATGACCCCGTCCAGCCTTCCAATGACCCCTTCAATCCTTCCAATGAACCCTTCTTGCCTTCCAATGAACCCTTCTTGCCTTCCAATGAACCCTTCTTGCCTTCCAATGACCCATTCTAGCCTTCCAATGAACCCTTCTTGCCTTCCAATGACCCCTTCTTTGCCTTCCAATGAACCTTTCTTGCCTTCCAATGAACCCTTCCAGCCTTCCAATGACCCCTTCAAGCCTTCCAATGACCCCTTCTTGCCTTACAATGAACCCTTCTTGCCTTCCAATGAACCGTTCTAGCCTTCCAATGAACCCCTTCTATCCTTCCAATGAACCCTTCTATCCTTCCAATGACCCCTTCAAGCCTTCCAATGACCCCTTCTTGCCTTCCAATGAACCCTTCTTGCCTTCCAATGAACACTTCTAGCCTTCCAATGACCCCTTCTAGCCTTCCAATGACCCCTTCTCTCCTTCCAATGAACTCTTCTTGCCTTCCAATGAACCCTTCTTGCCGTCCAATGGACACTTCTATCCTTCCAATGACCCCTTCTAGCCTTCCAATGACCCCTTCCAATCTTCCAATGACCCCTTCTTGCCTTCCAATGAACCATTCTAGCCTTCCAATGACCCCTTCTTGCCTTCCAATGAACCATTCTATCCTTCCAATGACCCCTTCTCGCCTTCCAATGACCCCTTCTAGCCTTCCAATGAACCCTTCTAGCCTTCCAATGAACCCTTCTTGCATTCCAATGAATACTTCTCGCCTTCCAATGACCCCTTCTAGCCTTCCAATGAACCCTTCTAGCCTTCCAATGAACCCTTCTTGCATTCCAATGAATCCTTCTAGCCTTCCAATGACCCCTTCTAGCCTTCCAGTGAACCCTTCTAGCCATCCAATGACCCCTTCTTGCCTTCCAATGAACCGTTCTAGCCTTCCAATGACCCCTTATTGCCTTCCAATGAACCCTTCTTGCCTTCCAATGACCACTTCTAGCCTTCCATTGACCCCTTCTAGCCTTCCAATGACCCCTTCTTGCCTTCCAATGAACCCTTCTTGCCTTCCAATTAACTCTTCTTAACTTCCAATGACCCCTTCTTGCCTTCCAATGACCTCTTCTAACCTTCCAATGACCCCTTCTATCCTTCCAATGACCCAATCTAGCCTTCCAATGAACCCTTCTAGCCTTCCAATGACCCCTTCTAGCCTTGCAATGAACCCTTCTCGCCTTCCAATGACCCAATCTAGCCTTCCAATGACCCCTTCTAGCCTTCCAATGACCCCTTCTTGCCTTCCAATGACCCCTTCCAGCCTTCCAATGACCCCTTCTAGCCTTCCAATGACCCCTTCAAGCCTTCCAATGACCCCTTCTTGCCTTCCAATGACCCCTTCTTGCCTTCCAATGACCCCTTCTTGCCTTACAATGAACCCTTCTTGCCATACAATGAACCCTTCTTGCCTTCCAATGACTCCTTCTAGCCTTCCAATGAACACTTCTAGCCTTCCAATGACCCCTTCTAGCCTTCCAATGACCCCTTCTCTCCTTCCAATGAACTCTTCTTGCCTTCCAATGAACCCTTCTTGCCGTCCAATGGACACTTCTATCCTTCCAATGACCCCTTCTAGCCTTCCAATGACCCCTTCCAGCCTTCCAATGACCCCTTCTTGCCTTCCAATGAACCATTCTAGCCTTCCAATGACCCCTTCTTGCCTTCCAATGAACCATTCTAGCCTTCCAATGACCCCTTCTAGCCTTCCAATGACCCCTTCTTGCTTTCCAATGACCTCTTCTTTCCTTCCAATGAGCCCTTCATGCCTTCCAATGAACCCTTCTAGCCTTCCAATGACCTCTTCTAGCCTTCCAATGAACCCTTCTCGCCTTCCAATGACCCAATCTAGCCTTCCAATGAACCCTTCTAGCCTTCCAATGACCTATTCTTTCCTTCCAATGAACCCTTCTCGCCTTCCAATGACCCCTTCTAGCCTTCCAATGAATCCTTCTTGCATTCCAATGAATCCTTCTAGCCTTCCAATGACCCCTTCTAGCCTTCCAATGACCTCTTCTAGCCTTCCAATTAACCCTTCTAGCCATCCAATGACCCATTCTTGCCTTCCAGTGAACCCTTCTAGCCTTCCAATGACCTCTTCTTTCCTTCCAATGAACCCTTCTCGCCTTCCAATGACCCCTTCTCGCCTTCCAATGACCCCTTCTAGCCTTCCAATGAACCCTTCTAGCCTTCCAATGAACCCTTCTTGCATTCCAATGAATCCTTCTAGCCTTCCAATGACCCCTTCTAGCCTTCCAGTGAACCCTTCTAGCCATCCAATGACCCCTTCTTGCCTTCCAATGAACCCTTCTAGCCTTCCAATGACCCCTTCTTGCCTTCCAATGAACCCTTCTTGCCTTCCAATGACCCCTTCTAGCCATCCAATGACCCCTTCTTGCCTTCCAATGACCCAATCTAGCCTTCCAATGAACCCTTCTAGCCTTCCAATGACCTCTTCTTTCCTTCCAATGAACCCTTCTCGCCTTCCAATGACCCCTTCTAGCCTTCCAATGAACCCTTCTTGCATTCCAATAAATCCTTCTAGCCTTCCAATGACCCCTTCTAGCCTTCCAATGACCTCTTCTAGCCTTCCAATTAACCCTTCTAGCCATCCAATGACCCCTTCTTGCCTTCCAGTGAACCCTTCTAGCCTTCCAATGACCTCTTCTTTCCTTCCAATGAACCCTTCTCGCCTTCCAATGACCCCTTCTCGCCTTCCAATGACCCCTTCTAGCCTTCCAATGAACCCTTCTAGCCTTCCAATGAACCCTTCTTGCATTCCAATGAATCCTTCTAGCCTTCCAATGACCCCTTCTAGCCTTCCAGTGAACCCTTCTAGCCATCCAATGACCCCTTCTTGCCTTCCAATGAACCCTTCTAGCCTTCCAATGACCCCTTCTTGCCTTCCAATGAACCCTTCTTGCCTTCCAATGACCCCTTCTAGCCTTCCAATGACCCCTTCTATCCTTCCAATGACCCAATCTAGCCTTCCAATGAACCCTTCTAGCCTTCCAATGACCCCTTCTAGCCTTGCGATGAACCCTTCTCGCCTTCCAATGACCCAATCTAGCCTTCCAATGAACCCTTCTAGCCTTCCAATGACCCCTTCTTGCCTTCCAATGACCCCTTCCAGCCTTCCAATGACCCCTTCTAGCCTTCCAATGACCCCTTCAAGCCTTCCAATGACCCCTTCTTGCCTTCCAATGACCCCTTCTTGCCTTCCAATGACCCCTTCTTGCCTTACAACGAACCCTTCTTGCCATACAATGAACCCTTCTTGCCTTCCAATGACCCCTTCTAGCCTTCCAATGACCCCTTCTTGCCTTACAATGAACCCTTCTTGCCTTCCAATGAACCCTTCTTGCCTTCCAATGAACACTTCTAGCCTTCCAATGACCCCTTCTAGCCTTCCAATGACCCCTTCTCTCCTTCCAATGAACTCTTCTTGCCTTCCAATGAACCCTTCTTGCCGTCCAATGGACACTTCTATCCTTCCAATGACCCCTTCTAGCCTTCCAATGACCCTTTCCAGCCTTCCAATGACCCCTTCTTGCCTTCCAATGAACCATTCTAGCCTTCCAATGACCCCTTCTTGCCTTCCAATGAACCATTCTAGCCTTCCAATGACCCCTTCTAGCCTTCCAATGACCCCTTCTTGCTTTCCAATGACCTCTTCTTTCCTTCCAATGAGCCCTTCATGCCTTCCAATGAACCCTTCTAGCCTTCCAATGACCTCTTCTAGCCTTCCAAAGAACCCTTCTCGCCTTCCAATGACCCAATCTAGCCTTCCAATGAACCCTTCTAGCCTTCCAATGACCTCTTCTTTCCTTCCAATGAACCCTTCTCGCCTTCCAATGACCCCTTCTAGCCTTCCAATGAACCCTTCTAGCCTTCCAATGAACCCTTCTTGCATTCCAATGAATCCTTCTAGCCTTCCAATGACCCCTTCTAGCCTTCCAATGACCTCTTCTAGCCTTCCAATTAACCCTTCTAGCCATCCAATGACCCCTTCTTGCCTTCCAGTGAACCCTTCTAGCCTTCCAATGACCTCTTCTTTCCTTCCAATGAACCCTTCTCGCCTTCCAATGACCCCTTCTAGCCTTCCAATGATCTCTTCTAGCCTTCCAATGATCTCTTCTCGCCTTCCAATGACCCCTTCTAGCCTTCCAATGAACCCTTCTAGCCTTCCAATGAACCCTTCTTGCATTCCAATGAATCCTTCTAGCCTTCCAATGACCCCTTCTAGCCTTCCAGTGAACCCTTCTAGCCATCCAATGACCCCTTCTTGCCTTCCAATGAACCCTTCTTGCCTTCCAATGACCCCATCTTGCCTTCCAATGAACCCTTCTTGCCTTCCAATGACCCCTTCTAGCCTTCCAATGACCCCTTCTAGCCTTCCAATGACCCCTTCTTGCCTTCCAATGAACCCTTCTTGCCTTCCAATTAACTCTTCTTGCCTTCCAATGACCCCTTCTTGCCTTCCAATGACCTCTTCTAACCTTCCAATGACCCCTTCTATCCTTCCAATGACCCAATCTAGCCTTCCAATGAACCCTTCTAACCTTCCAATGACCTCTTCTTTCCTTCCAATGAACCCTTCTCGCCTTCCAATGACCCCTTCTAGCCTTCCAATGAACCCTTCTTGCCATACAATGAACCCTTCTTGCCTTCCAATGACCCCTTCTAGCCTTCCAATGACCCCTTCTTGCCTTACAATGAACCCTTCTTGCCTTCCAATGAACCCTTCTTGCCTTCCAATGAACACTTCTAGCCTTCCAATGACCCCTTCTAGCCTTCCAATGACCCCTTCTCTCCTTCCAATGAACTCTTCTTGCCTTCCAATGAACCCTTCTTGCCGTCCAATGGACACTTCTATCCTTCCAATGACCCCTTCTAGCCTTCCAATGACCCTTTCCAGCCTTCCAATGACCCCTTCTTGCCTTCCAATGAACCATTCTAGCCTTCCAATGACCCCTTCTTGCCTTCCAATGAACCATTCTAGCCTTCCAATGACCCCTTCTAGCCTTCCAATGACCCCTTCTTGCTTTCCAATGACCTCTTCTTTCCTTCCAATGAGCCCTTCATGCCTTCCAATGAACCCTTCTAGCCTTCCAATGACCTCTTCTAGCCTTCCAAAGAACCCTTCTCGCCTTCCAATGACCCAATCTAGCCTTCCAATGAACCCTTCTAGCCTTCCAATGACCTCTTCTTTCCTTCCAATGAACCCTTCTCGCCTTCCAATGACCCCTTCTAGCCTTCCAATGAACCCTTCTAGCCTTCCAATGAACCCTTCTTGCATTCCAATGAATCCTTCTAGCCTTCCAATGACCCCTTCTAGCCTTCCAATGACCTCTTCTAGCCTTCCAATTAACCCTTCTAGCCATCCAATGACCCCTTCTTGCCTTCCAGTGAACCCTTCTAGCCTTCCAATGACCTCTTCTTTCCTTCCAATGAACCCTTCTCGCCTTCCAATGACCCCTTCTAGCCTTCCAATGATCTCTTCTAGCCTTCCAATGATCTCTTCTCGCCTTCCAATGACCCCTTCTAGCCTTCCAATGAACCCTTCTAGCCTTCCAATGAACCCTTCTTGCATTCCAATGAATCCTTCTAGCCTTCCAATGACCCCTTCTAGCCTTCCAGTGAACCCTTCTAGCCATCCAATGACCCCTTCTTGCCTTCCAATGAACCCTTCTTGCCTTCCAATGACCCCATCTTGCCTTCCAATGAACCCTTCTTGCCTTCCAATGACCCCTTCTAGCCTTCCAATGACCCCTTCTAGCCTTCCAATGACCCATTCTTGCCTTCCAATGAACCCTTCTTGCCTTCCAATTAACTCTTCTTGCCTTCCAATGACCCCTTCTTGCCTTCCAATGACCTCTTCTAACCTTCCAATGACCCCTTCTATCCTTCCAATGACCCAATCTAGCCTTCCAATGAACCCTTCTAACCTTCCAATGACCTCTTCTTTCCTTCCAATGAACCCTTCTCGCCTTCCAATGACCCCTTCTAGCCTTCCAATGAACCCTTCTTGCATTCCAATAAATCCTTCTAGCCTTCCAATGACCCCTTCTAGCCTTCCAATGACCTCTTCTAGCCTTCCAATTAACCCTTCTAGCCATCCAATGACCCCTTCTTGCCTTCCAGTGAACCCTTCTAGCCTTCCAATGACCTCTTCTTTCCTTCCAATGAACCCTTCTCGCCTTCCAATGACCCCTTCTCGCCTTCCAATGACCCCTTCTAGCCTTCCAATGAACCCTTCTAGCCTTCCAATGAACCCTTCTTGCATTCCAATGAATCCTTCTAGCCTTCCAATGACCCCTTCTAGCCTTCCAGTGAACCCTTCTAGCCATCCAATGACCCCTTCTTGCCTTCCAATGAACCCTTCTAGCCTTCCAATGACCCCTTCTTGCCTTCCAATGAACCCTTCTTGCCTTCCAATGACCCCTTCTAGCCTTCCAATGACCCCTTCTATCCTTCCAATGACCCAATCTAGCCTTCCAATGAACCCTTCTAGCCTTCCAATGACCCCTTCTAGCCTTGCGATGAACCCTTCTCGCCTTCCAATGACCCAATCTAGCCTTCCAATGAACCCTTCTAGCCTTCCAATGACCCCTTCTTGCCTTCCAATGACCCCTTCCAGCCTTCCAATGACCCCTTCTAGCCTTCCAATGACCCCTTCAAGCCTTCCAATGACCCCTTCTTGCCTTCCAATGACCCCTTCTTGCCTTCCAATGACCCCTTCTTGCCTTACAACGAACCCTTCTTGCCATACAATGAACCCTTCTTGCCTTCCAATGACCCCTTCTAGCCTTCCAATGACCCCTTCTTGCCTTACAATGAACCCTTCTTGCCTTCCAATGAACCCTTCTTGCCTTCCAATGAACACTTCTAGCCTTCCAATGACCCCTTCTAGCCTTCCAATGACCCCTTCTCTCCTTCCAATGAACTCTTCTTGCCTTCCAATGAACCCTTCTTGCCGTCCAATGGACACTTCTATCCTTCCAATGACCCCTTCTAGCCTTCCAATGACCCTTTCCAGCCTTCCAATGACCCCTTCTTGCCTTCCAATGAACCATTCTAGCCTTCCAATGACCCCTTCTTGCCTTCCAATGAACCATTCTAGCCTTCCAATGACCCCTTCTAGCCTTCCAATGACCCCTTCTTGCTTTCCAATGACCTCTTCTTTCCTTCCAATGAGCCCTTCATGCCTTCCAATGAACCCTTCTAGCCTTCCAATGACCTCTTCTAGCCTTCCAAAGAACCCTTCTCGCCTTCCAATGACCCAATCTAGCCTTCCAATGAACCCTTCTAGCCTTCCAATGACCTCTTCTTTCCTTCCAATGAACCCTTCTCGCCTTCCAATGACCCCTTCTAGCCTTCCAATGAACCCTTCTAGCCTTCCAATGAACCCTTCTTGCATTCCAATGAATCCTTCTAGCCTTCCAATGACCCCTTCTAGCCTTCCAATGACCTCTTCTAGCCTTCCAATTAACCCTTCTAGCCATCCAATGACCCCTTCTTGCCTTCCAGTGAACCCTTCTAGCCTTCCAATGACCTCTTCTTTCCTTCCAATGAACCCTTCTCGCCTTCCAATGACCCCTTCTAGCCTTCCAATGATCTCTTCTAGCCTTCCAATGATCTCTTCTCGCCTTCCAATGACCCCTTCTAGCCTTCCAATGAACCCTTCTAGCCTTCCAATGAACCCTTCTTGCATTCCAATGAATCCTTCTAGCCTTCCAATGACCCCTTCTAGCCTTCCAGTGAACCCTTCTAGCCATCCAATGACCCCTTCTTGCCTTCCAATGAACCCTTCTTGCCTTCCAATGACCCCATCTTGCCTTCCAATGAACCCTTCTTGTCTTCCAATGACCCCTTCTAGCCTTCCAATGACCCCTTCTAGCCTTCCAATGACCCCTTCTTGCCTTCCAATGAACCCTTCTTGCCTTCCAATTAACTCTTCTTGCCTTCCAATGACCCCTTCTTGCCTTCCAATGACCTCTTCTAACCTTCCAATGACCCCTTCTATCCTTCCAATGACCCAATCTAGCCTTCCAATGAACCCTTCTAGCCTTCCAATGACCCCTTCTAGCCTTGCAATGAACCCTTCTCGCCTTCCAATGACCCAATCTAGCCTTCCAATGAACCCTTCTAGCCTTCCAATGACCCCTTCTTGCCTTCCAATGACCCCTTCCAGCCTTCCAATGACCCCTTCAAGCCTTCCAATGACCCCTTCAAGCCTTCCAATGACCCCTTCTTGCCTTCCAATGACCCCTTCTTGCCTTCCAATGACCCCTTCTTGCCTTCCAATGAACCATTCCAGCCTTCCAATGACCCCTTCTTGCCTTCCAATGACCCCTTCTTGCCTTACAATGAACCCTTCTTGCCTTACAATGAACCCTTCTTGCCATACAATGAACCCTTCTTGCCTTCCAATGACCCCTTCTAGCCTTCCAATGACCCCTTCTTGCCTTACAATGAACCCTTCTTGCCTTCCAATGAACACTTCTAGGCTTCCAATGACCCCTTCTAGCCTTCCGATGACCCCTTCTCTCCTTCCAATGAACTCTTCTTGCCTTCCAATGACCCCTTCTAGCCTTCCAATGACCCCTTCCAGCCTTCCAATGACCCCTTCTTGCCTTCCAATGAACCCTTCTAGCCTTCCAATGACCCCTTCTTGCCTTCCAATGACCCCTTCTTGCCTTCCAATGAACCATTCCAGCCTTCCAATGACCCCTTCTAGCCTTCCAATAACCCCCTCTTGCCTTCCAATGACCTCTTCTTGCCTTCCAATGACCCCTTCTAGCCTTCCAATGAACCCTTCTAGCCTTCCAATGAACTCTTCTCGCCTTCCAATGACCGCTTCTAGCCTTCCAATGAACCCTTCTAGCCTTCCAATGAATAGTTCTAGGCTTCCAATGACCCCTTCTAGGCTTCCAATGACCCCTTCTAGCCTTCCAATGACCTCTTCTAGCCTTCCAATTAACCCTTCTAGCCATCCAATGACCCCTTCTTGCCTTCCAATGAACCCTTCTTGCCTTCCAATGAACCCTTCTTGCCTTCCAATGACCCCTTCTAGCCTTCCAATGACCCCTTCTAGCCTTCCAATGACCCCTTCTTGCCTTCCAATGAACCCTTCTTGACTTCCAATGAACCCTTCTAGCCTTCCAATGACACCTTCTAGCCTTCCAATGACCCCTTCTAACCTTCCAATGACCCCTTCTAGCCTTCCAATGACCCCTTCTAGCCTTCCAATGAACCCTTCTTGCCTTCCAATGAACCCTTCTTGCCTTCCAATTAACTCTTCTTGCCTTCCAATCAACCCTTCTTGACTTCCAATGACCCCTTCTAGAATTCCAATGACACCTTCTTGCCTTCCAATGACCCCTTCTAACCTTCCAATGACCCCTTCTAGCCTTCCAATGACCCCTTCTAGCCTTCCAATGACCCCTTCTTGCCTTCCAATGAACCCTTCTTGCCTTCCAATTAACTCTTCTTGCCTTCCAATGACCCCTTCTTGCCTTCCAATGACCTCTTCTAACCTTCCAATGACCCCTTCTAGCCTTCCAATGACCCCTTCTAGCCTTCCAATGACGCCTTCTTGCCTTCCAATGAACCCTTCTAGCCTTCCAATGACCCCTTCTAGCCTTCCAATGACCCCTTCTTGCCTTCCAATGAACCCTTCTAGTCTTCCAATGACCCCTTCTTTGCCTTCCAATGAACCCTTCTTGCCTTCCAATGAACCCTTCTTGCCTTCCAATGACCCCGTCCAGCCTTCCAATGACCCCTTCAATCCTTCCAATGAACCCTTCTTGCCTTCCAATGAACCCTTCTTGCCTTCCAATGACCCCTTCTTGCCTTCCAATGACCCATTCTAGCCTTCCAATGAACCCTTCAAGCCTTCCAATGACCCCTTCTTGCCTTACAATGAACCCTTCTTGCCTTCCAATGAACCGTTCTAGCCTTCCAATGAACCCCTTCTAGCCTTCCAATGAACCCTTCTATTCTTCCAATGACCCCTTCAAGCCTTCCAATGACCCCTTCTTGCCTTTCAAAGAACCCTTCTTGCCTTCCAATGAACACGTCTAGCCTTCCAATGACCCCTTCTATCCTTCCAATGACCCCCTCTCTCCTTCCAATGAACTCTTCTTGCCTTCCAATGAACCCTTCTTGCCTTCCAATGACCCCTTCCAGCCTTCCAATGACCCCTTATTGCCTTCCAATGAACCATTCTAGCCTTCCAATGACCCCTTCTTGCCTTCCAATGAACCATTCTAGCCTTCCAATGACCCCTTCTAGCCTTCCAATGACCCCTTCTTGCTTTCCAATGACCTCTTCTTTCCTTCCAATGAGCCCTTCATGCCTTCCAATGAACCCTTCTAGCCTTCCATTGACCTCTTCTAGCCTTCCAATGAACCATTCTAGCCTTCCAATGACCTCTTCTTTCCTTCCAATGAACCCTTCTCGCCTTCCAATGACCCCTTCTAGCCTTCCAATGAACCCTTCTAGCCTTCCAATGAACCCTTCTTGCATTCCAATGAATCCTTCTAGCCTTCCAATGACCCCTTCTAGCCTTCCAATGACCTCTTCTAGCCTTCCAATTAACCCTTCTAGCCATCCAATTACCCCTTCTTGCCTTCCAGCGAACCCTTCTAGCCTTCCAATGACCTCTTCTTTCCTTCCAATGAACCCTTCTCGCCTTCCAATGACCCCTTCTAGCCTTCCAATGAACCCTTCTAGCCTTCCAATGATCTCTTCTCGCCTTCCAATGAACCCTTCTTGCCTTCCAATTAACTCTTCTTGCCTTCCAATGACCTCTTCTAACCTTCCAATGACCCCTTCTATCCTTCCAATGACCCAATCTAGCCTTCCAATGAACCCTTCTAGCCTCCAATGACCCCTTCTAGCCTTGCAATGAACCCTTCTCGCCTTCCAATGACCCAATCTAGCCTTCCAATGAACCCTTCTAGCCTTCCAATGACCCCTTCTAGCCTTCCAATGAACCCTTCTCTCCTTCCAATGATCTCTTCTCGCCTTCCAATGACCCCTTCTAGCCTTCCAATGAACCCTTCTAGCCTTCCAATGAACCCTTCTTGCATTCCAATGAATCCTTCTAGCCTTCCAATGACCCCTTCTAGCCTTCCAGTGAACCCTTCTAGCCATCCAATGACCCCTTCTTGCCTTCCAATGAACCCTTCTAGCCTTCCAATGACCCCTTCTAGCCTTCCAATGACCCCTTCTTGCCTTCCAATGAACCCTTCTTGCCTTCCAATGACCCCTTCTTGCCTTCCAATGAACCCTTCTAGCCTTCCAATGACCCCTTCTAGCCTTCCAATGACCCCTTCTTGCCTTCCAATGAACCCTTCTTGCCTTCCAATGACCCCTTCTAGCCTTCCAATGAACCCTTCTAGCCTTCCAATGAACCCTTCTTGCATTCCAATGAATCCTTCTAGCCTTCCAATGAACCCTTCTAGCCTTCCAATGAACCCTTCTTGCATTCCAATGAATCCTTCTAGCCTTCCAATGACCCCTTCTAGCCTTCCAATGACCTCTTCTAGCCTTCCAATTAACCCTTCTAGCCATCCAATGAACCCTTCTTGCCTTCCAATGAACCCTTCTCTTCTTCCAATGATCTCTTCTCGCCTTCCAATGACCCCTTCTAGCCTTCCAATGAACCCTTCTAGCCTTCCAATGAACCCTTCTTGCATTCCAATGACTCCTTCTAGCCTTCCAATGACCCGTTCTAGCCTTCCAGTGAACCCTTCTAGCCATCCAATGACCCATTCTTGCCTTCCAATGACCCCTTCTTGCCTTCCAATGAACCCTTCTTGCCTTCCAATGACCCCTTCTAGCCTTCCAATGACCCCTTCTAGCCTTCCAATGACCTCTTCTTGCCTTCCAATGAACCCTTCTTGCCTTCCAATTAACTCTTCTTGTCTTCCAATGACCCCTTATTGCCTTCCAATGACCTCTTCTAACCTTCCAATGACCCCTTCTATCCTTCCAATGACCCAATCTAGCATTCCAATGAACCCTTCTAGCCTTCCAATGACCCCTTCTAGCCTTGCAATGAACCCTTCTCGCCTTCCAATGACCCAATCTAGCCTTCCAATGAACCCTTCTAGCCTTCCAATGACCCCTTCTAGCCTTCCAATGAACTCTTCTCTCCTTCCAATGATCTCTTCTCGCCTTCCAATGACCCCTTCTAGCCTTCCAATGAACCCTTCTAGCCTTCCAATGAACCCTTCTTGCATTCCAATGAATCCTTCTAGCCTTCCAATGACCCCTTCTAGCCTTCCAGTGAACCCTTCTAGCCATCCAATGACCCCTTCTTGCCTTCCAATGACCCCTTCTAGCCTTCCAATGACCCCTTCTAGCCTTCCAATGACCCCTTCTTGCCTTCCAATGAACCCTTCTTGCCTTCCAATGACCCCTTCTAGCCTTCCAATGACCCCTTCTTGCCTTCCAATTTTCTCTTCTTTCCTTCCAATGAACCCTTCTTGCCTTCCAATGAACCCTTCTAGCCTTCCAATGACCTCTTCTTTCCTTCCAATGAACCCTTCCCGCCTTCCAATGACCCCTTCTTGCCTTCCAATGAACCCTTCTTTCCTTCCAATAAACTCTTCTTGCCTTCCAATGACCCCTTCTTGCCTTCCAATGATCTCTTCTAACCTTCCAATGACCCCTTATAGCCTTCCAATGACGCCTTCTCGCCTTCCAATGACCCAATCTAGCCTTCCAATGAACCCTTCTAGCCTTCCAATGAACCCTTCTAGCCTTCCAATGACCTCTTCTTTCCTTCCAATGAACCCTTCTCGCCTTCCAATGACCCCTTCTAGCTTTCCAATGAACCCTTCTAGCCTTCCAATGAACCCTTCTTGCATTCCAATGAATCCTTCTAGCCTTCCAATGACCCCTTCTAGCCTTCAAATGACCTGTTCTAGCCTTCCAATTAACCCTTCTAGCCATCCAATGACCCCTTCTTGCCTTCCAATGAACCCTTCTTGCCTTCCAATGACCCCTTCTAGCCTTCCAATGACCCCTTCTAGCCTTCCAATGACCCCTTCTTGCCTTCCAATGAACCCTTCTTGCCTTCCAATGACCGCTTCTAGCCTTCCAATGACCCCTTCTAGCCTTCCAATGACCCCTTCTAGCCTTCCAATGACCCCTTCTTGCCTTCCAATTACCTCTTCTTTCCTTCCAATGAACCCTTCTTGCCTTCCAATGAACCCTTCTTGCCTTCCAATGAACTCTTCTTGCCTTCCAATGAACCCTTCTTGCCTTCCAATGGACACTTCTATCCTTCCAATGACCCCTTCTATCCTTCCAATGACCCCTTCTAGCCTTCCAATGACCACTTCCAGCCTTCCAATGAGCTCTTCTTTCCTTCCAATGAACCCTTCTCACCTTCCAATGACCCCTTCTAGCCTTCCAATGAACCCTTCTAGCCTTCCAATGAAACCTTCTTGTATTCCAATGAATCCTTCTAGCCTTCCAATGACCCCTTCTAGCCTTCCAATGACCTCTTCTAGCCTTCCAATTAACCCTTCTAGCCATCCAATGACCCCTTCTTGCCTTCCAATGAACCCTTCTTGCCTTCCAATGACCCCTTCTAGCCATCCAATGACCCATTCTTGCCTTCCAATGACCCCTTCTTGCCTTCCAATGAACCCTTCTTGCCTTCCAATGACCCCTTCTAGCCTTCCAATGACCCCTTCTAGCCTTCCAATGACCTCTTCTTGCCTTCCAATGAACCCTTCTTGCCTTCCAATTAACTCTTCTTGTCTTCCAATGACCCCTTATTGCCTTCCAATGACCTCTTCTAACCTTCCAATGACCCCTTCTATCCTTCCAATGACCCAATCTAGCATTCCAATGAACCCTTCTAGCCTTCCAATGACCCCTTCTAGCCTTGCAATGAACCCTTCTCGCCTTCCAATGACCCAATCTAGCCTTCCAATGAACCCTTCTAGCCTTCCAATGACCCCTTCTAGCCTTCCAATGAACTCTTCTCTCCTTCCAATGATCTCTTCTCGCCTTCCAATGACCCCTTCTAGCCTTCCAATGAACCCTTCTAGCCTTCCAATGAACCCTTCTTGCATTCCAATGAATCCTTCTAGCCTTCCAATGACCCCTTCTAGCCTTCCAGTGAACCCTTCTAGCCATCCAATGACCCCTTCTTGCCTTCCAATGACCCCTTCTAGCCTTCCAATGACCCCTTCTAGCCTTCCAATGACCCCTTCTTGCCTTCCAATGAACCCTTCTTGCCTTCCAATGACCCCTTCTAGCCTTCCAATGACCCCTTCTTGCCTTCCAATTTTCTCTTCTTTCCTTCCAATGAACCCTTCTTGCCTTCCAATGAACCCTTCTAGCCTTCCAATGACCTCTTCTTTCCTTCCAATGAACCCTTCCCGCCTTCCAATGACCCCTTCTTGCCTTCCAATGAACCCTTCTTTCCTTCCAATAAACTCTTCTTGCCTTCCAATGACCCCTTCTTGCCTTCCAATGATCTCTTCTAACCTTCCAATGACCCCTTATAGCCTTCCAATGACGCCTTCTCGCCTTCCAATGACCCAATCTAGCCTTCCAATGAACCCTTCTAGCCTTCCAATGAACCCTTCTAGCCTTCCAATGACCTCTTCTTTCCTTCCAATGAACCCTTCTCGCCTTCCAATGACCCCTTCTAGCTTTCCAATGAACCCTTCTAGCCTTCCAATGAACCCTTCTTGCATTCCAATGAATCCTTCTAGCCTTCCAATGACCCCTTCTAGCCTTCAAATGACCTGTTCTAGCCTTCCAATTAACCCTTCTAGCCATCCAATGACCCCTTCTTGCCTTCCAATGAACCCTTCTTGCCTTCCAATGACCCCTTCTAGCCTTCCAATGACCCCTTCTAGCCTTCCAATGACCCCTTCTTGCCTTCCAATGAACCCTTCTTGCCTTCCAATGACCGCTTCTAGCCTTCCAATGACCCCTTCTAGCCTTCCAATGACCCCTTCTAGCCTTCCAATGACCCCTTCTTGCCTTCCAATTACCTCTTCTTTCCTTCCAATGAACCCTTCTTGCCTTCCAATGAACCCTTCTTGCCTTCCAATGAACTCTTCTTGCCTTCCAATGAACCCTTCTTGCCTTCCAATGGACACTTCTATCCTTCCAATGACCCCTTCTATCCTTCCAATGACCCCTTCTAGCCTTCCAATGACCACTTCCAGCCTTCCAATGAGCTCTTCTTTCCTTCCAATGAACCCTTCTCACCTTCCAATGACCCCTTCTAGCCTTCCAATGAACCCTTCTAGCCTTCCAATGAAACCTTCTTGTATTCCAATGAATCCTTCTAGCCTTCCAATGACCCCTTCTAGCCTTCCAATGACCTCTTCTAGCCTTCCAATTAACCCTTCTAGCCATCCAATGACCCCTTCTTGCCTTCCAATGAACCCTTCTTGCCTTCCAATGACCCCTTCTAGCCTTCCAATGACCCCTTCTAGCCTTCCAATGAACCCTTCTTGCCTTCCAATGAACCCTTCTTGCCTTCCAATGACCCCTTCTAGCCTTCCAATGACTCCTTCTAGCCTTCCAATGACCCCTTCTAACCTTCCAATGACCCCTTCTAGCCTTCCAATGACCCCTTCTAGCCTTCCAATGACCCCTTCTTGCCTTCCAATGAACCCTTCTTGCCTTCCAATTAACTCTTCTTGCCTTCCAATGACCCCTTCTTGCCTTCCAATGACCTCTTCTAACCTTCCAATGACCCCTTCTAGCCTTCCAATGACCCCTTCTTGCCTTCCAATGACGCCTTCTTGCCTTCCAATGAACCCTTCTAGCCTTCCAATGACCCCTTCTAGCCTTCCAATGACCCCTTCTAGCCTTCCAATGACCCTTTCTAGCCTTCCAATGACCCCTTCTAGCCTTCCAATGACCCCTTCTTGCCTTCCAATGACCCCTTCTAGCCTTCCAATGACCCCTTCTTTGCCTTCCAATGACCCCTTCTTGCCTTCCAATGAACCCTTCTTGCCTTCCAATGACCCCTTCTTGCCTCCCTGTATTCCCAAAACGGTTCTTATGATGTTTAAGGTGCTAGGTAGAACCCTTTGCCTTAGAAATAACCCTTGTCTTCCATGAAGGGTTCTTCAGATCAAAACAGTTATCGATAGAACCATATCCCTCCACAAAGAACCCATTTGGAAACCCTTTTTATAAGAGTGTTGAATTCTAATTCCTAATTATATGGATAAGATCCTGATGATGTCACTCCGATGATGTCACAGATCAAACCTGGGAAAGAAACCCAAACCCGGGATCCGACCAACCAATAAGCACCTTAAATTCAAATCTGGACCTCGAAGTCAGTACCACTGCTTTGTTTCATTCTCTCCCCCCCCCCCCCCCCTGTAATCAGAGAATTGTGGGTGTAATTAAGGATCAGGTTTAACAGAAAAGTAGCAGTGATCTGGACCTCGTAGGGTCAGATTTAAATTCCCCTGCAATGGGCTATTCTCTTCCATCAAAGATGCCTATTCCTCACTCTCTGCTTCCGTCCATCTCTAACTCCTGGCTCCCTTCCATTCATTTCTATTTCTAGCCGATACACAAATCTACTTCCTATAAATACTGTACTTGGAGATTGATGACATCACTGTCTCATCCTTCTTCATCT